>NC_137131.1:29096994-29696994 GCF_949319135.1 Squalius cephalus | reverse complement strand
AGCAACATGTTAAAACATGCTAACAATGCTTAGCTAAGTTCTAAAGAATGCTAATTCAATGAAACATGACTTTGTTGTTACTCAAGAAGGCAATGTCCAATTTGCACCAAACTTCACATGTTTGATAAGAGTTCTGTCCTGAACACACATCCATGCTCATATTCAGTTATAGTCATAACGCCACCTACTGGCAACAGAAACTGACATGGTTAACACAGTAATGCAGTACTAACCACATAATTATTGTGTACTAAGCATGCTAGAAACAGACTGAACATGCTAGCAACACTTAGCTGAGTCATGAAGCATGCTATTATCACCATTATACAAAACATTTTGTAACTGACTTTGACATACTCTTACTATATATACCTCCTTAAATGTACATTTCCCAACCATGCTCTGCCTTCCTAAAGCCACCGAGTGTTGATGGCACGGGTGCGAGGGCCCTTTCATCGCTGCTTGCAGCTTTAATTATTATTATTATTATTCTTCTCCGCATTGAATTGCATTTTTGAGGGCCTAAACATGCGCGAAAACTCACGAAACTTTGCACACGCGTCAGAACTGGCGAAAATTTACATCTGATATAGGTTTCAGAATTGGACGGGGCAAAATGGCTCGATAGCGCCACCTATAAAAGTTCAACGGAGTGCGCCTCCTGCAACGTTCCACGTACGTGCACGAAATTCGGTACATACGTGTAATGACCTAATACCTACAAAAAAGTCTCTTGGAGCATAGCCCTAAACACAACAGGAAGTCAGCCATTTTGAACTTCCTCTCAGATTTTTGTGCAGTTTTTGCCATTTTCAGGCCTCGTACTTTAACGAACTCCTCCTACAGTTTTAATCTGATCATCTTCAAATTTGGTGAGTGTAATCTTAAGGCCTTTGCGACGTTAAATTGCGAAGATCTTGAGTTTTCGTCGAAGGGCGGGTCCTCGGCGGCCTTACAAATTTCGATGTTTCGCCATGAAACAGGAAGTTGCTGTAACTCAGGCATGGAATGTCCAATCTCCCCCAAACTTCACACGTTTGATAAGAGTTCTGTCCTGAACACATGGCCATGCTCATATTCAGTTATAGTCATAGCGCCACCTGCTGGCAACAGGAAGTGACATGTTTAACACTGTTATGGACTCCTAATAACATATAAAAAAGTGCCAGCAAGTGCGAAACATGCTAACAACATACTAGAAGCATGCTAAAACATGCTAGCAAACTCTTAGCTAAGTGCTAAAGCATGCTATTATTGCAATTAAATAGGAATTTGCTGTAACTCAGGCATGGAATGTCCAATCTGCCCCAAACTTCACACTTTTGATAAGCGTTCTGTCCTGAACACATCTACATGATAATATTCAGTTATAGTAATAGCGCCACCTACTGGCAACAGGAAGTGTCATGTTTAACACGTTGATGCCATTCTAGCAACATGTTAAAAATGCCATTGAGGTCTAAACATGCTAGAAACATGTTAAAACATGCTAGCAATACTTAGCTAAGTGCTAAAGCATGCTAATTCAATGAAACAGGATGTTGTTGTTACTCAAGAAGGCAATGTCCAATATGCGCCAAACTTCACACTTTTAATAAACGTTCTGTCCTGAACACATGACCATGCTCATATTCAGTTACAGTCATAGTGCCACCTGCTGGCAACAGGAAGTGACATGTTAAACACTGTTGTGGACATATAAAAACATATAAAAAAAGTGCCAGCAAGTGCTAAACATGCTAACAACATACTAGAAACATGCTAAAACATGCTAGCAAACACTTAGCTAAGTGCTAAAGCATGCTATTGCTGCAATTAAATAGGAATTTGCTGTAACACAGGCATGGAATGTCCAATCTGCCCCAAACTTCACACGTTTGATAAGAGTCATGGCCTGAACACATCTACATGAGAATATTCAGTTATAGTAATAGCACCACCTGCTGTCAACAGGAAGTGACATGTTTAACACTGTTGTGGTCTCCTAATAACATATATAAAAGAGCCAGCAAGTGCTAAACAGGTTAGCAACATACTAGAAACATGCTAGCAAACACTTAGCTAAGTGATAAAGCATGCTATTACTGCAATTAAATAGGAATTTGCTGTAACTCAGGCATGGAACGTCCAATCTGCCCCAAACTTCACATGTTTGATAAGAATCATGGCCTGAACGCATGCCTATGCTCAAATTCAGTTATAGTAATAGCGCCACCTACTGGCAACAGGAAGTGACATGTTTAACACGTTGATGCCGTTCTAGCAACATGTTAAAAATGCCATTGAGTTCTAAACATGCTAGAAACATATTAAAACATGCTAGCAATACTTAGCTAAGTGCTAAAGCATGCTAATTCAATGAAACAGGACTTTGTTGTTACTCAAGAAGGCAATGTACAATCTACCCCAAACGTCACACGTTTGATAAGAGTTATCTCTTGAACACATGTCCATGCTCATATTTAGTTATAGTCATAGCGCCACCTGCTGGCAACAGGAAGTGACGTTTAACACTGTTCTTGACTCCTAATAACATATAAAAAAATGCCAGTAGGTGCTAAACATCCTACCAACATACTAGAGACATGCTAAAACATAATAGCAAACACTTAGCTAAGTGCTAAAGAATGATATTACTGCAATTAAATATGAATTTGCTGTAACTCAGGCATGGAATGTCCAATCTGCCCCAAACTTCACACTTTTGATAAGCGTTCTGTCCTGAACACATGACCATGCTTATATTCAGTTACAGTCATAGCGCCACCTGCTGGCAACAGGAAGTGACATGTTTAACACTGTTGTGGACTCCTAATAACATATAAAAAAGTGCCAGCAAGTGTTAAACATGCTAACAACATACTAGAAACATGCTAAAACATGCTAGCAAACTCTTAGCCAAGTGCTAAAGCATGCTATTATTGCAATTAAATAGGAATTTGCTGTAACTCAGGCATGGAATGTCCAATCTGCCCCAAACTTCACACTTTTGATAAGAGTCATGGCCTGAACACATCTACATGAGAATGTTCAGTTATAGTAATAGCGCCACCAACTGGCAACAGGAAGTGACATGTTTAACACGTTGATGCCGTTCTAGCAACATGTTAAAACATGCTAACAATGCTTAGCTAAGTTCTAAAGAATGCTAATTCAATGAAACATGACTTTGTTGTTACTCAAGAAGGCAATGTCCAATTTGCACCAAACTTCACATGTTTGATAAGAGTTCTGTCCTGAACACACATCCATGCTCATATTCAGTTATAGTCATAACGCCACCTACTGGCAACAGAAACTGACATGGTTAACACAGTAATGCAGTACTAACCACATAATTATTGTGTACTAAGCATGCTAGAAACAGACTGAACATGCTAGCAACACTTAGCTGAGTCATGAAGCATGCTATTATCACCATTATACAAAACATTTTGTAACTGACTTTGACATACTCTTACTATATATACCTCCTTAAATGTACATTTCCCAACCATGCTCTGCCTTCCTAAAGCCACCGAGTGTTGATGGCACGGGTGCGAGGGCCCTTTCATCGCTGCTTGCAGCTTTAATTATTATTCTTCTTCTTCTTCTTCTCCGCATTTAATTGCATTTTTGAGGGCCTAAACATGCTCGAAAACTCACGAAACTTTGCACACGCGTCAGAACTGGCGAAAATTTACATCTGATATAGGTTTCAGAATTGGACGGGGCAAAATGGCTCGATAGCGCCACCTATAAAAGTTCAACGGAGTGCGCCTCCCGCAACGTTCCACGTACGTGCACGAAATTCGGTACATACATGTAATGACCTAATACCTACAAAAAAGTCTCTTGGAGCATAGCCCTAAACACAACAGGAAGTCAGCCATTTTGAACTTCCTCTCAGATTTTTGTGCAGTTTTTGCCATTTTCAGGCCTCGTACTTTAACGAACTCCTCCTACAGTTTTAATCTGATCATCTTCAAATTTGGTGAGTGTAATCTTAAGGCCTTTGCGACGTTAAATTGCGAAGATCTTGAGTTTTCGTCAAAGGGCGGGTCCTCGGCGGCCTGACAAATTTCGATGTTTCGCCATGAAACAGGAAGTTGCTGTAACTCAGGCATGGAATGTCCAATCGGCCCCAAACTTCACACTTTTGATAAGCGTTCTCTCCTGAACACATGACCATGCTCATATTCAGTTACAGTCATAGCGCCACCTGCTGGCAACAGGAAGTGACATGTTTAACACTGATATGGACTCCTAATAACATATAAAAAAGTGCCAGCAAGTGCTAAACATGCTAACAACATAATAGAAGCATGCTAAAACATGCTAGCAAACTCTTAGCTAAGTGCTAAAGCATGCTATTATTGCAATTAAATAGGAATTTGCTGTAACTCAGGCATGGAATGTCCAATCTGCCCCAAACTTCACACTTTTGATAAGCGTTCTGTCCTGAACACATCTACATGAGAAAATTCAGTTATAGTAATAGCGCCACCTACTGGTAACAGGAAGTGACATGTTTAACACTCTTGTGGTCTCCTAATAACATATAAAAAAGAGCCAACAAGTGCTAAACAGGTTAGCAACATACTAGAAACATGCTAGCAAACACTTAGCTAAGTGCTAAAGCATGCTATTACTGCAATTAAATAGGAATTTGCTGTAACTCAGGCATGTAATGTCCAATCTGCCCCAAACTTCACACATTTGATAAGAATCATGGCCTGAACACATGTCTATGCTCAAAATCAGTTATAGTAATTGCACCACCTACTGGCAACAGGAAGTGACATGTTTAACACTTTGATGCCGTTCTAGCAACATGTTAAAAATGCCATTGAGTTCTATACATGCTAGAAACATGTTAAAACATGCTAGCAGTACTTAGCTAAGTGCTAAACCATGCTAATTCAATGAAACAGGACTTTGTTGTTACTCAAGAAGGCAATGTACAATCTACCCCAAACTTCACACGTTTGATAAGAGTTATCTCTTGAACACATGTCCATGCTCATATTTAGTTATAGTCATAGCGCCACCTGCTGGCAACAGGAAGTGACGTTTAACACTGTTCTTGACTCCTAATAACATATAAAAAAATGCAAGTAGGTGCTAAACATCCTACCAACATACTAGAGACTTGCTAAAACATACTAGCAAACACTTAGCTAAGTGCTAAAGAATGATATTACTGCAATTAAATATGAATTTGCTGTAACTCAGGCAAGGAATGTCCAATCTGCCCCAAACTTCACACTTTTGATAAGCGTTCTGTCCTGAACACATGATCATGCTTACAGTCATAGCGCCACCTGCTGGCAGCAGGAAGTGACATGTTTAACACTGTTATGGACTCCTAATAACATATAAAAAAGTGCCAGCAAGTGCTAAACATGCTAACAACATACTAGAAACATGCTAAAACATGCTAGCAAACTCTTAGCTAAGTGCTAAAGCATGCTATTATTGCAATTAAATAGGAATTTGCTGTAATTCAGGCATGGAATGTCCAATCTGCCCCAAACTTCACACATTTGATAAGAATCATGGCCTGAACACATGTCTATGCTCAAATTCAGTTATAGTAATAGCGCCACCTACTGGCAACAGGAAGTGACATGTTTAACACTTTTATGCCGTTCTAGCAACATGTTAAAAATGCCATTGAGTTCTAAACATGCTAGAAACATGTTAAAACATGCTAACAATGCTTAGCTAAGTGCTAAAGAATGTTAATTCAATGAAACATGACTTTGTTGTTACTCAAGAAGGCAATGTCCAATTTGCACCAAGCTTCACACGTTTGATAAGAGTTCTGTCCTGAACACACATCCATGCTCATATTCAGTTATAGCCATAACGCCACCTACTGGCAACAGAAACTGACATGGTTAACACCGTAATGCAGTACTAACCACATAATTATTGTGTACTAAGCATGCTAGAAACAGACTAAACATGCTAGCAACACTTAGCTGAGTCATGAAGCATGCTATTATCACCATTATACAAAACATTTTGTAACTGACTTTGACATACTCTTACTATATATACCTCCTTAAATGTACATTTCCCAACCATGCTCTGTCTTCCTAAAGCCACCGAGTGTTGATGGCACGGGTGCGAGGGCCCTTTCATCGCTGCTTGCAGCTTTAATTATTATTATTATTATTATTATTATTCTTCTCCGCATTGAATTGCATTTTTGAGGGCCTAAACATGCTCGAAAACTCACGAAACTTTGCACACACGTCAGAACTGGCGAAAATTTACATCTGATATAGGTTTCAGAATTGGACGGGGCAAAATGGCTCGATAGCGCCACCTATAAAAGTTCAACGGAGTGCGCCTCCCGCATCGTTCCACGTACGTGCACGAAATTCGGTACATACATGTAATTACCTAATACCTACAAAAAAGTCTCTTGGAGCGTAGCCCTAAACACAACAGGAAGTCAGCCATTTTGAACTTCCTCTCAGATTTTTGTGCAGTTTTTGCCATTTTCAGGCCTCGTACTTTAACGAACTCCTCCTACAGTTTTAATCTGATCATCTTCAAATTTGGTGAGTGTAATCTTCAGGCCTTTGCGACGTTAAATTGCGAAGATCTTGAGTTTTCGTCGAAGTGCGGGTCCTCGGCGGCCTGACAAATTTCGATGTTTCGCCATGAAACAGGAAGTTGCTGTAACTCAGGCATGGAATGTCCAATCTGCCCCAAACTTCACACTTTTGATAAGAGTTCTGTCCTGAACACATGACCATGCTCATATTCAGTTATAGTCATAGCGCCACCTGCTGGCAACAGGAAGTGACATGTTTAACACTGTTATGGACTCCTAATAACATATAAAAAAGTGCCAGCAAGTGCTAAACATGCTAACAACATACTAGAAGCATGCTAAAACATGCTAGCAAACTCTTAGCTAAGTGCTAAAGCATGCTATTATTGCAATTAAATAGGAATTTGCTGTAACTCAGGCATGGAATGTCCAATCTGCCCCAAACTTCACACTTTTGATAAGCGTTCTGTCCTGAACACATCTACATGAGAATATTCAGTTATAGTAATAGCGCCACCTACTGGTAACAGGAAGTGTCATGTTTAACACGTTGATGCCATTCTAGCAACATGTTAAAAATGCCATTGACTTCTAAACATGCTAGAAACATGTTAAAACATGCTAGCAATACTTAGCTAAGTGCTAAAGCATGCTAATTCAATGAAACAGGATGTTGTTGTTACTCAAGAAGGCAATGTCCAATCTGCCCCAAACTTCACACTTTTAATAAACGTTCTGTCCTAAACACATGACCATGCTCATATTCAGTTACAGTCATAGCGCCACCTGCTGGCAACAGGAAGTGACATGTTAAACACTGTTGTGGACATATAAAAACATATAAAAAAAGTGCCAGCAAGTGCTAAACATGCTAACAACATACTAGAAACATGCTAAAACATGCTAGCAAACACTTAGCTAAGTGCTAAAGCATGCTATTGCTGCAATTAAATAGGAATTTGCTGTAACACAGGCATGGAATGTCCAATCTGCCCCAAACTTCACACGTTTGATAAGAGTCATGGCCTGAACACATCTACATGAGAATATTCAGTTATAGTAATAGCGCCACCTGCTTTCAACAGGAAGTGACATGTTTAACACTCTTGTGGTCTCCTAATAACATATAAAAAAGAGCCAGCAAGTGCTAAACAGGTTAGCAACATACTAGAAACATGCTAGCAAACACTTAGCTAAGTGCTAAAGCATGCTATTACTGCAATTAAATAGGAATTTGCTGTAACTCAGGCATGGAATGTCCAATCTGCCCCAAACTTCACACATTTGATAAGAATCATGGCCTGAACACATGTCTATGCTCAAATTCAGTTATAGTAATAGCGCCACCTACTGGCAACAGGAAGTGACATGTTTAACACTTTGATGCCGTTCTAGCAACATGTTAAAAATGCCATTGAGTTCTATACATGCTAGAAACATGTTAAAACATGCTAGCAATACTTAGCTAAGTGCTAAAGCATGCTAATTCAATGAAACAGGACTTTGTTGTTACTCAAGAAGGCAATGTACAATCTACCCCAAACTTCACACGTTTGATAAGAGTTATCTCTTGAACACATGTCCATGCTCATATTTAGTTATAGTCATAGCGCCACCTGCTGGCAACAGGAATTGACGTTTAACACTGTTCTTGACTCCTAATAACATATAAAAAAATGCCAGTAGGTGCTAAACATCCTACCAACATACTAGAGACATGCTAAAACATACTAGCAAACACTTAGCTAAGTGCTAAAGAATGATATTACTGCAATTAAATATGAATTTGTTGTAACTCAGGCATGGAATGTCCAATCTGCCCCAAACTTCACACTTTTGATAAGCGTTCTGTCCTGAACACATGACCATGCTTATATTCAGTTACAGTCATAGCGCCACCTGCTGGCAACAGGAAGTGACATGTTTAACACTGTTATGGACTCCTAATAACATATAAAAAAGTGCCAGCAAGTGCTAAACATGCTAACAACATACTACAAACATGCTAAAACATGCTAGCAAACTCTTAGCTAAGTGCTAAAGCATGCTATTATTGCAATTAAATAGGAATTTGCTGTAACTCAGGCATGGAATGTCCAATCTGCCCCAAACTTCACACTTTTGATAAGAATCATGGCCTGAACACATCTACATGAGAATGTTCAGTTATAGTAATAGCGCCACCTACTGGCAACAGGAAGTGACATGTTTAACACGTTGATGCCGTTCTAGCAACATGTTAAAAATGCCAATGAGTTCTAAACATGCTAGAAACATGTTAAAACATACTAACAATGCTTAGCTAAGTGCTAAAGAATGCTAATTCAATGAAACATGACTTTGTTGTTACTCAAGAAGGCAATGTCCAATTTGCACCAAACTTCACACGTTTGATAAGAGTTCTGTCCTGAACACACATCCATGCTCATATTCAGTTATAGTGATAACGCCACCTACTGGCAACAGAAACTGACATGGTTAACACAGTAATGCAGTACTAACCACATAATTATTGTGTACTAAGCATGCTAGAAACAGACTAAACATGCTAGCAACACTTAGCTGAGTCATGAAGCATGCTATTATCACCATTATACAAAACATTTTGTAACTGACTTTGACATACTCTTACTATATATACCTCCTTAAATGTACATTTCCCAACCATGCTCTGTCTTCCTAAAGCCACCGAGTGTTGATGGCACGGGTGCGAGGGCCCTTTCATCGCTGCTTGCAGCTTTAATTATTATTATTAGGGCCCGAGCACCGATGGTGTGAGGACCCTCTTGGAATTGCTCTGTTTATTATTATTAGGGCCCGAGCACCGATGGTGTGAGGACCCTCTTGGAATTGCTCTGTTTATTAGGGCCCGAGCACCGATGGTGTGAGGACCCTCTTGGAATTGCTCTGTTTATTATTATTATTATTATTCTTCTCCGCATTGAATTGCATTTTTGAGGGCCTAAACATGCGCGAAAACTCACGAAACTTTGCACACGCGTCAGAACTGGCGAAAATTTACATCTGATATAGGTTTCAGAATTGGACGGGGCAAAATGGCTCGATAGCGCCACCTATAAAAGTTCAACGGAGTGCGCCTCCTGCAACGTTCCACGTACGTGCACGAAATTCGGTACATACGTGTAATGACCTAATACCTACAAAAAAGTCTCTTGGAGCATAGCCCTAAACACAACAGGAAGTCAGCCATTTTGAACTTCCTCTCAGATTTTTGTGCAGTTTTTGCCATTTTCAGGCCTCGTACTTTAACGAACTCCTCCTACAGTTTTAATCTGATCATCTTCAAATTTGGTGAGTGTAATCTTAAGGCCTTTGCGACGTTAAATTGCGAAGATCTTGAGTTTTCGTCGAAGGGCGGGTCCTCGGCGGCCTTACAAATTTCGATGTTTCGCCATGAAACAGGAAGTTGCTGTAACTCAGGCATGGAATGTCCAATCTCCCCCAAACTTCACACGTTTGATAAGAGTTCTGTCCTGAACACATGGCCATGCTCATATTCAGTTATAGTCATAGCGCCACCTGCTGGCAACAGGAAGTGACATGTTTAACACTGTTATGGACTCCTAATAACATATAAAAAAGTGCCAGCAAGTGCGAAACATGCTAACAACATACTAGAAGCATGCTAAAACATGCTAGCAAACTCTTAGCTAAGTGCTAAAGCATGCTATTATTGCAATTAAATAGGAATTTGCTGTAACTCAGGCATGGAATGTCCAATCTGCCCCAAACTTCACACTTTTGATAAGCGTTCTGTCCTGAACACATCTACATGATAATATTCAGTTATAGTAATAGCGCCACCTACTGGCAACAGGAAGTGTCATGTTTAACACGTTGATGCCATTCTAGCAACATGTTAAAAATGCCATTGAGGTCTAAACATGCTAGAAACATGTTAAAACATGCTAGCAATACTTAGCTAAGTGCTAAAGCATGCTAATTCAATGAAACAGGATGTTGTTGTTACTCAAGAAGGCAATGTCCAATATGCGCCAAACTTCACACTTTTAATAAACGTTCTGTCCTGAACACATGACCATGCTCATATTCAGTTACAGTCATAGTGCCACCTGCTGGCAACAGGAAGTGACATGTTAAACACTGTTGTGGACATATAAAAACATATAAAAAAAGTGCCAGCAAGTGCTAAACATGCTAACAACATACTAGAAACATGCTAAAACATGCTAGCAAACACTTAGCTAAGTGCTAAAGCATGCTATTGCTGCAATTAAATAGGAATTTGCTGTAACACAGGCATGGAATGTCCAATCTGCCCCAAACTTCACACGTTTGATAAGAGTCATGGCCTGAACACATCTACATGAGAATATTCAGTTATAGTAATAGCGCCACCTGCTGTCAACAGGAAGTGACATGTTTAACACTGTTGTGGTCTCCTAATAACATATATAAAAGAGCCAGCAAGTGCTAAACAGGTTAGCAACATACTAGAAACATGCTAGCAAACACTTAGCTAAGTGATAAAGCATGCTATTACTGCAATTAAATAGGAATTTGCTGTAACTCAGGCATGGAACGTCCAATCTGCCCCAAACTTCACATGTTTGATAAGAATCATGGCCTGAACGCATGCCTATGCTCAAATTCAGTTATAGTAATAGCGCCACCTACTGGCAACAGGAAGTGACATGTTTAACACGTTGATGCCGTTCTAGCAACATGTTAAAAATGCCATTGAGTTCTAAACATGCTAGAAACATATTAAAACATGCTAGCAATACTTAGCTAAGTGCTAAAGCATGCTAATTCAATGAAACAGGACTTTGTTGTTACTCAAGAAGGCAATGTACAATCTACCCCAAACGTCACACGTTTGATAAGAGTTATCTCTTGAACACATGTCCATGCTCATATTTAGTTATAGTCATAGCGCCACCTGCTGGCAACAGGAAGTGACGTTTAACACTGTTCTTGACTCCTAATAACATATAAAATTAAAGCTGCAAGCAGCGATGAAAGGGCCCTCGCACCCGTGCCATCAACACTCGGTGGCTTTAGGAAGACAGAGCATGGTTGGGCAATGTACATTTAAGGAGGTATATATAGTAAGAGTATGTCAAAGTCAGTTACAAAATGTTTTGTATAATGGTGATAATAGCATGCTTCATGACTCAGCTAAGTGTTGCTAGCATGTTTATTGTGTTTCTAGCATGCTTAGTACACAATAATTATGTTGTTAGTACTGCATAACTGTGTTAACCATGTCAGTTTCTGTTGCCAGTAGTTGGGGCTATGTCTATATCTGAATATTGCTATGTAGATGTGTTCAGTGCAGGACTTTTATCAAACATGTGAAGTTTGGGGCAGATTGGACATTGTATGCTTGAGTTACAACAACTTCCTTTAGCATTTCTAGCATGTTTTATGATGTTTCTAGCATTTTACATATTAATTTTGGGGTAGATTGGACATTGCATTCCTGAGTTACAGCAAATTCATATTTAATTGCAGTAATATCATGCTTTAGCACTTAGCTAAGTGTTTGCTAGTATGTTTTAGCATGTCTCTAGTATGTTGGTAGGATATTTAGCACCTACTGGCATTTTTTTATATGTTATTAGGAGTCCAGAACAGTGTTAAACGTCACTTCCTTTTGCCAGCAGGCGGCGCTATGACTATAACTGAATATGAGCATGGACATGTGTTCAAAAGATAACTCTTATCAAATGTGTGAAGTTTGGGGTAGATTGGACATTTTATGCTTAAGTTACAACAACTTCCTTGAGCTTTTATAGCATGCTTTAGAACTTAGCTAAGTGTTGCTAGCATGTTTCTTGCATGTTACATATTAAGTTTGGGGTAGATTGAACATCCCATGCCTGTGTTACAACAAATTCCCATTTAATTGCAGTAATATCATGATTTAGCACTTATCTAAGTGATTGATAGCATGTTTTAGCATGTTTCTAGTATGTTGTTAGCATGTTTAGCACATGCTGGCACTTTTTTATATGTTATTAGGAGTCCACAACAGTGTTTAACATGTCACTTCCTGTTGCCAGCAGGTGGCGCTATGACTGTAACTGAATATGAGCATGGTCATGTGTTCAGGACAGAACGCTTATCAAAAGTGTGAAGTTTGGGGCAGATTGGACATTGCCTTCTTGAGTAACAACAACATCCTGTTTCATTGAATTAGCATGCTTTAGCACTCAGCTAAGTTTTGCTAGCATGTTTTAACATGTTTCTAGCATGTTTAGAAGTCAATGGCATTTTTAACATCTTGCTAGAACGGCAGCAACGTGTTAAACATGACACTTCCTGTTACCAGTAGGTGGCGCTATTACTATAACTGAATATTCTCATGTAGATGTGTTCAGGCCATGACTCTTATCAAACGTGTGACGTTTGGGGCAGATTGGACATTCCATGCCTGTGTTACAGCAAATTCCTATTTAATTGCAGCAATAGCATGCTTTAGCACTTAGCTAAGTGTTTGCTAGCATGTCTTAGCATGTTTCTAGTATGTTGTTAGCATGTTTAGCACTTGATGGCACTTTTTTTATATGTTTTTATATGTCCACAACAGTGTTTAACATGTCACTTCCTGTTGCCAGCAGGTGGCACTATGACTGTAACTGAATATGAGCATGGTCATGTGTTCAGGACAGAACGTTTATTAAAAGTGTGAAGTTTGGTGCAGAATGGACATTGCCTTCTTGCGTAACAACAACATCCTGTTTCATTGAATTAGCATGCTTTAGCACTTAGCTAAGTATTGCTAGCATGTTTTAACATGTTTCTAGCATGTTTAGAAGTCAATGGCATTTTTAACATGTTGCTAGAATGGCATCAACGTGTTAAACATGACACTTCCTGTTACCAGTAGGTGGCGCTATTACTATAACTGAATATTCTCATGTAGATGTGTTCAGGACAGAACGCTTATCAAAAGTGTGAATTTTTGGGCAGATTGGACATTCCATGCCTGAGTTACAGCAAATTCCTATTTAATTGCAATAATAGCATGCTTTAGCACTTAGCTAAGAGTTTGCTAGCATGTTTTAGCATGCTTCTAGTATGTTGTTAGCATGTTTAGCACTTGCTGGCACTTTTTTATATGTTATTAGGAGTCCATAACAGTGTTAAACATGTCACTTCCTGTTGCCAGCAGGTGGCGCTATGACTATAACTGAATATGAGCATGGTCATGTGTTCAGGACATAACTCTTATCAAACGTGTGAAGTTTGGGGCAGATTGGACATTCCATGCCTGAGTTACAGCAACTTCCTGTTTCATGGCGAAACATCGAAATTTGTCAGGCCGCCGAGGACCCGCCCTTCGACGAAAACTCAAGATCTTCGCAATTTAACGTCGCAAAGGCCTTAAGATTACACTCACCAAATTTGAAGATGATCAGATTAAAACTGTAGGAGGAGTTCGTTAAAGTACGAGGCCTGAAAATGGCAAAAACTGCACAAAAATCTGAGAGGAAGTTCAAAATGGCTGACTTCCTGTTGTGTTTAGGGCTATGCTCCAAGAGACTTTTTTGTAGGTATTAGGTCATTACACGTATGTACCGAATTTCGTGCACGTACGTTGAACGTTGCGGGAGGCGCACTCCGTTGAACTTTTATAGGTGGCGCTATCGAGCCATTTTGCCCCGTCCAATTCTGAAACCTATATCAGATGTAAATTTTCGCCAGTTCTGACGCGTGTGCAAAGTTTCGTGAGTTTTCGCGCATGTTTAGGCCCTCAAAAATGCAATTCAATGCGGAGAAGAATAATAATAATAATAATTAAAGCTGCAAGCAGCGATGAAAGGGCCCTCGCACCCGTGCCATCAACACTCGGTGGCTTTAGGAAGACAGAGCATGGTTGGGCAATGTACATTTAAGGAGGTATATATAGTAAGAGTATGTCAAAGTCAGTTACAAAATGTTTTGTATAATGGTGATAATAGCATGCTTCATGACTCAGCTAAGTGTTGCTAGCATGTTTATTGTGTTTCTAGCATGCTTAGTACACAATAATTATGTTGTTAGTACTGCATAACTGTGTTAACCATGTCAGTTTCTGTTGCCAGTAGTTGGGGCTATGTCTATATCTGAATATTGCTATGTAGATGTGTTCAGTGCAGGACTTTTATTAAACATGTGAAGTTTGGGGCAGATTGGACATTGTATGCTTGAGTTACAACAACTTCCTTTAGCATTTCTAGCATGTTTTATGATGTTTCTAGCATTTTACATATTAATTTTGGGGTAGATTGGACATTGCATTCCTGAGTTACAGCAAATTCATATTTAATTGCAGTAATATCATGCTTTAGCACTTAGCTAAGTGTTTGCTAGTATGTTTTAGCATGTCTCTAGTATGTTGGTAGGATATTTAGCACCTACTGGCATTTTTTTATATGTTATTAGGAGTCCAGAACAGTGTTAAACGTCACTTCCTTTTGCCAGCAGGCGGCGCTATGACTATAACTGAATATGAGCATGGACATGTGTTCAAAAGATAACTCTTATCAAATGTGTGAAGTTTGGGGTAGATTGGACATTTTATGCTTAAGTTACAACAACTTCCTTGAGCTTTTATAGCATGCTTTAGAACTTAGCTAAGTGTTGCTAGCATGTTTCTTGCATGTTACATATTAAGTTTGGGGTAGATTGAACATCCCATGCCTGTGTTACAACAAATTCCCATTTAATTGCAGTAATATCATGATTTAGCACTTATCTAAGTGATTGATAGCATGTTTTAGCATGTTTCTAGTATGTTGTTAGCATGTTTAGCACATGCTGGCACTTTTTTATATGTTATTAGGAGTCCACAACAGTGTTTAACATGTCACTTCCTGTTGCCAGCAGGTGGCGCTATGACTGTAACTGAATATGAGCATGGTCATGTGTTCAGGACAGAACACTTATCAAAAGTGTGAAGTTTGGGGCAGATTGGACATTGCCTTCTTGAGTAACAACAACATCCTGTTTCATTGAATTAGCATGCTTTAGCACTCAGCTAAGTTTTGCTAGCATGTTTTAACATGTTTCTAGCATGTTTAGAAGTCAATGGCATTTTTAACATCTTGCTAGAACGGCATCAACGTGTTAAACATGA
This sequence comes from Squalius cephalus, assembly GCF_949319135.1. NCBI lineage: Eukaryota > Metazoa > Chordata > Actinopteri > Cypriniformes > Leuciscidae > Squalius > Squalius cephalus. The sequence continues at coordinate 29,681,335 of NC_137131.1, read as the reverse complement.
CACTTCCTGTTACCAGTAGGTGGCGCTATTACTATAACTGAATATTCTCATGTAGATGTGTTCAGGCCATGACTCTTATCAAACGTGTGACGTTTGGGGCAGATTGGACATTCCATGCCTGTGTTACAGCAAATTCCTATTTAATTGCAGCAATAGCATGCTTTAGCACTTAGCTAAGTGTTTGCTAGCATGTCTTAGCATGTTTCTAGTATGTTGTTAGCATGTTTAGCACTTGATGGCACTTTTTTTATATGTTTTTATATGTCCACAACAGTGTTTAACATGTCACTTCCTGTTGCCAGCAGGTGGCACTATGACTGTAACTGAATATGAGCATGGTCATGTGTTCAGGACAGAACGTTTATTAAAAGTGTGAAGTTTGGTGCAGAATGGACATTGCCTTCTTGCGTAACAACAACATCCTGTTTCATTGAATTAGCATGCTTTAGCACTTAGCTAAGTATTGCTAGCATGTTTTAACATGTTTCTAGCATGTTTAGAAGTCAATGGCATTTTTAACATGTTGCTAGAATGGCATCAACGTGTTAAACATGACACTTCCTGTTACCAGTAGGTGGCGCTATTACTATAACTGAATATTCTCATGTAGATGTGTTCAGGACAGAACGCTTATCAAAAGTGTGAATTTTTGGGCAGATTGGACATTCCATGCCTGAGTTACAGCAAATTCCTATTTAATTGCAATAATAGCATGCTTTAGCACTTAGCTAAGAGTTTGCTAGCATGTTTTAGCATGCTTCTAGTATGTTGTTAGCATGTTTAGCACTTGCTGGCACTTTTTTATATGTTATTAGGAGTCCATAACAGTGTTAAACATGTCACTTCCTGTTGCCAGCAGGTGGCGCTATGACTATAACTGAATATGAGCATGGTCATGTGTTCAGGACATAACTCTTATCAAACGTGTGAAGTTTGGGGCAGATTGGACATTCCATGCCTGAGTTACAGCAACTTCCTGTTTCATGGCGAAACATCGAAATTTGTCAGGCCGCCGAGGACCCGCCCTTCGACGAAAACTCAAGATCTTCGCAATTTAACGTCGCAAAGGCCTTAAGATTACACTCACCAAATTTGAAGATGATCAGATTAAAACTGTAGGAGGAGTTCGTTAAAGTACGAGGCCTGAAAATGGCAAAAACTGCACAAAAATCTGAGAGGAAGTTCAAAATGGCTGACTTCCTGTTGTGTTTAGGGCTATGCTCCAAGAGACTTTTTTGTAGGTATTAGGTCATTACACGTATGTACCGAATTTCGTGCACGTACGTTGAACGTTGCGGGAGGCGCACTCCGTTGAACTTTTATAGGTGGCGCTATCGAGCCATTTTGCCCCGTCCAATTCTGAAACCTATATCAGATGTAAATTTTCGCCAGTTCTGACGCGTGTGCAAAGTTTCGTGAGTTTTCGCGCATGTTTAGGCCCTCAAAAATGCAATTCAATGCGGAGAAGAATAATAATAATAATAAATATAGCTGCGAGCAGCGATTACGGGCCCAAGCCGGTGGCACCGCAACCCCGATGCCTTTAGTTACCTAAAGGCACCGGGGTGGCGGTGCCGCCGGCTTTGGCCCTTCATCGCTGCTCGCAGCTATATTTATATATATATATATATATATATATATATATATATATATATAATCTTGAATGTATTTTTTATCATGTTGAAAAAGTTTGGTGTGAATAAAATAAACCACTTAGGAGGAGTAACTAAAAACTCAGAGTCTGACATATCCAAAAAATCCACATTCAAACCAAAATATCTGACTTCCTGTTGCTCGGAGCTAATGACTGTAAATTAGAAAGTTGTCCGGCTCGATGAGACCAATATGCGTACTGATTTTTGTAACTGTGGGTAAAAGTAACCCCCCCACTTTTGATAAAAGCATTTTGAAAGTGACACACTTCCTGCTACCAGTTGGTGGCGCTATAACTTTGACTCACAATAGTTACATCCATCTGACCGGCCTCTTACCATGAACACACTGCTGAAGTTTCATCAAGATCAGTTAATGTATGCAGAAGTTATAACACTTCGTGTTTCTCTTTTCTCGCCATAAATTTGTTTCCTCGCCACGGCCAAACCGTTCGAGATATCAAAAATCCGTCCGCAATTTAGCATCCTCAATGTCTTGACTTCATGCACACCGAGTTTGGTGGGGATTGGATGAATTCTCTAGGAGGAGTAGTTCACATTCCACAGCAAGCGTTTTCCAAACAACCCATAATAGCTGACTTCCTGTTGGGCGGAGCTAATAACTTAGACTGCGGAAGTTGTTCGGCCCGATGAGATCTATATGTGTACCGAGTTTCATATTAATTCATGCAAGTGTGTTTGACATATGGACCAAGTTTTCAGACCGTGTTCAAGGGGGCGCTGTTGAGCCCCCTGCCACGCCCGGGTACCAGCTTCAGCCCGGCACTGATGGCCGTGGGTTCTGACCTGTGTGTAAAGTTTCAAGAGTTTTTGAGCACGTTAAGGACCCCAAAAGCCCCTGAAACCTTGATTAACAATATAAAAGCAATAGTCAAATCCCCCCCTCCCCTCACACACACAGAGACACAGAGAGAGGGAGAGAAAATTCTTCAGAAAATCCACATTCAAACCAAAATATCTCTTTTCCTGTTGGTCAGAGATCGTTAATGTAAATTAGAAAGTTGTCCGTCTTGATGAGAACAATACACATACCAAGTTTTGTTGCTGTTGATAAAACTAACCCCCCCCATTTATGACTAAAGGTGGCGCTACTGAGCCCCTCACCACGCCCGTTTCTGAAACTTTGCACAAGTCTACGGGCTAATAAGTGTGATGTGTCTGTCGAGTTTCATTCAATTTCAAGTATGTTAAGAGTCTCAAAAGCATCAAAAAACAATATTAAAGTTTGATGCGTTGCCACGACAACAGTATTAAAGATATCAAAAATCCTTTCACAGGTCTACATCTGCCGTGTGTTTACATTATACACATAAAGTTTGAAGCAAATCGGGTAAAAATAAGAGGGTGATTTCAAAGCATTTTGAAAGTGACACACTTCCTGCTGCCAGTTGGTGGCGCTATAACTTTGACTCACAATAGTCACATCCTTGTGTTCGGCCTCTTACAACGAACACACTGCTGAAGTTTCATCAAGATCAGATAATGTATGCTGAAGTTATAACACACTTCCTGTGTCCCTTATTCGCCATAAATTCGTTTCCTTGCCACGGCCAAACCGTTTGAGATATCAAAAATCCGTCCGCAATTTAGCATCCTCAATGTCTTGACTTCATGCACACCGAGTTTGGTGGGGATGGGATGAATTTTCTAGGAGGAGTAGTTCACATTCCACAGCAAGCGTTTTCCAAACAACCCATAATAGCCGACTTCCTGTTGGGCTGGCGTGAAACTTGACAGAGGGAAAGTTGTTCGGCCCGATGAGATCTATATGTGTACCGAGTTTCATATTAATTCATGCAAGCGTGTTTGATATATGGACCAAGTTTTCAGACCCCGTTCAAGGGGGCGCTGTTGAGCCCCCCTGCCACGCCCGTTTCTGAAACTTTTCACATGTCTACTGGCTAATAAATGTGATGTATCTGTCGAGTTTCATCCAATTTCAAGCATGCTAAGAGTCTCAAACGCATCCGAAAAGAATATTAAAGTTTGATGCGTTGCCACGGCAACAGTATCTAAGATATCAATAATTCTTTCACAGGTCTACATCTGCCGTGTGTCTACATTATACACATAAAGTTTGAAGCAAATCGGGTAAAATTAAGAGGGTGAATTCAAAGAATTTTGAAAGTGACACACTTCCTGCTGCCAGTTGGTGGCGCTATAACTTTGACTCACAATAGTCACATCCATGTGATCGGCCTCTTACAACAAACACACTGCTGAAGTTTCATCAAGATCAGTTAATGTATGCAGAAGTTATAACACACTTCCTGTGTCCCATTATTCGCCATAAATTTGTTTCCTCGCCACGGCCAAACCGTTTGAGATATCAAAAATCCGTTCGCAAGAATTCATCCTCAATGTCTTGACTTTATTCTCACCGAGTTTGGTGGCGATCGGATGAAATCCCTAGGAGGAGTATTTCACATTCCATTGTATGCGTTTTCCAAACAACGTATAATAACCGACTTCCTGTTGGGCTTTTGTAAAACTTAGAGCACGAAAGTTGTTCGGCCCGATGAGATCTATATGTGTACTGAGTTTCATATTATTACATGCAAGCGTGTTTGATTTATGGACCAAGTTTTCGGACCCCATTCCAGGGGGCGCTGTCGAGCCCCCCTGCCACGCCCCGGTACCAGCTTCAGCCCGGCCCTGATGGCCGCGGGTTCTGACGTGTGTGCAAAATTTCAAGAGTTTTTGAGCATGTTAAGGGCCCCAAAAGTGGCAAAAAGGCAAAAAAAAAAATAATGAAGAAAAAAAAAAAAAATAATCCTTACGAAAACAATAGGGCCTCCGCCCTTTCAGGGCTTGGGCCCTAATAAACAGAGCAATTCCAAGAGGGTCCTCACACCATCGGTGCTCGGGCCCTAATAAACAGAGCAATTCCAAGAGGGTCCTCACACCATCGGTGCTCGGGCCCTAAAAATGCCAGTAGGTGCTAAACATCCTACCAACATACTAGAGACATGCTAAAACATAATAGCAAACACTTAGCTAAGTGCTAAAGAATGATATTACTGCAATTAAATATGAATTTGCTGTAACTCAGGCATGGAATGTCCAATCTGCCCCAAACTTCACACTTTTGATAAGCGTTCTGTCCTGAACACATGACCATGCTTATATTCAGTTACAGTCATAGCGCCACCTGCTGGCAAAAGGAAGTGACATGTTTAACACTGTTGTGGACTGCTAATAACATATAAAAAAGTGCCAGCAAGTGTTAAACATGCTAACAACATACTAGAAACATGCTAAAACATGCTAGCAAACTCTTAGCCAAGTGCTAAAGCATGCTATTATTGCAATTAAATAGGAATTTGCTGTAACTCAGGCATGGAATGTCCAATCTGCCCCAAACTTCACACTTTTGATAAGAGTCATGGCCTGAACACATCTACATGAGAATGTTCAGTTATAGTAATAGCGCCACCAACTGGCAACAGGAAGTGACATGTTTAACACGTTGATGCCGTTCTAGCAACATGTTAAAACATGCTAACAATGCTTAGCTAAGTTCTAAAGAATGCTAATTCAATGAAACATGACTTTGTTGTTACTCAAGAAGGCAATGTCCAATTTGCACCAAACTTCACATGTTTGATAAGAGTTCTGTCCTGAACACACATCCATGCTCATATTCAGTTATAGTCATAACGCCACCTACTGGCAACAGAAACTGACATGGTTAACACAGTAATGCAGTACTAACCACATAATTATTGTGTACTAAGCATGCTAGAAACAGACTGAACATGCTAGCAACACTTAGCTGAGTCATGAAGCATGCTATTATCACCATTATACAAAACATTTTGTAACTGACTTTGACATACTCTTACTATATATACCTCCTTAAATGTACATTTCCCAACCATGCTCTGCCTTCCTAAAGCCACCGAGTGTTGATGGCACGGGTGCGAGGGCCCTTTCATCGCTGCTTGCAGCTTTAATTATTATTATTCTTCTTCTTCTTCTTCTCCGCATTGAATTGCATTTTTGAGGGCCTAAACATGCGCGAAAACTCACGAAACTTTGCACACGCGTCAGAACTGGCGAAAATTTACATCTGATATAGGTTTCAGAATTGGACGGGGCAAAACGGCTCGATAGCGCCACCTATAAAAGTTCAACGGAGTGCGCCTCCCGCAACGTTCCACGTACGTGCACGAAATTCGGTACATACATGTAATGACCTAATACCTACAAAAAAGTCTCTTGGAGCATAGCCCTAAACACAACAGGAAGTCAGCCATTTTGAACTTCCTCTCAGATTTTTGTGCAGTTTTTGCCATTTTCAGGCCTCGTACTTTAACGAACTCCTCCTACAGTTTTAATCTGATCATCTTCAAATTTGGTGAGTGTAATCTTAAAGCCTTTGCGACGTTAAATTGCGAAGATCTTGAGTTTTCGTCAAAGGGCGGGTCCTCGGCGGCCTGACAAATTTCGATGTTTCGCCATGAAACAGGAAGTTGCTGTAACTCAGGCATGGAATGTCCAATCTGCCCCAAACTTCACACTTTTGATAAGCGTTCTGTCCTGAACACATGACCATGCTCATATTCAGTTACAGTCATAGCGCCACCTGCTGGCAACAGGAAGTGACATGTTTAACACTGTTATGGACTCCTAATAACATATAAAAAAGTGCCAGCAAGTGCTAAACATGCTAACAACATAATAGAAGCATGCTAAAACATGCTAGCAAACTCTTAGCTAAGTGCTAAAGCATGCTATTATTGCAATTAAATAGGAATTTGCTGTAACTCAGGCATGGAATGTCCAATCTGCCCCAAACTTCACACTTTTGATAAGCGTTCTGTCCTGAACACATCTACATGAGAAAATTCAGGTATAGTAATAGCGCCACCTACTGGTAACAGGAAGTGTCATGTTTAACACGTTGATGCCATTCTAGCAACATGTTAAAAATGCCATTGACTTCTAAACATGCTAGAAACATGTTAAAACATGCTAGCAATACTTAGCTAAGTGCTAAAGCATGCTAATTCAATGAAACAGGATGTTGTTGTTACTCAAGAAGGCAATGTCCAATCTGCGCCAAACTTCACACATTTGATAAGAGTTATCTCTTGAACACATGTCCATGCTCATATTTAGTTATAGTCATAGCGCCACCTGCTGGCAACAGGAAGTGACGTTTAACACTGTTATGGACTCCTAATAACATATAAAAAAGTGCCAGCAAGTGTTAAACATGCTAACAACATACTAGAAACATGCTAAAACATGCTAGCAAACACTTAGCTAAGTGCTAAAGCATGCTATTGCTGCAATTAAATAGGAATTTGCTGTAACACAGGCATGGAATGTCCAATCTGCCTCAAACTTCACACGTTTGATAAGAGTCATGGCCTGAACACATCTACATGAGAATATTCAGTTATAGTAATAGCGCCACCTGCTGTCAACAGGAAGTGACATGTTTAACACTGTTGTGGTCTCCTAATAACATATAAAAAAGAGCCAGCAAGTGCTAAACAGGTTAGCAACATACTAGAAACATGCTAGCAAACACTTAGCTAAGTGCTAAAGCATGCTATCACTGCAATTAAATAGGAATTTGCTGTAACCCAGGCATGGAATGTCCAATCTGCCCCAAACTTCACACGTTTGATAAGAATCATGGCCTGAACACATGTCTATGCTCAAATTCAGTTATAGTAATAGCACCACCTACTGGCAACAGGAAGTGACATGTTTAACACGTTGATGCCGTTCTAGCAACATGTTAAAAATGCCATTGACTTCTAAACATGCTAGAAACATGTTAAAACATGCTAGCAATACTTAGCTAAGTGCTAAAGCATGCTAATTCAATGAAACAGGACTTTGTTGTTACTCAAGAAGGCAATGTACAATCTACCCCAAACTTCACACGTTTGATAAGAGTTATCTCTTGAACACATGTCCATGCTCATATTTAGTTATAGTCATAGCGCCACCTGCTGGCAACAGGAAGTGACGTTTAACACTGTTCTTGACTCCTAATAACATATAAAAAAAAGGCCAGTAGGTGCTAAACATCCTACCAACATACTAGAGACATGCTAAAACATACTAGCAAACACTTAGCTAAGTGCTAAAGAATTATATTACTGCAATTAAATATGAATTTGCTGTAACTCAGGCATGGAATGTCCAATCTGCCCCAAACTTCACACTTTTGATAAGCGTTCTGTCCTGAACACATGACCATGCTCATATTCAGTTACAGTCATAGCGCCACCTGCTGGCAACAGGAAGTGACATGTTTAACACTGTTATGGACTCCTAATAACATATAAAAAAGTGCCAGCAAGTGCTAAACATGCTAACAACATACTAGAAGCATGCTAAAACATGCTAGCAAACTCTTAGCTAAGTGCTAAAGCATGCTATTATTGCAATTAAATAGGAATTTGCTGTAACTCAGGCATGGAATGTCCAATCTGCCCCAAACTTCACACTTTTGATAAGCGTTCTGTCCTGAACACATCTACATGAGAACATTCAGTTATAGTAATAGCGCCACCTACTGGTAACAGGAAGTGTCATGTTTAACACGTTGATGCCATTCTAGCAACATGTTAAAAATGCCATTGACTTCTAAACATGCTAGAAACATGTTAAAACATGCTAGCAATACTTAGCTAAGTGCTAAAGCATGCTAATTCAATGAAACAGGATGTTGTTGTTACTCAAGAAGGCAATGTCCAATCTGCGCCAAACTTCACACTTTTAATAAACGTTCTGTCCTGAACACATGACCATGCTCATATTCAGTTACAGTCATAGTGCCACCTGCTGGCAACAGGAAGTGACATGTTAAACACTGTTGTGGACATAAAAACATATAAAAAAGTGCCAGCAAGTGCTAAACATGCTAACAACATACTAGAAAAATGCTAAAACATGCTAGCAAACACTTAGCTAAGTGCTAAAGCATGCTATTGCTGCAATTAAATAGGAATTTGCTGTAACACAGGCATGGAATGTCCAATCTGCCTCAAACTTCACACGTTTGATAAGAGTCATGGCCTGAACACATCTACATGAGAATATTCAGTTATAGTAATAGCGCCACCTGCTGTCAACAGGAAGTGACATGTTTAACACTGTTGTGGTCTCCTAATAACATATAAAAAAGAGCCAGCAAGTGCTAAACAGGTTAGCAACATACTAGAAACATGCTAGCAAACACTTAGCTAAGTGCTAAAGCATGCTATCACTGCAATTAAATAGGAATTTGCTGTAACCCAGGCATGGAATGTCCAATCTGCCCCAAACTTCACACGTTTGATAAGAATCATGGCCTGAACACATGTCTATGCTCAAATTCAGTTATAGTAATAGCGCCACCTACTGGCAACAGGAAGTGACATGTTTAACACGTTGATGCCGTTCTAGCAACATGTTAAAAATGCCATTGAGTTCTAAACATGTTAGAAACATATTAAAACATGCTAGCAATACTTAGCTAAGTGCTAAAGCATGCTAATTCAATGAAACAGGACTTTGTTGTTACTCAAGAAGGCAATGTACAATCTACCCCAAACTTCACACGTTTGATAAGAGTTATCTCTTGAACACATGTCCATGCTCATATTTAGTTATAGTCATAGCGCCACCTGCTGGCAACAGGAAGTGATGTTTAACACTGTTCTTGACTCCTAATAACATATTTAAAAAATGCCAGTAGGTGCTAAACATCCTACCAACATACTAGAGACATGCTAAAACATACTAGCAAACACTTAGCTAAGTGCTAAAGAATGATATTACTGCAATTAAATATGAATTTGCTGTAACTCAGGCATGGAATGTCCAATCTGCCCCAAACTTCACACTTTTGATAAGCGTTCTGTCCTGAACACATGACCATGCTTATATTCAGTTACAGACATAGCGCCACCTGCTGGCAACAGGAAGTGACATGTTTAACACTGTTATGGACTCCTAATAACATATAAAAAAGTGCCAGCAAGTGTTAAACATGCTAACAACATATTATAAACATGCTAAAACATGCTAGCAAACTCTTAGCTAAGTGCTAAAGCATGCTATTATTGCAATTAAATAGGAATTTGCTGTAACTCTGGCATGGAATGTCCAATCTGCCCCAAATTTCACACTTTTGATAAGAGTCATGGCCTGAATACATCTACATGAGAATGTTCATTTATAGTAATAGCGCCACCTACTGGCAACAGGAAGTGACATGTTTAACACGTTGATGCCGTTCTAGCAACATGTTAAAAATGCCATTGAGTTCTAAACATGCTAGAAACATGTTAAAACATGTTAAAACATGCTAACAATGCTTAGCTAAGTGCTAAAGAATGCTAATTCAATGAAACATGACTTTTTTGTTACTCAAGAAGGCAATTTCCAATTTGCACCAAACTTCACACGTTTGATAAGAGTTCTGTCCTGAACACACATCCATGCTCATATTCAGCAATAGTCATAACGCCACCTACTGGCAACAGAAACTGACATGGTTAACACAGTAATACAGTACTAACCACATAATTATTGTGTACTAAGCATGCTAGAAACAGACTAAACATGCTAGCAACACTTAGCTGAGTCATGAAGCATGCTATTATCACCATTATACAAAACATTTTGTTACTAACTTTGACATACTCTTACTATATATACCTCCTTAAATGTACATTTCCCAACCATGCTCTGTCTTCCTAAAGCCACCGAGTGTTGATGGCACGGGTGCGAGGGCCCTTTCATCGCTGCTTGCAGCTTTAATTATTATTATTATTATTCTTCTTCTTCTTCTTCTCCGCATTGAATTGCATTTTTGAGGGCCTAAACATGCGCGAAAACTCACGAAACTTTGCACACGCGTCAGAACTGGCGAAAATTTACATCTGATATAGGTTTCAGAATTGGACGGGGCAAAACGGCTCGATAGCGCCACCTATAAAAGTTCAACGGAGTGCGCCTCCCGCAACGTTCCACGTACGTGCACGAAATTCGGTACATACATGTAATGACCTAATACCTACAAAAAAGTCTCTTGGAGCATAGCCCTAAACACAACAGGAAGTCAGCCATTTTGAACTTCCTCTCAGATTTTTGTGCAGTTTTTGCCATTTTCAGGCCTCGTACTTTAACGAACTCCTCCTACAGTTTTAATCTGATCATCTTCAAATTTGGTGAGTGTAATCTTAAGGCCTTTGCGACGTTAAATTGCGAAGATCTTGAGTTTTCGTCAAAGGGCGGGTCCTCGGCGGCCTGACAAATTTCGATGTTTCGCCATGAAACAGGAAGTTGCTGTAACTCAGGCATGGAATGTCCAATCTGCCCCAAACTTCACACTTTTGATAAGCGTTCTGTCCTGAACACATGACCATGCTCATATTCAGTTACAGTCATAGCGCCACCTGCTGGCAACAGGAAGTGACATGTTTAACACTGTTATGGACTCCTAATAACATATAAAAAAGTGCCAGCAAGTGCTAAACATGCTAACAACATAATAGAAGCATGCTAAAACATGCTAGCAAACTCTTAGCTAAGTGCTAAAGCATGCTATTATTGCAATTAAATAGGAATTTGCTGTAACTCAGGCATGGAATGTCCAATCTGCCCCAAACTTCACACTTTTGATAAGCGTTCTGTCCTGAACACATCTACATGAGAAAATTCAGGTATAGTAATAGCGCCACCTACTGGTAACAGGAAGTGTCATGTTTAACACGTTGATGCCATTCTAGCAACATGTTAAAAATGCCATTGACTTCTAAACATGCTAGAAACATGTTAAAACATGCTAGCAATACTTAGCTAAGTGCTAAAGCATGCTAATTCAATGAAACAGGATGTTGTTGTTACTCAAGAAGGCAATGTCCAATCTGCGCCAAACTTCACACATTTGATAAGAGTTATCTCTTGAACACATGTCCATGCTCATATTTAGTTATAGTCATAGCGCCACCTGCTGGCAACAGGAAGTGACGTTTAACACTGTTATGGACTCCTAATAACATATAAAAAAGTGCCAGCAAGTGTTAAACATGCTAACAACATACTAGAAACATGCTAAAACATGCTAGCAAACACTTAGCTAAGTGCTAAAGCATGCTATTGCTGCAATTAAATAGGAATTTGCTGTAACACAGGCATGGAATGTCCAATCTGCCTCAAACTTCACACGTTTGATAAGAGTCATGGCCTGAACACATCTACATGAGAATATTCAGTTATAGTAATAGCGCCACCTGCTGTCAACAGGAAGTGACATGTTTAACACTGTTGTGGTCTCCTAATAACATATAAAAAAGAGCCAGCAAGTGCTAAACAGGTTAGCAACATACTAGAAACATGCTAGCAAACACTTAGCTAAGTGCTAAAGCATGCTATCACTGCAATTAAATAGGAATTTGCTGTAACCCAGGCATGGAATGTCCAATCTGCCCCAAACTTCACACGTTTGATAAGAATCATGGCCTGAACACATGTCTATGCTCAAATTCAGTTATAGTAATAGCACCACCTACTGGCAACAGGAAGTGACATGTTTAACACGTTGATGCCGTTCTAGCAACATGTTAAAAATGCCATTGACTTCTAAACATGCTAGAAACATGTTAAAACATGCTAGCAATACTTAGCTAAGTGCTAAAGCATGCTAATTCAATGAAACAGGACTTTGTTGTTACTCAAGAAGGCAATGTACAATCTACCCCAAACTTCACACGTTTGATAAGAGTTATCTCTTGAACACATGTCCATGCTCATATTTAGTTATAGTCATAGCGCCACCTGCTGGCAACAGGAAGTGACGTTTAACACTGTTCTTGACTCCTAATAACATATAAAAAAAAGGCCAGTAGGTGCTAAACATCCTACCAACATACTAGAGACATGCTAAAACATACTAGCAAACACTTAGCTAAGTGCTAAAGAATTATATTACTGCAATTAAATATGAATTTGCTGTAACTCAGGCATGGAATGTCCAATCTGCCCCAAACTTCACACTTTTGATAAGCGTTCTGTCCTGAACACATGACCATGCTCATATTCAGTTACAGTCATAGCGCCACCTGCTGGCAACAGGAAGTGACATGTTTAACACTGTTATGGACTCCTAATAACATATAAAAAAGTGCCAGCAAGTGCTAAACATGCTAACAACATACTAGAAGCATGCTAAAACATGCTAGCAAACTCTTAGCTAAGTGCTAAAGCATGCTATTATTGCAATTAAATAGGAATTTGCTGTAACTCAGGCATGGAATGTCCAATCTGCCCCAAACTTCACACTTTTGATAAGCGTTCTGTCCTGAACACATCTACATGAGAACATTCAGTTATAGTAATAGCGCCACCTACTGGTAACAGGAAGTGTCATGTTTAACACGTTGATGCCATTCTAGCAACATGTTAAAAATGCCATTGACTTCTAAACATGCTAGAAACATGTTAAAACATGCTAGCAATACTTAGCTAAGTGCTAAAGCATGCTAATTCAATGAAACAGGATGTTGTTGTTACTCAAGAAGGCAATGTCCAATCTGCGCCAAACTTCACACTTTTAATAAACGTTCTGTCCTGAACACATGACCATGCTCATATTCAGTTACAGTCATAGTGCCACCTGCTGGCAACAGGAAGTGACATGTTAAACACTGTTGTGGACATAAAAACATATAAAAAAGTGCCAGCAAGTGCTAAACATGCTAACAACATACTAGAAAAATGCTAAAACATGCTAGCAAACACTTAGCTAAGTGCTAAAGCATGCTATTGCTGCAATTAAATAGGAATTTGCTGTAACACAGGCATGGAATGTCCAATCTGCCTCAAACTTCACACGTTTGATAAGAGTCATGGCCTGAACACATCTACATGAGAATATTCAGTTATAGTAATAGCGCCACCTGCTGTCAACAGGAAGTGACATGTTTAACACTGTTGTGGTCTCCTAATAACATATAAAAAAGAGCCAGCAAGTGCTAAACAGGTTAGCAACATACTAGAAACATGCTAGCAAACACTTAGCTAAGTGCTAAAGCATGCTATCACTGCAATTAAATAGGAATTTGCTGTAACCCAGGCATGGAATGTCCAATCTGCCCCAAACTTCACACGTTTGATAAGAATCATGGCCTGAACACATGTCTATGCTCAAATTCAGTTATAGTAATAGCGCCACCTACTGGCAACAGGAAGTGACATGTTTAACACGTTGATGCCGTTCTAGCAACATGTTAAAAATGCCATTGAGTTCTAAACATGTTAGAAACATATTAAAACATGCTAGCAATACTTAGCTAAGTGCTAAAGCATGCTAATTCAATGAAACAGGACTTTGTTGTTACTCAAGAAGGCAATGTACAATCTACCCCAAACTTCACACGTTTGATAAGAGTTATCTCTTGAACACATGTCCATGCTCATATTTAGTTATAGTCATAGCGCCACCTGCTGGCAACAGGAAGTGATGTTTAACACTGTTCTTGACTCCTAATAACATATTAAAAAAATGCCAGTAGGTGCTAAACATCCTACCAACATACTAGAGACATGCTAAAACATACTAGCAAACACTTAGCTAAGTGCTAAAGAATGATATTACTGCAATTAAATATGAATTTGCTGTAACTCAGGCATGGAATGTCCAATCTGCCCCAAACTTCACACTTTTGATAAGCGTTCTGTCCTGAACACATGACCATGCTTATATTCAGTTACAGACATAGCGCCACCTGCTGGCAACAGGAAGTGACATGTTTAACACTGTTATGGACTCCTAATAACATATAAAAAAGTGCCAGCAAGTGTTAAACATGCTAACAACATATTATAAACATGCTAAAACATGCTAGCAAACTCTTAGCTAAGTGCTAAAGCATGCTATTATTGCAATTAAATAGGAATTTGCTGTAACTCTGGCATGGAATGTCCAATCTGCCCCAAACTTCACACTTTTGATAAGAGTCATGGCCTGAATACATCTACATGAGAATGTTCATTTATAGTAATAGCGCCACCTACTGGCAACAGGAAGTGACATGTTTAACACGTTGATGCCGTTCTAGCAACATGTTAAAAATGCCATTGAGTTCTAAACATGCTAGAAACATGTTAAAACATGCTAACAATGCTTAGCTAAGTGCTAAAGAATGCTAATTCAATGAAACATGACTTTTTTGTTACTCAAGAAGGCAATTTCCAATTTGCACCAAACTTCACACGTTTGATAAGAGTTCTGTCCTGAACACACATCCATGCTCATATTCAGCAATAGTCATAACGCCACCTACTGGCAACAGAAACTGACATGGTTAACACAGTAATACAGTACTAACCACATAATTATTGTGTACTAAGCATGCTAGAAACAGACTAAACATGCTAGCAACACTTAGCTGAGTCATGAAGCATGCTATTATCACCATTATACAAAACATTTTGTTACTAACTTTGACATACTCTTACTATATATACCTCCTTAAATGTACATTTCCCAACCATGCTCTGTCTTCCTAAAGCCACCGAGTGTTGATGGCACGGGTGCGAGGGCCCTTTCATCGCTGCTTGCAGCTTTAATTATTATTATTCTCCGCATTTAATCGCATTTTTGAGGGCCTAAACATGCTCGAAAACTCACGAAACTTTGCACACGTGTCAGAACTGTCGAAAATTTACATCTGATATAGGTTTCAGAATTGGGTGGGGCAAAATGGCTTGATAGCGCCACCTATAAAAGTTCAACGGAGTGCGCCTCCCGCTGTGTTCCACGTACGTGTAAGAAATTCGGTACATATATGTAATGACCTAATACCTACAAAAAGGTCTCTTGGAGCGTAGCCCTAAACCCAACAGGAAGTCAGCCATTTTGAACTTCCTCTCAGATTTTTGTGCAGTTTTTGCCATTTTCAGGCCTCATACTTTAACGAACTCCTCCTACAGTTTTAATCTGATCATCTTCAGATTTGGTGAGTGTAATCTTAAGGCCTTTGCGACGTTAAATTGCGAAGATCTTGAGTTTTCTTCGAAGGGCGGGTCCTTGGCGGCCTGACAAATTTCGATGTTTCACCATGAAACAGGAAGTTGCTATAACTCAGGCATGGAATGTCCAATCTGCCCCAACCTTCACACGTTTGATAAGCATTCTGTCCTGAACACATGACCATGCTCATATTCATTTATAGTCATAGCGCCACCTGCTGGCAACAGGAAGTGACATGTTTAACACTGTTGTGGACTCCTAATAACATATAAAAAAGTGCCAGCAAGTGCTAAACATGCTAACAACATACTAGAAACATGCTAAAACATGCTAGCAAACACTTAGCTAAGTGCTAAAGCATGCTATTACTGCAATTAAATAGGAATTTGCTGTAACTCAGGCATGGAATGTCCAATCTGCCCCAAACTTCACACGTTTGATAAGAATCATGGCCTGAACACATGTCCATGTTCAAATTCAGTTATAGTAATAGCGCCACCTACTGGTAACAGGAAGTGTCATGTTTAACACGTTGATGCCGTTCTAGCAACAGGTTAAAAATGCCATTGACTTCTAAACATGCTAGAAACATGTTAAAACATGCTAGCAATACTTAGCTAAGTGCTAAAGCATGCTAATTCAATGAAACAGGATGTTGTTGTTACTCAAGAAGGCAATGTCCAATCTGCGCCAAACTTCACACTTTTGATAAGCGTTCTGTCCTGAACACATGACCATGCTCATATTCAGTTACAGTCATAGCGCCACCTGCTGGCAACAGGAAGTGACATGTTAAACACTGTTGTGGACTCCTGATAACATATAAAAAAGTGCCAGCAAGTGCTAAACATGCTAACAGCATGCTAACAACATACTAGAAACATGCTAAGACATGCTAGCAAACACTTAGTTAAGTGCTAAAGCATGCCATTGCTGCAATTAAATAGGAATTTCCTGTAACACAGGCATGGAATGTCCAATCTGCCCCAAACTTAATATGTAACATGCAAGAAACATGCTAGCAACACATAACTAAGTTCTAAAGCATGCTAGAAATGCCAAAGGAAGTTGTTGTAACTTAAGCACACAATGTCCAATCTACCCCAAACTTCACACGTTTGATAAGAGTTATCTCCTAAACACAAGTCCATGCTCATATTCAGATATAGTCATAGCGCCGCCTGCTGGCAACAGGAAGTGACGTTTAA
The DNA here is from genome assembly GCF_949319135.1 of Squalius cephalus. Classification (NCBI taxonomy): domain Eukaryota; kingdom Metazoa; phylum Chordata; class Actinopteri; order Cypriniformes; family Leuciscidae; genus Squalius; species Squalius cephalus. The sequence continues at coordinate 29,664,467 of NC_137131.1, read as the reverse complement.
CACTGTTCTGGACTCCTAATAACATATAAAAAAGTGCCACCAACAGTTAAACATGTTAGCAACATACTAGAAACATGCTATCAAATACTTAGCTAAGTGTTAAAGCATGCTATTACTGCAATTAAATAGGAATTTTCTGTAACTCAGGCATGCAATGTCCAATCTACCCCAAAATTAATATGTAATATGCTAGAAACATCATAAAACATGCCAGAAATGCTAAAGGAAGTTGTTGTAACTCAAGCATACAATGTCCAATCTGCCCCAAACTTCACATGTTTGATAAAAGTCCTGCACTGAACACATCTACATAGCGATATTCAGATATAGACATAGCCTCACCTACTGGCAACAGAAATTGACATGGTTAACACAGTAATGCAGTACTATCCACATAACTATTGTGTACTAAGCATGCTAGAAACATACTAATCATGCTAGCAACTACTATATATACCTCCTTAAATGCACATTGCCCAACCATGCTCTGGCTTCCTAAAGCCACCGAGTGACGATGGCACGAGTGCGAGGGCCCTTTCATCGCTGCTTGCAGCTTTAATACTGATTTGATCTTTGAATTTCATTTAGCAAAATGAAATCATTTTTATTAAATTCAAGCAGAGTTATGTTATTTTTCAGTAGCTAAATTGTTCAAATATGTGCACGTAAGTCATTTTTGACCATAATCTGAATTAGTTAATAATTATAATGCAGACAATTTTATTTTGAGAAAAATTATTGATATGTTTACCTCTAGAGACTTTTGTTCCTTTGTCAAGTGACTATAAACAAATAGTTCCCTATCAGTCAGTCACGTTCAACGTTACGTCGAACTGAACTGATGTTTTGGAATCTCTCCTGAGAGCCCAATCACCTACGAGTGGAAACAAAACAAGCCATTGTACATTGGCGAGTGTGATTTGCATCGTATGCCACTCCCCGCATCCAGGTGTCACAGGCGTGTGCTGGCAGGAAGATGAAGACACGCTCGATAGGCTCCATTGTTCCTGTGTTGTGCGTTTGAAATGTGGCGCATTTATGATGATGTCATGGCAGTAGAGGCCGCGCAACTATAACGATCAGTCTATATTCCCTCCCACTGTGAAGCGGTACTAACTGCAGTGGAAAAGCAAACCGAGCTAAAGTGAACCGAGCCGTGCCGTGCCGAGCCGAGTCGTACCACGTAGTGGAAAAGCGAAGCGAGCCAAACCATGCCGCGCCGTGCCGAGCCGAACTGTACCGAGCCGTACCATGCAGTGGAAAAGCGCCACAGTTGTCCGGTGTTGCTTTTTAGACATTTGTTTTAAAGGGATACTTCACTGATTAGCATTAAGCTTTGTATCAGTAGGGACCCGGTAGTATTTTCGAATGACCATGCTTCCCTCCCTCAGGCCCCCCTGAGACGAGAGATTTCTGTATTGTGTGTCTGAAAAAAAAAACTCAGATGACGCAAAAATTGTCATTTTGCGTCATCGGAGGCTATTTTGGCCAGAGGCTAGAGACTACAGCCAGTAGTGGGAGCTAGTTCCGCATATTTTCAACCCGCCCATAGGGGGTGGGATCTCACGATAAAACGGCGTCTTTTCAGTTTCGAATCAACTAGTAGCGTAGTTGTATCATTTCTTCCGATACTGCCCTCTGTAACCGGTAGGCGTTAGCTTTGGAGTGGCCTCGTAGGGCAGCAAAGCAAGTGCATTCTGGAAGTTGTTGTCTTTCATCCACATGAGCCAAAAATACATTTTCTGGCTTTTCTCAGTCTAGAAGGCACCAACTTCTAAAATAATTTCAGATTTCTACTACATAAATGACCCAATTTAAATACACATTCATCTTTCCAGCTGTGAAATATCCCTTTAATAGAGGTTTCAAACTATATAAACATATGAAAAAATACTGGTAAACTTTGCAAAGAGTCCGATATTTGAGAACAGGGGCCAAAACATTTTTGGAGGAGGAGGAGGAGGAGGTGGAGGACGAGGAGGTGGAGGACGAGGTAGGAGAGGAGGACGTGGTGAAAGACGAGGTGGTGGAGGAGGAGCAAGGGCAAGGGCAAGGAGACAAGCAGTCTCGGATGAAATTCGAGCCACTTTAGTGGACCATGTGCTTGTCCATGATATGACTATGAGGGAGGCTGGGCAACGAGTAAAGCCTAATTTGAGTCGCTTCACCATCGCCTCCATAATTAGAACCTTCAGGGTGGAAAACAGGTAGGTGTACTTACAGTAAGACTGCTCTGTACAGTAACTTTGTGACGAACATGATACACTGAGTCACATGATGCACTAAGTCACATGATACACTAAGTCACATGATACACTAAGTCACACGATGCATTGAGTCACATGATGTGTGGATGCGTATTTATGAAGTATCAGACCAGATCACGTTCACCTAAGTGCTGCAACACAGAAGAAGAGTTTGAAAGGAGTTCACTCCATAGTTATTAAGAGAGCTGGAAGATGGCAGTTAGAGAGTAATGCCTTGGGTAGTGGGAAGATGTGGGAAGTTAATCCCTGCATATCTCCAAACAACCTGTGAGGTGAAAGGAACCTTTCATTGATTGCCTTGGGATTTATGGACTTTTTGGAAGTTGCTGAATGTTCAGGGAAATTACCAATGGTACAAACGACAATGGAGGACAGATCATTTGTCTGACTGACTGACGGGACAAAACAAAACAAGTATTGTTTTTTTTCTTTTTCTTACATTCTTATGTTGGGTTTGCCAGCTTGAGTGTCCATGGGACTGTGTAAATATTGTTTGAAGTTCTAAAAAAAAAACTCTTTCTGAACTGCACAGTGGACTGGTTGCTCAGTGCTGGTCTGAATGGACTTAATGGTCTAAGAACATAAGAACTCTAAGCTACTATGCTGGATTGAGAACTCAGTCAAGAACTGTTAATGTGAACTTGTGAAACTGGTGGTTTGTGGTTTGCACCCCAAATGAGTTGAAAAGGAATGAACTGAATTTAAACAAATTTAATTTTTGATTGAACTGACTTCTTTTTGCTGAAAGATTTTGTTATGTTAAGTGGGCCCAGAATTGGGAATTGAGTATGTTAATTTCTGGGATCCTTTCCTTATAAATTGAATAATTTTTTGGTTTCTTGTTTTGTTTTTTGTTGAACTTTGCATTTTGTGAATCATTAATGCTTCCCCTCACTGAATGTTATTTTGCTCAAACAAGAAAGCTAATAACAGTTTCTATGAATTGAGCCTGTTGATATTTGTGTGTTTCTTCATCCACATATTAAGGGTTCCTACTTTTTATTTTGTCTGAATCCTTTGTACGATTGACTGACTCAAATAAATTTAGTAGGTTTAATCACCTGCTTGGCACCCCAATTAATTAGGTCAATCTGTTACAACTTTTGAGTGCTGTACTCTGTGCTTTGACATCACATGCACTGTTGCACTATGCTACTGGAATAAAGAAATGCATCAAATTGCCTCGCATATAGATAGTTTCAGTAGGTTTCCATTTTTTCCTGTAAAAATGATGTGTGACAGTTACAGTAATGAGTGCTTCTATTTTTGTAGGACACTGAGACGACCACCTGGTGGAGGCAGGCTAAGGCTTTTGTCGGAATAGCAAGAAAGGGAGCTTGTAAACATGGTCATTACCAATAATGTAATCCGCCAGCGAGAGATTCAAAGGAGAGTGATTGAGGATAATATCATTTTCGAGGAATAAACGCCATCAGCATCTCCACAATTAATCACATCCCCCGAAAGCACCGGTTTCGGATGAAACAGCTTTACCACATCCCTTTCTAACAAAATTCTGACCGAGTGAAAGACCAACGAGTGGAATATGTTCAGGTATGAGTTTTGATATCGTATGAAGTATTCTGTACCATCACAGTATAGCAGTTTATGCTGCCATTTGTGCCCTCTTGAACTGTGCTTCAGGGTAGTGATTTACTCTACTGTGTTTCATGTGTTTTGCAGAGAATCTTTGAGATTGAGGGCTGGCCTGTTCCCCATTAAATTATCTTTGTGGATGAGGCTGGTTTCAACCTGACCAAAAGAATGAGAAGGGGGAGGAACATAATTGGCCATCAGGCTATTGTAAATGTACCTGGTCAGCGGCAGCGCGGAGGGAATGTCACTATTGGCTCGTTTCCACTGAGCGGTACGCTACGGTACTGTACAATACGGTACGCATTTATTTCCGTTTCCACTGTCAAAAGTTGTGAATGGTACCAAAATGCCAAACCGTACCGTACCACTTTTTGGGTACCCTTCCTTTGGGGTACCTAGCACAGTGGTACGGTACTAAAGGGTGGAGCTAGACTCTGCAGGACGTTGATTGGTTGACAGAGAATCGTCACTTGCGTGTGCTACAAGGGGAATGACAACATAAGAACTGCCATTTTTTTAATCTACAGTTTAAATATAATACTACTGTTACTGTGTCACGAAATGTAATTTTAAGAGTTTTTCAGGCGAGAATATAGTTGTTTAAAGCTCAAATCTGTGGTTTATTTATAAAGATTTATGAAAATTTGATCCAGGTTGTGAGATCCAAGCAATCACCGGGCACTCGGCGCTCATGTACCCCGCCTGGAACAGCCTTTCCTCGACTGGTCCTTCTGACGTTTGCTGCTGACTCTGACGTTGTAACAGTATTAGCTGTTACTTTGGTATTTTTTTCTTCTTACTCACCACTAGGGGGCGCATGAGCGTTAGAACCTCTTGTATTTAAAAGGGTAGTAGTATAGAAGAAGTCAGTTTGTTTGGAAGAGGGAAGCATGGTTTTATCCAAGCACCTCCTGCAACACTCATTGGAGTCCTGATTGAGAAACTTTGTTTCCAGTTCAATCATGTAAGTTTTGTTCTTCCTAATGTTGTGTAATTGTTTCAATTTGATGTATATAATATATGATAGATATCTTTTTTTTTGTAGATGGACTCTTTATACGTTACTTTATATTTTGAGACATGAGTTGCTAAGGATCTAAGGAAAAGGACATCAAGTGGTTTCTAATGGATTGATCTCACTGCATTACCTTGTGGATTATCAAATATCCTAAGTACCAGAATGAGACTCTGTTTATTGTGGATTTTCTTGGATTACTGGAAGAGCATTTGAAGGTTTTTTTTGGACTTGGACATCATCCTCAAAATTGACTATTTCAACTTTCTTTGTAGTGATTCCATAATTGCTCAAAGAATCACTCAACTACAAGATTGAACTGATTAGATAGTTTTATTTATTTTCATTTCATTTCATTCTTTTTCTATTGACTGAGTCTTTCTTTACAGACCATCTGTGTAGATACTGCTTTCATTTGTTGAACTGGTTTCATTTCAATTCATTTTCATATAAATGCATTTTTCTGTTTGTTTCTTCTGTTTCCTAAATTGATATAAAGGTATAAAAAGTTCATTCTTGTCTTTATTGTTTGTGGCTATACACTGGGGAACATATTAAGATTTTGCAGCAATACGTTCTTAGTTGGTGGGCCCCTCCTATTATTCAGATATATATAGCTGCATGCCACTAAAGTGGACAGTGGTTATAACGTCTCTGTATTGGTTAAACATGAGATATAATTCATCTTGTGTAGACCTAACGGGCAATCTTTGGTCTTGTGAATCTATAATTTGTTCCCTGGTCAAACTGAGGGCTAAGTGAAATTTCATAATTTTATATTTAGGCTATTTAATTTTAACGTTGTAACGTTAGACTAGAGCGTTGACTTTGTATATTTGACTGAATTGTTTGCTTTATTTCTTATTGTATAGCTTCTTGTACTTTTTACTTATACTTTTATAATGGCTATTATTGATAAAACTGAAATTTAACAAAAAGAGACAGGGTTTAGTTTTGTAATTTTTTATTTTATTACAGTGAAGATGATCAGAGTACAAATGCACATATTCCCTGAACCATATTAATAAGTTTAATATTTTTAAAATTTAAACGAAAAGAGGCAGGGTTGTGTAAAAAAAAAAAAAAATTGTTTGTTTTTTTGTTATAAATAGGCTAACGATGAGTCATTCTACGAAACGGGTGCCATTTCCACTTTGCAATTTTCCAAATTTTCATTAAGAACAAACTTATTTTTGAAAAACTTACACCTTTAAAGATATGTTAATCCTCCAAAAAAATATATTTTCCCACCTCAGGCACAAAATCCTTAATAATATTATCCTTTTTATTCAGGCATGGGAGTCTTTCTTGTACCACCCTGTCACGGACAATATGTATGCCATTAGAGTAGTAAAACAAGAAATATATTTTTAAAATCTAATGTTTTCCTAATAGTAAATTGTCCCTTTTTTGTAAACCATCAACCGAAAGTCTGTAATTTAATCCATTATTTTTTTTCTTAGTTTTTTAATTTTGAAATATGAATTTGACATGTCAATGGCCTCATTGTTTGTACTGAAAAAACAAATTCACTTAAAAAATACAAATAAAGTTACATTTATTTGATTAGTCCTCACAACAAGAACATCATTCAACATTAATTTATGCAAACTTGTATTTCCTTTCCCTAAAATTTTAACAAAAATGACCCCGTGACGGGGTGGTAACTGATGTCACGGAGTGGATCACTGTGACAGGGTGGTATGGACAAAGTGTTTCTCTATATGATCTGTTGGTTTTAAACTTTATAAAACATAATATATTTATAATATACACATATACACATATTTATAATATACACATATTTATATAAGCATTATAATTATATAACATAATAATTAGAGATTTAATGGAAAACTTTGGTCATGCTCTGAAAAAAAGAGCATCATATTAGTATTAGTAGACTGTCTGCTTAATATCTGCTAACAATTTATTGGTCTTTTACTTTTACAACTACTTGTCACTTTTACTAACTCATACCCTGATCTAACAGTCTACTAATACTCAACTGAGAGTTAGTTAACATGTAGTTGAAAAATGTCTTTATTACTTTGTAAAGTAAATTGTACAGGTGAACAGTAGTGAAGTATTTTTACTATATCAGTGTTTTTATTTGGAAAACCTTTACTTCACTACATTCCTAAGCATAATGTCATACTTTTTACTGCACTACATTACATAAATAAAAGCCTATGGTCCAATTTTTTTTTTAACCTTTGATACTTAAGTACATTTAGAAATTTAGTACTATCTTGTACTTGAGTAAAACTCTGAATTACTATTACTCCAATGTAATTAAGTATTAAATGAAATTCAATATAAAACGTAGTGCAGTAAAAAGTACGACATTATGTTTTGGAATGTAGGAAAGTAAAGTGAAATTTTTCCAAAGAAAAACACTCTGATAAAGTACAGACACTCGAAAAATAGTGAGTGAGTGAGTGAAAGCGATATAGTGAGTGAGTGACATGTTGAGTGAGTGAGTGAGTGAGTGAAAGCGATATATTGAGTGAGTGACATGTTGAGTGAGTGAGTGAGTGAGTGAGTGAAAGCGATATAGTGAGTGAGTGACATGTTGAGTGAGTGAGTGAGTGAGTGAAAGCGATATAGTGAGTGAGTGACATGTTGAGTGAGTGAGTGAGTGAAAGCGATATATTGAGTGAGTGACATGTTGAGTGAGTGAGTGAGTGAAAGCGATATAGTGAGTGAGTGACATGTTGAGTGAGTGAGTGAGTGAGTGAAAGCGATATAGTGAGTGAGTGACATGTTGAGTGAGTGAGTGAAAGCGATATATTGAGTGAGTGAGTGAGTGAGTGAAAGCGATATAGTGAGTGAGTGACATGTTGAGTGAGTGAGTGAGTGAGTGAGTGAAAGCGATATAGTGAGTGAGTGACATGTTGAGTGAGTGAGTGAGTGAAAGCGATATATTGAGTGAGTGACATGTTGAGTGAGTGAGTGAGTGAGTGAGTGAGTGAGTGAGTGAAAGCGATATAGTGAGTGAGTGACATGTTGAGTGAGTGAGTGAGTGAAAGCGATATAGTGAGTGAGTGACATGTTGAGTGAGTGAGTGAGTGAGTGAGTGAGTGAGTGAGTGAGTGAAAGCGATATATTGAGTGAGTGACATGTTGAGTGAGTGAGTGAGTGAGTGAGTGACATGGTGGGTGAGTGAGTGAAAGCGATATAGTGAGTGAGTGAGTGAGTGACATGGTGGGTGAGTGAGTGAAAGCGATATAGTGAGTGAGTGAGTGAGTGAGTGAGTGAAAGCGATATAGTGAGTGAGTGAGTGAGTTAGTGAGTGAAAGCGATATAGTGAGTGAGTGACATGGTGGGTGAGTGAGTGAAAGCGATATAGTGAGTGAGTGAGTGAGTGAAAGCGATATAGTGAGTGAGTGAAAGCGATATAGTGAGTGAGTGACATGGTGAGTGAGTGAGTGAGTGACATGGTGAGTGAGTGAGTGAGTGAGTGAGTGAGTGAGTGAGTGAGTGAGTGAGTGAGTGAGTGACATGGTGAGTGAGTGAGTGAGTGAGTGAGTGAGTGAGTGAGTGACATGGTGAGTGAGTGAGTGACATGGTGAGTGAGTGAGTGAGTGAGTGAGTGAGTAACATGGTGAGTGAGTGAGTGAGTGAGTGACATGGTGAGTGAGTGAGTGAGTGACATGGTGAGTGAGTGAGTGAGTGAGTGAGTGAAAGCGATATAGTGAGTGAGTGACATGGTGAGTGAAAGCGATATAGTGAGTGAGTGACAAAGAGATGGTGAGTAATAGGTGTGTGAGTGATATAGTGAGTGAGTGAATGGAATAAAACAGGATTAAGTTAACAGTAAAACAAAATTTTGATTAGCCTATCTTAGAATCCTTGATTTCACACATCCTCACATTCTAATGAGAAACAGAACCACCCTGTCACATCCCTTACCACCATGTCACAATAAAACATGTTACGGGGTGGTAAATTTCATCCCAAAATGGCCACAGATCTTCCATGTGGTCAAGTTCCCTATCGTCCGGTCACTACGACGTACGTCGTGGTGAACGACGAATAGGAATCTCGCTAGAGAGGCCAATCTACTTCGAGTGAAACTAAACGAGCCAATGCATATTGGCGTGCAATCATTTGCATCAGCTGTGCAGCCTCGCAGCGCGGGTATTTAACGAGCAGCTGGTGCGATTGCACTTCAGCTTTTTGCTTCGGAGCCGAGCGTTTCGATGCTGTTTAATCTACTGAGTGATCAAACAACGAGCAAGCTCTTCAAGATGATCTCTCGTGTCTGGTGCGGGCGATACAGCGCAGCAGCGGGGTCGACTTCTTTTTCTCTCTCTTTTGTTTTTGTGTTACTGACTGAGCAAAACAAAAAAGCTGTTTTCACAGCTGGTAACGGTGCGCCAAGAGCGCTGAATAGCCGTTCTTATGGCTGGTAAGACCGCCGTGAAGAGAGACAGCGCACGACAGGTTGCATATTCTGTCTGTGTCAGCTGCGACCGTTCCCCTGCGTGCTTCAGTACCAAGGAGAGTATTTCCCTGAAAGAGCTTACATGGGTGTGAGTTGCGTCTTTCTAAAGATGACATTCCACCCGTGTGTTTCTGGTTGCGGTCGTTTCCTGTCCTCACTGACGGCCACGATCACTGTCTCGCATGCCTGGGAAACATGTGAGACTGTGTTAGTGGGTGGTTCATGTTCTCACGGGAACATGACCACGTCGGCACGCCGGTCAACTCTTCTTTCTCCGGAAAGTTGAGTCCCCTCTGTTGTTGGCCAGCCGCTGCTGTGTGTAAAAGCACAGCTGCAGGTCTGCTCGACACTCTGGGGGACCATGAGCGAGAGCTTCCGTGGGGAAAACCCGACGGTCTCTCGCTCCTCAGCGTGTCGTGTGCCGTCGAGCTGCCGGGCTGCAGCGCGGGTTGTCACGGCAACCCAGCGCTCGCTCGGCGCTCTAGGTGCGCGGTCTCCTTGTCTATTCTCTGTTGTAGCGCCCTCCCTGGTGGCCACCAGGAGAGGTCTACTTCAGTAGAATGGCTTGGGTGATCTGAGAGCTGAGGGGTTCTCCTTCGGGGACCCAACCCCCTAGGGCCCCTCCCTCTCTAGCGCATTACAAGTTGTGCAGCTTCTGGATGGGATTGCTGGTCCTTCAAAATTGGAGGAACCTAGCGTTTCATTCAGGGCTCCAGCTGAGGGCAGATGTCGATTGCTGCATCGGAGAGAGGGCCTGTTTGTTCTGGAAATGAGGGTATGCTGAGTTCCCACTGTAATAGTGTGTGTGCTTATGCTGAATCAGATTCAGAACTGACAGCCATGCTTTCCCGGGTCTTTCTCGGATGTGCATTGAAAACTTAGGAGTATGGAGCTATATTGGTGCCAAAAATATGGAACGCCAAAAGTGCCAAATTCTGTTAAGTTTTCACCTCTCTCACTACCCTCGATGGTGGGGTGGCTGTGCCTCTGGCGAGCCACCTCTGCCCTGCATGCGAGGCCAAGGCACTCTTATTACACGAGGGTAGTTCTGAGCCGGAGTTGAGCTGCACTTGTCGACTGACCGTGTTCAAGTCACAGCGCAGGCCCTCGGCCAGACGATGTCCACCTTGGTGGTCCAGAAGCGCCCCTGGCTGTCCTTGCAGAGGTGTGAGACGTCGTCAAAGTACGCTTTCTCGATGCTCCCATCTCACAAGGTGGCCTTTTCGGGGACACTGTTGAGAATTGGCCCAGCAGTTCTCCGCAGTCAGCAGCAGACTGAAGCGCTTCCCCGACGTACCACCAGAGTGCTTCGTGGGCTGCCCCTCAGTCTACTCGTCGCCAAGGGTGTCATCCCCTGCAAAAAACACTCCGACACAGCCTGCTCTACTGTGTCCGCTGCAGGAGGATGACACCGCCCGTCTCAGCCACTGTTTAAGTGGTCGGTGAAACAATCACCCCTGAGATGGGTGACCCGGAGATGGGTGGAGCTGCTCTCTTCCGGTGGAGGGCCGGGGAACGAATCTTTTGAGTGTTCCACCACTGGAGTCACAGTGGTACCCAAATTCTCAAAAAAAATAAAAAAAAGAGCAGTTCTTCTATCCCTGGGTCTGAAGAGGGCCAGGAGAGCAGTGGGAGGAGAGAATTCTCACCACTCTCATCCGCCTCTTCTATCGCCAGCAGGCAACAGTGTGCGGTTCGAGAACGCAACCAAGCTGCCTCCTGCACCTCCTGCCTCGTGGAACCAGGTAAGTGTTGCACAGCACACTCAGACTCCGCTACGGGCCGCCTCCCAGAGAGAGCCTTCCGAGCCGAGCCCCTGTGTTCCACCTCGCTGCCCCACTCCGGGTACGCCTACGGTCCCTTTGGTCCCGCTTGTACGGTCTCTGCGAGCCTGGCTAGCGCTCCCCAGTCCGTCTCGCTGGCTCATTCGGACCATCAGGCTCGGCTATGCGATTCAGTTCGCCCGGCGTCCCCCCAAGTTTCGGGCCATCCACTCCACTACAGTGAGAGCAGCCGATGCCCATGTCTTGTGCGCGGAGATCGCAGTCCTACTGGCGAAGGACGCGATAGAGCCGGTCCCTCCAGCCGATATGAGGTCAGGGCACTACAGTCCCTACTTCATTGTACCCAAGGAAGGTGGTGGGTTATGACCGATCTTGGACCTGTGAGTTTTGAATCGGAGCCTTCACAAGCTACCGTTCAAAATGCTCACGCAGAAACGCATTTTCGAATGCATCCGTCCCCGAGATTGGTTTGCAGCGATCGACCTGATGGACACGTACTTTCATGTCTCGATTCTTCCTCGACACAGGCCGTTCTTGCGCCTTGCATTCGAGGGTCGAGCATATCAGTACAAGGTCCTGCCCTTCGGCCTGTCCCTGTCTACCCGTGTCTTCACGAAAGTCACAGAGGGGGCCCTTGTTCCCATGAGAGAACAGGGCGTTCGCATCCTCAACTATCTCGACGACTGGCTCATACTTGCACACTCTCGAGATCAGTTATGCGAATACAGGGACCTCGTGCTCAGGCACCTCAGCCAGCTGGGCCTTCAGGTCAACTGGGAAAAGAGCAAACTCGCCCCCGTGCAGAGGATCTCTTTTCTCAGTATGGAGTTGGATTCGGTCGTTCAGACAGCGCGCCTCACAGAGCAGCGCGCTCAGTCGGTGTTGAACTGCTTGAACACGTTCAAAGGCAGGACAGCGGTCCCACTGAAATTCTTTCAGAGGCTCCTGGGGCATATGGCAGCGGCAGCAGCGGTAATTCCGCTCGGCCTGCTCCATATGAGACCGCTTCAGCACTGGCTTCACGGCCGAGTCCCGAGATGGGCGTGGCATCACGGCACTCACCGGGTGGCAATCACACCGGCGTGCCACCAGACCTTCAGTCCGTGGTCAGACCCCTCGTTCCTCCGGGCAGGAGTCTCCTTGGAACAGGTGTCCAGGCATGCTGTGGTTTTCACAGATGCCTCTGCCACCGGCTGGGGTGCCACGTACAACGGGCATGCAGTGTCAGGGGTGTGGACGGGCCCCCAACTGCACTGGCACATCAACTGCCTCGAGTTGCTAGCAGTACGTCTCGCTCTGAGCCGCCTAAAAAGGCCGCTACAGGGCAGAAACGTGCTGGTCCGTACGGACAACACTGCAACCGTTGCGTACATCAACCGTCAAGGTGGTCTACGCTCCCGTCGCATGTCGCAGCTCGCCCGCCATCTCCTCCTTTGGAGTCAGAAGCATCTGAGGTCGCTTCGAGCCATGTATGTCCCCGGTGTGCTCAACCGTGTGGCCAACGAGCTATCACGAACTGTGCTCCCGGGAGAATGGCGACTCCACCCCTAGGCGGTTCAGCTGATCTGGAGAGAGTTCGGAGAGGCTCAGGTAGACCTGTTTGCCTCCTCAGAAACCTCCCACTGCCGGTTGTTTTACTCCCTGACCGAGGGAACACTCGGCACGGATGCACTGGCACACAGCTGGCCCCGGGGCCTCCGCAAATATGCATTTCCCCCAGTGAGCCTACTTGCACAGACACTGTGCAAAGTCAGGGAGGACGAGGAGCAGGTCCTTCTGGTGGCTCCCTATTGGCCCACCCGGACTTGGTTCCCAGAGATCATGCTCCTCGTGACAGTCCCTCCCTGGCCCATTCCTCTGAGGAAGGATCTTCTGACTCAGAGACGGGGCACCCTTTGGCACCCGCGTCCGGACCTCTGGAAACTCCATGTCTGGTCCCTGGACGGGACGCGGAGGTTCTAGGTGACTTACCCCCAGAGGTACTTAACACCATCACTTCTGCGCTAGCGCCGTCTACGAGACGTGCGTACGGCTTGAAGTGGAACCTGTTCGTCGAGTGGTGTTCCTCCCGCAGAGAGGACCCCCGAATATGTTCGATTGGGTCAGTGCTTTCCTTCTTGCAGCAAGGGTTGGAGCGAAGGCTGTCTCCCTCCACCCTTAAAGTACATGCTGCTGCTATTTCAGCATATCATGACCACTTAGATGGCAAAACAGTTGGGAAGCACGACCTGGTCGTCAGGTTCCTTAGGGGGGCGAGACGATTAAATCCTCCTCGTCCCCCCTCCATACCCTATTGGGACCTTTCCCTGGTGCTCCGAGCACTTCAGGATGCTCCCTTTGAGCCTTGCAGTCAGCAGACTTAAAGCTTCTCTCCTTGAAGACTTTGCTGCTGATTGCACTGGCCTCGATCAAGAGGGTAGGGAACCTGCAAGCATTTTCGGTCGACGACTCGTGCCTAGAGTTTGGGCCGGGTGACAACCATGTTGTACTGAGACCCCGGCCTGGCTATGTGCCCAAGGTTCCTACCACTCCCTTTAGAGATCAGGTAGTGAACCTGCAAGCGCTGCCCCTGGAGGAGGCAGACCCAGCCCTGGCTTTGCTCTGTCCCGTTCGCGCTCTGCGTATGTACGTGGACAGAACCCAAAGCGTCAGGACCTCAGACCAGCTCTTTGTCTGTTACGGAGGTCAGCAGAAGGGAAAGGCTGTCTCCAAGCAGAGGATGGCCCACTGGATAGTGGATGTCATCGCCTTGGCTTACGAAGCTCAAGGCGTGCCCTGCCCGCTCAGGTTGCATGCACACTCCACGAGAGGCGTTGCATCCTCCTGGGCGCTGGCACGTGGCGCCTCGCTAACAGATATCTGTAGAGCTGCGGGCTGGGCGACACCTAACACGTTCGCTAGATACTATAGCCTACGTGTAGAGCCCGTGTCCTCCCGTGTTCTCACCCTAAACGGGTAGAAGCACTGAGAGTACCGGCTCTGTCGGCTTGCTGCACCCTACTGTGCACCCTTATTGCTCCAGAGTTAAAACCTGTCGAGTCCTCCAAACACCCTCTGCCCGGATGTGGCGGAGCGTCCGGTGCCAGGCCTTTATCCGCTGAATCCTTGAGAACCGGGTCTAGGCTGGGTCCCATATGTGTGACCCTACGGGGATCCCATATGTGTATATCTTCCACGGCTGCTCCTAACGGAAGCCCGTGTCTTTCCCTTGGGCTAAGTCACCCATTATTCATATGCAGTACAACCCTTGGGTTAGTCCATATGTGTATTCCCACATAACTCTTCTTAAGAATGTGGCTCCCGCAGCGTTCCCCTCCCTCAGTTCGGGCACGCTTCCCAGTGTTATCCAATAATCTCACTGTATGGGTTATCACGGAACAACAGTGAAGGATACTCTCAGTGTAAGCACTCTCCTATCGTCCTTCCAGGCAAGAAGGGGTAGAGGCTTGATCAGGGCGCTGGATGGGGTGCAGCAGCTGTGGCACTTTAGTAGGGATTCCTATTCGTCGTTCACCACGACGTACGTCGTAGTGACCGGACGATAGGGAACGTCTCGGTTACATATGGTAACCCTCGTTCCCTGAGGGAGGGAACGGAGACGTACGTCCCGTCGCCACATCTGCTGCGACCCGCCGGGGCAGCCAGCTCACCGGCTCGGCTCCTCAGCAAAAAACTGAAGTGCAATCGCACCAGCTGCTCGTTAAATACCCGCGCTGCGAGGCTGCACAGCTGATGCAAATGATTGCACGCCAATATGCATTGGCTCGTTTAGTTTCACTCGAAGTAGATTGGCCTCTCTAGCGAGATTCCTATTCGTCGTTCACCACGACGTACGTCTCCGTTCCCTCCCTCAGGGAACGAGGGTTACCATATGTAACCGAGACGTTCCTCACCTAGCATACATGAATTCAATCTGAAATACAATTTTCTTTGCATTAATAATGTAAAAAAAAGAATAAAAATCTGTTTTCCCTCTTTATTTTCCGTTACAATGCAGTGAATATAATCAATACGCGTTGCCTGAACCACATTTGTGAGGCTATAATGTTTAAGATTTCTTTAAATGAAAACGTAAAGAGGCAGTGTGGTGTTTTATAACATATTTCGTTTTATTGTTGCCTAAAATGTACATACAGAGATAACCGGAGTAGCAGAGCGAGCTGAGTGACGCTTTGAAGAACGCGCTGTTCCATTTGCAGAATTACCGGACTCGCGTCCTCGGGAGTCATTCTCTTGAGCTGGACTTGACAAGTCCGAACTTTGCGTACTTGCTATTGAGAAACGCCTAATGTCGGCACTTGGCTTCTTGTGACAAACATGCCGAGAAGCAAGAACAAGATCTGCTGTATGTCATCCATTGTTGTTTGTCGCTTTCTTCTTCACGCGAAAATGACGTCGATCGCTTCTTTCCGGCATAGGCTACACCACGCCTATCAAGTAAGGGTACTGTTGGCAGTGGAAATGCTAGCCGATTCATGGTTTACCGACCCGAACCGTACCGTACTGTACTGTACCATACCGCTCAGTGGAAACGAGCCATATGTGCGCAGCCATCACCCAACGAGGGGTACTCCACCGCCATGCCATTCTAGGACCCTATAACACTATGCTCCTCCTTGCTTTCCTTGACGGTCTAAGAGAGCATATGTTCTAGCTGGACCACAGGGAAACAGCACAACCAGAGCACTCTCACTAAGTTGTATTTTGGGATAATGTCAGTTTCCATCGCGCTGCTCTGGTTTGTGACTGGTTTACCAATAACCAGAGATTTTCAAACATCTTTCTGCCTGCATACTCTCCCTTTCTAAACCCTACAGAGGAGTTTTTTTCGGCATGGCGGTAGAAAGTGTATGACCGAGAACCTTATATGCGTGTTCACCTCCTCCAGGCCATGGAAGAAGCCTGCCTAGACGTATCAGTAGATGCGTGCCAGGGGTGGATCAGGCATGCAAGAGGATTTTACCCCCGCTGCCTGGCTCGGGCCAATTTAGCCTGCGATGTGGATGAGATTCTCTGGCCTGACCCAGACTAGAGATGGGATGCTGAGGCGGAACAATTTATTTATTTAATTTTTTTGGTGTGTGTTGTACTGTGTAGTAAATTAATGAATAAAAATGTGCCAATGTATCCATTGGTTGTGTCTTTTGTGTTCATCATGTGAAAAGGTTTGTGAGGGGGGGAAACCACAAGCAACATAACTTACCAGTTTTGGAAATGTTGTTTTGAATTTATTGCACCAGTGTCTAAGACTATGTTGTAGTGTGGTTTGTGAGGGCTTGTGTGTGATAATGTCTAAGGGCAAAGTTTGGTTTTTCAGCAAGAGTGAATGGTTTTGAGTGTAGAGCTTCATTTTGACCTGAAAATAGGATGTTTGGGGAATTGGGTGAGACATTATGGATTTGTGTTTACTGTTTTGAGAATACGAGGCATAGTTTCAAGAAATATGTTTCGAGAAAAAAAAATCAAGAAATGCAATCGAGAAAAACTGTAATATGAGGAGAGTTCTCCAAATGAAAGTACTGACTGCAGATCAACGTGCTACTGCATTTCTCTCCGATTTGGTAGGAAATGAAATGAAATGTGGAGTATTTTAACTGTGACAAGATGATTGACAGGTCAGTTTACGTGACAGGATGCATGTAATTAAGCGATAGAGAGCAACCGTTAAAGACGCCATTTTATGGCGTGATAGTATGTCCCAAAGCTTGTGTACTCTTTTTCTACACACTCAAAAGTATCTACTTTTTCTTCACAAAAAAAAAGTATATACTTTTAGGGTGTTGTATCAGTTGGCGAATTGAGACGCAGCATAAGAAATATTGTAGAATGAGGTAGCCCTATCATGTTGCCATATTCAAATAAAGGTTCTCTTACGAGAGGTTCTCTCGTATTGCGTAAGTTGCTTACGCATCGGGAAAGTCTTCTTTCTTCGAGATCTGAAGCCAAAAATTATCCTTAATTTTGTATTCATTGTCAACGCAGTGCGGCAGCCGGCAGACCTAGGCAGGCTGTATAAGCGTGCTCATTGGCTGCTCGGCGGCAACTGCTTAAGCCTATCAGTGAGCGCTCTGATACGCGGCCTCCAATGCTTCGCGCCCTCCACACCCTTCTAACCGTCAGAATGGGTGTGGCCAGCGTGTAAATAACCAGCGCTCACAGGCTAAATATCTGATTTTCTTGTCTTCAGCGAAGCTCTTCGCATCGCTGGATCTTGAGAGCCGCCGCCGTTGAAACCAGCGACCAGCAAGCTTAGGACAGCGCCTGAGGAAGCCGGCCGTCTTCGCCGCCTTCAGCCATCCGTGCCTGCTACGCTATCCGGCGACATATCCTTTACATTATTACTGTTACTGTGTGTGTTCGCTCCGCGACACACTTTCTCTGTATTCTAAAAGAGCACGAGGCGTTTTTGTAAAACGCCTCGTTTTTCCTGCAGCTCGTGCCGCGCCCCGCTCAGCAACGGAGACCGCCACCTCTTCTGCGCTCTCTGCCTGGGCCGCGGGCACGCCGCCACCGCACTCTCTACAGGCGGCTGCCCCGAGTGCGAAGAGCTTTCAATGTCGACCCTGCGGGCTCGACTTGAAGCTTTCGACCAAGCTGTCGCTCCGCCTGTCCCTGCCGGGCCACGCAAGAAGAAGCGCCGCTCGCAGAGACCACCGGAGACTGATGTGACTGAGGAGCTCGCCGGAACCTCTCCCTCGAGCTCTCTCTCGCCCTCTCCCTCCCGGCCGCTCAACCGCCGGCTCTCGCCCGCGCCGCCGCCGCGTCAGGGGATGAGGCGAATGTGATAGATACCCGTACTCTCCCTCTGTTCGAGCCGTGCAACTGCGCCGCTCTCAAGGGATGGCAGAAGCGGACGGTCTCGGAGCGAGTTTCCTCTCCCTCTGTTCGAGCCGCGCAAACTGCGCCGCTCACAAGGGATGGCAGAAGCGGACGGTCTTGGAGCTCTCTTCACGTTACAAGAAAGCTACTCCGTCCTCGCGCGTCACTCACCGGTGAAAGGGGAACAGAGTGTTTTCGTCCCGCCGTGGCCGGACTATAACCTCCATTTCTCACACATTTCTCAGTCCCCTCTTAAGTTCAGGCGACTGGAATTTTTACTATCGTAGTATACGAGCCTGTTATAAATACACGCATGCCTGCAAGCAAACGCCGTCACAAGACATGATGACGCTAACCGAAAGCTAATGTATTCTCCCCTGTGGCTCAGTGGCGGAATCTTAGACTTTCACGCTAGAGACCCGGGTTCGATCCCGGCTCTCGTGGCAGATAAAATTTATGCAGTTCGCTTCTCCGAGCTCGTGGCCAGTTTTTCTTACATACAGAAAGCAAGCCCGCTCTCTCCCTTGTTGGGCCGCGCAGATTGCGCCGTTCACAAGGGATGACAGAGCGGACGGTCACGAGCAACGTTCAGCGCACGCACCTCACTCACCGGCGAAAAGGGAAGAGAGTGTGTTAGTCCCGCTGCGGCCGGACAACCGCCAATTCTCACACATTTCTCAGTCCCCTCTTAAGTTCAGGCGGCTGGAAATATTACTATTGCAGTAAACGAGCCTGTTTTAAATACACGCACGCCTGCAAACAAACGCCGACGGCTCAGCGGCAAAATCATAGGCTTTCGCGCGGGAGACCCGTGTTCGATCCTAGCTCTCGGGACAGATAAAAATTTATGCTGCTTGCTTCTCCGAGCTCGCGGCCAGTTTTTCTTACTTACAGAAAGCGAACCCGCCTCTCGCACCACACCTACTCATGGTGCTCGAGTATTTATGAGCGTCTAAACACGAGAGAAGAAAAGACGGTTAAGTCCCGCAGCGCTGCGGCTGGACCACCGTCAAAGCTTCACGCTCTGTCAGTCCCCGTTGCCACGGCTACTGCAGCTGTTTACCTCGCAGTCAACGAGCCGGTATATCTACCCGCTCGCCTGCGCGCAACCGCCGTTCTCACCCAGAGAAATTTCAAAAGAGCATAATGTCTGGTTGCACGGCTGAAGCCGTATGTGTTTCAAGTGCAGTGAATGTGCCCACGTTTCTGTGCTCACCCCTGTACACAAGCACTATACATCCCGTGTCTCTCACAGAGCCCACTCTCATAAAGCAGGCAAAAGACGCTCTAGTGTTAAAAGTAGGTCACGTGTCCACTTCCCCGTGCCCACACCTACTCACTGCCCGCTCTGTCACACGGCCTCGCTCGACCGGTCATGTTTTGAATGTAAGTCCTGTGCCCGCCCTCGAGCGCTCACACATACTAACGAACATTTTCGCCCCCGACACCGCCATTGCGCGTCGCGCCTCACACTATATGTTCCCCGTCCAAAGCCACCGGGACACTGTGTGTAAAACGGCCAGCTATCGCTGCGTGCGATCCGCCATATCTAAGCACCAAGAGCGAGCGCGCCGCGCCCGCCCCTCCGTTTCGAGCTCTCGAGCCCGCAGGCCATTCTGCCCCTGGCTTCACACGCAAAAGCGTGGGAAGCTATTCCAGGCGCATCAGAATGGGTGCTAAGCACAGTAAAAATGGGCTATACTCTGCAGTTCGCTCGCCGCCCTCCGCGCTTTCAGGCGCGTACCGAGACGAGAGTGAATGGAGAAGTAGCACATCTACTTCGAGCAGAAATAGCACACTTCTGGGCAAAGGGGCTATAGAACCGGTTCACCCTTCTATGAGCGAGTCAGGCTTTTTACAGCGTTATTTCTTCGTTTCCAAGAAGGACGGAGCTCTCAGACCGATTTTGGATCTGAGATATTTGAACAAAGCTCTTATGAGAAGACCGTTCAAAATGCTCACAACCAGGCAGATCCTCGCGCAGATTCGCCCGAGGGACTGGTTCATCTCTCTCGATCTGAAAGACGCGTACATTCAGATCCAGATAATACCCCGTCACAGGCCATTCTTGAGATTCGCCTTCGACGGTCAGGTATATCAATACACCGTCCTGCCGTTTGGCCTGTCTTTAGCACCCCGTACATTCACGAAGTGCATGGATACGGCTCTCGCTCCCCTGAGAGGGCAGGGAGTGCAAATTCTAAACTATCTGGACGATTGGCTGATTTTAGCACAGTCAGAGGCCGAACTCATCCGCCACAGAACAGTGCTTCTCAGCCACCTAGAAAGCCTGGGGCTTACGGTCAACTGGACCAAGTGCTCGCTAGTGCCCAGTCAATCAACCTCTTTTCTGGGTTTGGATCTGGACACTGTAGCGATGACGGCCCGCCTGTCGACACAGCGCGCGCGTTGCATTCGACGCCTGGCCGCATCCTTCCGGCCGGGCAGCACCGCACCTCTCAAAACATTTCAGAGGTTGCTGGGTTGTATGGCCTCAGCTGCAGCAGTGCTTCAGCTGGGTCTCTTACGAATGCGCCGGCTACAACGCTGGCTGAATGCCTGAGTGCCTCACAGAGCATGGGCTTCCGGCGGCATCCGTTTCAGCACTGAAGCCCTGGTTAGCGGCCGACTGGTGCCAGCGGGGAGTGACAATGGGAGCTATCTCACACCGCAAAGTTATCTCGACGGACGCTTCCACCTCAGGTTGGGGCGCTCTTTTCGAGGGCACGCGCTATCTGTTAGCCCTGCATGTCTTGAGTTCGGACCGAACGACTCGAAAGTCATTCTCAGACCGAGACACGGTTACATCCCCAAAGCGATTGGAACCCCTTTTAGGGCACAAGTCATTTCCCTTTCGGCTCTGCCAGCATCCGACAATGGGGACAGTGATAACCTCCTATGCCCTGTCCGGGCGCTGAGAGTTTACATCACGCGCTCCGCCGCTTTCAGGCGTTCAGAGCAGCTCTTTGTTTCCTTCGGCGGACGCACCAAGGGTCTCGCCGCCTCGAAACAGAGCCTGTCCAGGTGGATAGTGGATGCGATTGCAGCAGCTTATGCCTCCAAACACCTGCAGTGCCCACTGGGTATCAGAGCCCACTCTACTAGAAGCATGGCCTCGTCGTGGGCCTGGTCCAACGGAATTTCTATCCACGATATTTGTATGGCAGCGGGCTGGGCCTCCCCATCAACATTCGTGAGGTTTATTTTTATAGACTGAGTGAAGTGCTTTGTGCTGTGCTGGCCCGTCTCTCCGACCGGCCACATATTCCAGCAGTATGTTTTCCCCGGTCTCCCTGGGATTCATGGGCTGGATGCTCGGTGCACACGGCGTTGACAAAGGGTTCCCGATGCGTAAGCAACTTACGCAATACGAGAGAACCTCTCGTAAGAGAACGTACTCGGTTACCAATGTAACCTCGGTTCTCTCTAGAAGAGGGAACGAGTATTGCGTAACCTGCCGTGTCGCGCCACGAGCTTTTGTGCTTCAGACTGCGAAAACCAGATATTTAGCCTGTGAGCGCTGGTTATATACACGCTGGCCACACCCATTCTGACGGTTAGAAGGGTGTGGAGGGCGCGAAGCGCCCTCATTGGAGGCCGCGTATCAGAGCGCTCACTGATAGGCTTAAGCAGTTGCCGCCGAGCAGCCAATGAGCACGCTTATACAGCCTGCCTAGGTCTGCCGGCTGCCGCACTGCGTTGACAATGAATACAAAATTAAGGATAATTTTTGGCTTCAGATCTCGAAGAAAGAAGACTTTCCCGATGCGTAAGCAACTTACGCAATACTCGTTCCCTCTTCTAGAGAGAACCGAGGTTACATTGGTAACCGAGTACGTTTTAAAATACAAATGTTGCCATATTCAAATAAATATTTTAAAATAAAAATGTTGCCATATTCAAATAAAGGTTTTAAAGTGTCACTAATTAAACTAGTATATGTTCAGCTAATTGTCAGCCTCTTACATGTCTGCATTTCGAGAGATTACAGAATCCAAGCGACAAATTATATTTTATAAATAAAGTTCGGGAGGAGCATGTTCAAACCGTCTATCTAATCAGCTCGAGAGGAGGCATTTATACACAGCCGAGAGCCGACTCACAGAGATTCCGGAAAATACACGGATAAAGTGACCCGGGATTTGACCCGGGATTTGACCCGGGTTCGTTTGATTTTGGTTCATTCACACTGCCAGTGATTTTCCCGAATCAGAGAGTGCATTCACACACAACCCGTAAAAATCCCTTAAAGACACGTGACATCGATGTGACTTGTAATGTCTCAGCAGCGTCTTAAGTTTGATTATGAGCTGCGATTTCTCTCTCGATAAACCACGCTTGTGCATTTTTTTTCTCTGATTCGATCATAAACTTGCCCATTACGTACCGTTTGTTCACTAGCTGGCGAACGATCCTGGCTTCAGCGTCATCACTGCGACATGGCATTATTACCCCAGACAGCAACATAGTGTCGGCCCAGATCCGGGCCATGTCTGGTACATGTGGATTCAACGTGTACCAGATGTGGGCCAGATCTGGGCCGACATGTTGCTGTCTGGGACGGCTTTTGTTCACATAGCGCGCGTTCCGGGACTGAACACGGCAATGTTACTAGGTCAATAGCTGGGTTTCAGTCACGTGATTATGATGACGCATGAAGGCGGGGCGATTTCAGATGGAGGGCAGGAAGTAAACATGGAGAATACGTCTATGGAGGAAACCGTTGCGGAGAGTCCGTATTGTACCTTTATCCGTTTTTTTTTTTTTTTTTTTGACCGTCCGTTTACACGTTCTTTCAATTCTGACCCATATCCGATTCATGTGTTTACACTTGCCATACTATCTGAAACATCGCGCATGCTTAAAGGGTTAAATTCTCTTGCACAGATGGGCAGACACGAAATATGCTTGATCCTAGCTCTGCGATATATGCGAAGTTCGCCAAACATCACCATGATTTTGAGGCGAAGGAGGACGAAAAGTGCCATCATTGCACATATGCTTATTATGCATATTATGTTTAAATATTGGCTTTAACCGCGGAGACGTTGCCTAATGCCTCAGAAAATCCGATCTGCCTGTTTACATGACAGTCGTATTGGCACATAAACGATTTATTTCCACATATCAATGAGGCCTGAAACCGATCTCGAAATATCCGAATGCATGCGTTTTTTTCCTGTTTACACTGTCATAGAACACATCCGATCTGTGTCACATATGAGCAAAAAATCGGAATTGGGTCACATTTCACTGACAATGTAAACGAGGCCTAAGTAAATGAGCATTTAACGACAACCTAATGCTATATAAACACAGACACAAAAAACACGTTGGCTAGCTAACATATCTCCGACGAAGTGGTCGCTGCAGACACGGGCATAACAGACTCTGCTCCTCCCGACCGCAGACGTAACTTGCGTTAAAAATCCACTTTTTATGGCGTTGTTCTGTGAGCTTTTTATATTTCTCACCTTTATGAGTTACAATCTTCGGTACTCTATAAAAACCCTTTCCCTTTTCTCGATTAGAACGATTGGAGCAGCCGTAAACTACACAAAACATTGGCATTTTTTCAGACGGCAGATCCTCAGCTATTTCACTTCCTGCCCTCCATCTGAATTTCGCGCTCTCGCGATGTAGCAGCGTGACGTCATGGCGAAACCAACCTATACCGGGTCGTGTTTGTGTTCTCACAGAATGCGTTCTGGCAATTTTCCTGCAATTTGCCAGGATCATCGCGCTGAGTGAAAGGGGCTCTAGTTACCTCGACAGTTTTCTGCATCCCTCTGCCACCCCGACTCTTCGCTCTTGGCTGGGGAAATGAGGGAGAACTCTGGGTTTGGGCTAAATTCCGAGCTCGGAGCACTCAACCCCCTTGGACAGCATGCCAAATACACTTATTATATTTTTTTTGCCCTATTCAATCATTTGTAAATGTGAACTCGTGAAAGCAACTGCCACAAGTACAAGTAATAAATTATTTATTTATTTATTTATTAAAGATTTATTTTTGGCATTTTATCGTATATTAAAATCTAAATATGTATTGCAAAATAAGATTGGTTCAGCACCCAGACTCTATCACTATTGTCTCAATGGTGTACATTGTCTTTGGCGGATTGCCAGCAACAGCCATTAGGATTGTTTGTGATTTGGTCTTAGTGACTTAGGAGTCCTCTTGACTACTCCTAATGTCTCACAGATTTAGGAGCTAGTTTTTGCGAAATAGCCTACTCTTAGAGCAAAAATTTAGGAGTCCAAAATCAGGACTGACGCCTATTATTTTTGAGAGTTTCTCCTAAATCGGCAAGTTAGGAGCTACTTTTAGCCTTAAGATATTTTGTGAATACAGCCCCAGATGTATGAGGCTACAACATAACATGCAAACAAAATGTTTATTTTATTTTTATTTTTTTTATATACATTTGTATAGTTTTATAAATTTAACAAAACAAGAGAGATCATAAAAATTGCATGTTTTTATTTAGTACTGCCATGATGAAGCTATTAACACACGTAAACAGACAAAATTATGGCTGAATTTAAAGGGGTGGTTGATCATGATTTGACTTTTCTAACTTTAGTTAGTGTGTAATGTTGCTGTTTGAGCATAAACAACATCTGCAAAGTTACAACGTTCAAAGTTCAAAGCAAAGGGAGATATTTGCTTTTAAAGAAATTGCTTTTTAAGGACTACAACAAACGGCTGGTAGAGACTACACCACATTCCTGCTGGGTTAGTGACATCACTAACCCTAGAATTTACATAAACCCCACCCACAGAACACGATTTATAGATTATCAAGACAGAATATGCTAATCAATGACTAGAAGATAACTACACATCAGCAACATAAATTCATCAACTAACCATTCAGAAATGTCCTGTTGCTTCTACATGTTGTCACTTCTTCTTGAGTCTCTCCATCATTGTCTGACACCGGTTTGAACATAAAAGGCTAAAAGTTTTAGACATTTTCAGTGCATGTGTGTGTGAGGTAAAAGGACACAAGCTCTTGAAGCTCCGCCCTCTGCGCCGGGAGCAGCAGCTCATTTGCATTTAAAGGGAAAGACACAAAAATGGTGTATTTTTGATCACCCTCAAAAAGTGACAACTTTAACATGCTATATAAAAATATCTGTGGGGTATTTAGAGCTAAAACTTCACACACACACACTCTGGGGACATCAGAGACTTATTATGACCGCCGCTAGCGTAGCTAGCGAAAGCGGTCATATAGGGATTGTCAAAGTTTTTTTTTTTTTTTTTTCCCGTCACCTTACTGAATTTTTCGTCAACGATACCAGGGACACCGAAGCACCGGGGAACATGAAATTTGGTGGGCATGTAGCCCCACTAGACTTCTAAGGAAAATTTTCGTTTGGTCCCCGGGGGCCACTCCCCCCCCGCGCTGGGCCCCCCCAAACCCCAAAAAATGCAGTTTTTCCTAAATAACTACCTGAACCGTGGCACCGAGGATGAAGAAATTTTTATGGTATGTTGGTCTACTAGACTTTTACGGAAAAATTTCTTTTGGTCCCCGGGGGCCACTTCCCCCCCCCGCGCTGGGGCCCCCGTAAATT
Source organism: Squalius cephalus (assembly GCF_949319135.1). Lineage (NCBI taxonomy): Eukaryota > Metazoa > Chordata > Actinopteri > Cypriniformes > Leuciscidae > Squalius > Squalius cephalus. The sequence continues at coordinate 29,638,949 of NC_137131.1, read as the reverse complement.
TTTCGTCAACGATACCAGGGACACCGAAACACCGGGGAACATGAAATTTGGTGGGCATGTAGCCCCACTAGACTTCTACGGAAAAATTTCGTTTGGTCCCCGGGGGCCACTCCCCCCCCGCGCTGGGCCCCCCCAAACCCCAAAAAATGCAGTTTTTCCTAAATAACTACCTGAACCGTGGCACCGAGGATGAAGAAATTTTTATGGTATGTTGGTCTACTAGACTTTTACGGAAAAATTTCGTTTGGTCCCCGGGGGCCACTCTCCCCCCCCCGCTGGGGCCCCCGTAAATTTTTCGTCAACGATACCAGGGACACCGAAGCACCGGGGAACATGAAATTTGGTGGGCATGTAGCCCCACTAGACTTCTAAGGAAAAATTTCGTTTGGTCCCTGGGGGCCACTCCCCCCCCGCGCTGGGCCCCCCCAAACCCAAAAAAATGCAGTTTTTCCTAAATAACTACCTGAACCGTGGCACCGAGGATGAAGAAATTTTTATGGTATGTTGGTCTACTAGACTTTTACGGAAAAATTTCGTTTGGTCCCCGGTGGCCACTCCCCCAGCCGCTCTGGGGCCCCCGTAAATTTTTCGTCAACGATACCAGGGACACCGAAGCACCGGGGAACATGAAATTTGGTGGGCATGTAGCCCCACTAGACTTCTAAGGAAAAATTTCGTTTGGTCCCCGGGGGCCACTCCCCCCCCGCGCTGGGCCCCCCCAAACCCAAAAAAATGCAGTTTTTCCTAAATAACTACCTGAACCGTGGCACCGAGGATGAAGAAATTTTTATGGTATGTTGGTCTACTAGACTTTTACGGAAAAATTTCGTTTGGTCCCCGGGGGCCACTTCCCCCCTGCGCTGGGGCCCCCGTAAATTTTCCGTCAACGATACCAGGGACACCGAAACACCGGGGAACATGAAATTTGGTGGGCATGTAGCCCCACTAGACTTCTACGGAAAAATTTTGTTTGGTCCCCGGGGGCCACTCCCCCCCGCGCTGGGCCCCCCCAAACCCAAAAAAATGCAGTTTTTCCTAAATAACTACCTGAACCGTGGCACCGAGGATGAAGAAATTTTTATGGTATGTTGCTCTTAAGGGTCCACATCAACCTAGCCCATAATCACTCATTTGTGATTTGCGCCCCTCCCATAAAAAATGAAAATGCAATATTATTCTGTTTTAATCGCCCCTATCTTCAGTGGAGATGTTCAGAACTGCACCATATTTCATGTGTATGATTAACTTGACATCCTCTGGGGGTATCCTCTGCTAAGTTTCGTAGAATTTCATCCATGGGGGGGTATAAAATAAATTAATTTATGTGCACATTTAGTGACTGTACACTCATCGGCCTGTAGATGGTGCTGTTGAGTGAAGGGTTGCTGGTTTAGGATGATACTGTCACACACACACATGCAGGAATACAAACAAACGCAAGCATGCACACACACTGACATCCACACGCACAGACACACACCCATACACACACATACAAATCCACATGCACAGACACACACACACAAACACACACGCGCACACATGTACGCACACATACATACACGCACAGACACACACACACACACACACACAGACACACACATACACACACACACAGACAGATGCACATACTACTACTTCTTTTAGGTATATACATAAACACGCAATACAGCCAAATTACTCCACGTCATTTATTTTTGTGGAAAGCCAGTGCAGGCCTGAGCGGCGGTCATATTTTGTACCGCGATGCGGTACATCTAGTTTTACATCTTGTGAAAAGTGCATTATACCACCCCTTTAATGCATCATGTTTTACAGGCATTGTTTTTTTCTGCTTTAATATTATATTGTCTTGTGGGCAATAAACATAAGTTATTTGAAATTTTCATCAGGGCAGTACAAAAAAAGTCCCTTTTTTTAATCCTCTTGTTAAAATTATTAACATTTTGCATATTCTGCTGGGTAAATTGTAAACTGAGCATGCACGATAATGTTACAGATTAATTGTTTTTCCTAAGTACATTTTATGTTAGGCCTGTTTTATGTTAGGCCCATTTTATGTTAGGCTGCTCAGCTCGCGACACGGACACGTGCACTGTTCGTTTGCTGTTCGTGTCGAGTTTGATTTTAATTGTTTAACGTTTTAAACGGTTTTAATGTGTTAAAGTGATTGATCATAATGAAGGCGTTTTAATTCCTATTACTGACTTTGATTGGAGGAAGGATTCTTGCTCTGAATCGTGTATCATCTGCACACTTTGTCGCTGTACCATCTGTGTGCTATACCAGAGCAGAATTGCTCCTTCTGAGGCCTGAAAGAACATTGCCTCCCACGGATTTACCTGTTGATTTCAGGAGGAAGAGCGCATTTTCGGCGCGACCCAGGAAAAGAGGGAAGAGAGGAGGAGTCCGTCTCCGTCTTCGGAACCGTGGAAATAAACCTCCCCTTCTGTCTGTGATTTTAAGCAATGTGCGGTCCTTAAAGAACAAAATTGAGGAGCTACGCGCGATTACAAGGACATGGCACGAGTATCGCGAGTCCTGCTTGATGGTGTTCACGGAGATGGCTTCATCGGGACATCCCTTGCTCATTGGTCGAACTGGATGGGTTTTCGCTTGTTCGTGCAGACAGGGATGGAAACTCGGGTAAATCAAGAGGCGGCGGTGTCTGTATACATCAAGGACAAATGGTGCTGCCAGCATACGGTGAGAGAAACTGTGTGCAATCCCGATGTGGAATTATTATGTTTATCATTAAGGCCTTTTTATCTACCGCGTGAATTTGGAAACATCATTATTTGTGCGGTGTATGTTCCACCAAGCGGGAATGCCGCTAACGCGGCCAGGTGTATAAGTGACTGTGTCAACGAACAATTAAGGCGCACTCCAGCGGCTCCAATTTTTATCCTTGGAGATTTTAATCAGTGTAGACTGGAGCTTATGCTATCAGGATATGAACAATATATTAAGTGCTTCACCAGAGGTAATAAGATTTTGGACAAATGTTACGGAAATGTGAAGGATGCATATGTTGCTAAGGCCAAACCTCCTCTATCTAACTGTGATCATAACACTGTTCATTTGATTCCAACTTATAAAACTATATTAAAAAGTGCTAAGCCACACACAAAGACAATTTCAGTTTGGTCGGAGGATAGTATTTTGAGACCTTAAAAGGCTGCTTTGATTTCACGGATTGGGATCTTTTTCACGAGATGGACATTGAGACGGCCACAGAATCCATAACGGACTATATCAATTTTTGTGTGGACTCAATTGTGGAGAAGAAAACTATAACGGTATTTCCAAATAGCAAAAGTTTTATAACAAAGGAAGTTAAGGAATGTTTGAATAGGAAGGAGTTGGCATTTATAAATCATGATAAAATTAAATTAAAAATAGTCCAAAAGGAATTGAATATATTACTGAAGGGGGCGAGGAAAAAATATAGAGATACAATAGAAGATAATTTTGCTACAGGGAATTCAAAAAAACTGTTGGATGCAATGAAAGTTGTAACAAATATGGCACCACCTCACAAAATTTTTATAACTAATGATGATGAACAAAGGGCAAATGATTTAAATGACTTTTTTCTTAGGTTTGAGTCACCAGCTGATTATACGGGTGTTCTGGACAATGTAATATGTGAACCGGGTCAGAGGTTAGTGGTTGACCCACAGGTGGTCAGCACTTTATTTAGAGGTGTATGCTCTAAAAAATCTATGGGTCCGTATAGAATTTCGGCCTTTTTGTTAAAAACTTGTGCAATGGAGTTATCCACAGCATTCTGCCCCATTTTCCAAAAATCTTTGGACTCGCATACTATTCCATCTCTATGGAAGAAATCCATTGTTATACCAGTTCCTAAGAAACAGAACTCAGCGGAGAATTGTGATTTTAGACCAGTGGCCCTCACATCTCATGTTATGAAGTGTCTTGAGCGATTTGTTTTAATGGGGTTAAAGGATCAATTCAAACCATTACTCGACCCGCTTCAATTCGCATATAGGGAGAGGCGAGGTACTGAAGACGCCATTAATTACATCTCTCATTTGGTCAGCAGTCACCTAGAAGACATTCAAGCATATGCCCGTTTACTTTTTATTGATTTTAGTTCAGCGTTTAATACCTTAAATCCCATGTTGCTGACAACAAAGTTAAAAGAGCTTAAGATAAATCCATATTGTATTAAGTGGCTCTATTCCTTTCTGAACAACCGCACACAACAGGTAAGAGTTAACAACTCGCATTCTGAGGTTAAAATTACGAACACGGGAGCCCCGCAGGGATGTGTCTGTTCACCAATTTTATTTACACTATACACTAATGCACGTCAAGACAATACTTTTTTTCTTTATCAAATTTTCTGATGACACTGCAATCTTAAGCTTATTAAATAGGAAAGATAATGTTTCTCATTATTTCTCTGAGGTGGAGAGATTTGTAGGTTGGTGTGACAATAACTCCTTAATACTAAATGGAACTAAGACGGTTGAGATGATAATGATTGTAATGATACACGGTAATATCATTGCACAGGTCCCTTCATATAAGTACTTGGGAGTTTTTATAGATAATTCACTATGCTGGTCTTATCATGTCAACAATCTTTGTTCCAGGCTACAGCAGAGACTATACTTTCTACGCAGGCTAAAAGCGTTTGGAGTGAGTCAGAGAATCATGTATTTGTTTTACCAGTCTATTTTTGAGAGCTTGGTTAGATATGGTATTACTGCATGGTATGGTAATCTCTCTGTCCAATTAAAATCAAGATTAGGACGTTTGGTGCACACCGCCTTTAAAATTATAGGGGGTGAGGAGAGACGATCACCACAAGAGTTGTTGGTAACACTTTACAATACGGGTGCACTAATAAGCATTAATTCATGCTTAACTAATGCACAGATAATCACGTGTTAATGTATGACTCATGAAGAACTAAACCATTAATTAATGATTACTGCATCAGCAACTAATAAAGATTCTAAATGATGTTGTGACATGTATGTGCCTCAACAAGTAAAGTCATAACATAATGATACATTTGCAAATCATTAGTTAATGATTAATTAAAGCAGACAACTGGAAGTTGAAGTACATGACTTTGACCAGCTGTGGTAATTAACACATTAATTTACACTTTTAGTTAATAAAATAAGTTATTAAGGAATTAATACATTATGACACATTTAATTAATAACAATTCATATATTACTTAATCTATGAATCATTTAGAATCTTTATTAGTTGCTGATGCAGTAATCATTAATTAATGGTTTAGTTCTTCATGAGTCATACATTAACACGTGATTATCTGTGCATTAGTTAAGCATGAATTAATGCTTATTAGTGCACCCGTATTGTAAAGTGTTACCGAGTTGTTCGATGCTTCAATTTTAAACCATGCCAGGAACATTGTTGGAGACGATACTCATATCCTGAATGCCAATTTTAAATTATTACCATCAGGAAGGAGGTATAGGGTCTTGATGTGCAAGTCTAATCGACTGAAAAATTCCTTTGTTCCTACTGCAATCAAAGTGTTAAACAGATAAAATATTATGAATTGCCATTGTGTCTTCTGTGTATCTAACTTCACTTACTTTCTATTTATTTTAATGTATGTTGTATTGTACGTATTGATTGTGATTATGTTTTATGTATTTAACTTTACTTATTTCTATTCGTTTTTAATGTATGTTGTTGTATGTATGAACTTTGCACGCTGTCCAAGACAAATTTCCCAGTGATGGGACTAATAAAGTATAAAGTAAAGTAAAGTATTTGTAAGATTATGCAGCAGATTATTATATATTTTTTATCAGTTTGTTTTGTAGTAAATAGTATGTGTATGTTTACAGGTGCAGAAAAATTAATGTTAAAAATGTGTTATGTCATCACTGCTCATAATCACACTATAATACATGATTATTATCAAACAAATAAATTAACTTTAAATCATTTTAGCTTATGTGTAAAGACTGTGACCTAGTAAAATTACTTCCAATAATCCTGAAATTAGGTTAATATAAAACAAGTGGCCCCTGTCTGGCCCCCCAAGTTACCATGATATAGATCTGCCACTAGTAACAAAGTAACTCATTTGTTTGTTAACATTCTTGGGAGAATCAAAAAAGGTATCTTTTAAAAATGCACATACCTTTATAAAAGATAATAATGCAGCTCCAGCTATTTTCTGTATTACCGTGAGAACACTTATGAGCATAAACCACCTTAACAACCTCTTCAAGTAATGAATAACTGTGTTGTGCAGGAGTGTGCAGACAACTTTCCTGTTTCCTGAGTGAACTTCCTGAACATTCCTCCACTTTACACCCTTTAACATAACAAGAAGGAGGTCAGTTTAAGAATAAAAGGCTGACATAAAGGTTAAAACAACACTTTAAATCCATTGTGATCTATATTCCATCTGACTAACAGTAATTATAAGTACAATGGCAACTCTCCTGAATTACCAGAACTGCTACTTATTTCATTGTTCATGACTTTTAACAAGGAGCTGGTCCAGGTGACCTTTATCTTACTTATTGTCCAAGCTGATTTTGCAAAAGTGCAAACTTCTCTGTTTAGCTCAGTTTAGGAAAAGTATAGTTTATAGTATATCAGCAGAACCTGCTGGGCTATAGGCGTAGTGACATCTTAGTTTGGCCTACAGCTCAGAGATTTTTTTCTTAAGATGGCTGAATTTGAAATGGATGAAAGTATTATAATGCCAAGAGTAGGGCTTATAACAGAGTTTTACCTTGTCCCTCTCTCTCTCTCTGTGTGTGTGTGTGTGTGTGTGTGTATAGCCTATACTATATATAAATAATGGTAGCTCCTTTGAACACAACACAACACAACACAACAGAAACCCAACTCAAGAGAATTTGACATTTCCAGTAATGTCCAGTAATGTATACTATATATAAATAATGGTAGCTCCTTTGAACACAACACAACAGTAACCCAACTCTAGAGAATTTGACATTTCCAGTTTGACATCTGTTCCAGCATGTAGCAAAAACCTGGTCCCACATTTTAATAGGCATCTTTACCTACCATGCCCTTACATTTCAATAAATAAATATTCAATAATATTATTGATCTGTCTGTATTGTTGTATGAGAACTGAACTGAGCTGGATGAATTTTTTTATATTTTTTTGCAGAACTGCTTTATAGATGAAATGAACTAATTTATTAATTGATTATCTTTACAAAGGAACTGAATCAACACTGAACTGACTTTTCAGCTGAACAACAGCCAAAATGCATAATTTTTCTGTTATCACTATTAAGCTTACACAATTATGTTCTTTTAGAGGCCGTTTACACAACACCGTTTTCAACTAAAAACATAAAACTTTTTATGCGTTTTAGCCGTTCGTTTACACAACAACAGCTGAAAATGCAAACTTTTGAAAACGGGTTTAAACAACAAAAACGCGAATCTCTGAAGACGTCTTGCACCTTCATATTACATGTTCAGTCTATAGTGTTTTTTCACCATCTAATGGCCTGACAGCAGAATACAGCGTTTTTAGTCGTTTTCGCGGATCCGTGTGAATGGAGATTTTGACAATTGTGTAAACATACCCTTAGATTCATTTTCATGGACTCAAAATTCAATTTCATGGACTGAGACCTCAGAAAACTCTGCTCTTGTCTATCCCTCTTCTCGAGGGAAGAGCGGACACTAGAATCGGGGGGTTCTCAGAGGGCGCTCGCTGAGGAGTTTGAGAGAGGTTATAGAAACAAGGATCAAAGCCACCTTTTTCTTGCTTCTATTAGGAGTTGAAGTGTCTTACGCGTCAAAAATACATGGCCAATCCGTTAAAGTGTTGCACATTTATTTTCACAAACACAAAAATACCAAAACATGGAAAACCACTCAAGTATGGCTCCAATTCCTTTGAAATCATACAGTACGTCTTAAATCCGTATAATATCTTCCTTAGATTCCGATTTAGACAATTTTTTCATTTTTGACAGCCAGATGGTAAGATAACTGTTTATCCTTCTTCTCCCTCAGCATATACTTGCATGAACATATAAGGAGGAGTGGCTTTAAAGCTAACTTCAAGTAAATTATACAAAGAAAACTTCAAGTAAAATATACATGGACAACTTTAAGTATATGCGGTACAGGAAAACATCTCGGTTACTCACGCACGTAACCTTGGTTCCCTGAGATGAGGGAACGAGTATTGCATAAGGCTTCGCTTACGCTATGAGAAAACTAATTTTCTCGAGAATATTGAAGCAAATTTTTAAAACGCAGCTGCGGCAACTGCATAAGCCTATGGCGAGGCGTCAGAGCCTGCCTGAATGGGCGTGGCCTATGACTACATTTACATTTACATTTATTCATTTAGCTGACGCTTTTATCCAAAGCGACTTACAATTGCTATATATGTCAGAGGTCGCACGCCTCTGGAGCAACTAGGGGTTAAGTGTCTTGCTCAGGGACACATTGGTGTCTCACAGTGGATTCGAACCCGGGTCTCTCACACCAAAGGCATGTGTCTTATCCATTGCGCCACACCACCCCCGATGACTATATAGGCACACATTCAGCCATGGCATTCAGGTTTAATCGACTGAAGCCGGCCACCGCACAGATATCCTCAATAGGTATTCCACTTGACCAAGCCCAAGACGAGGCCATACCTCTTGTGGAATGAGCTATGATGCCTAAGGGGCAACTAAGGCCCTTAGACTCATAAGTCAGTGCGATAGCGTCTGCTATCCAGCGCGATAATCTCTGCTTTGTAACAGCGAGACCCTTGGTGTGGCCGCCAAAGCATATAAAGAGTTGTTCTGACTGTCTGAACGAGACAGAACGTTCCAGATAAACTCTGAGAGCCCTGACCGGGTAAAGTAGATTTGCGTCTCTTTCGTCCTCTGGCGAGGGAAGAGCTGCTAGCGAAATGGACTTTAGGCACTTTAGGAACATAACTATGCACACTTGCTCTCCCTGATCCGTTCGATGACTTGTGGTAGCATCGTGACCGGAGGGAATGCGTACAGCGAGCAGCTCGGCCAATCGTGGGCTAGCACGTCCCTGCTTTTTGTAAAAATGTTTGCCAGCATTGTCTTCTGAGGTGAAAAGGTCGATCTCTGCCTCGACGAAGATGCTCCATATCAGCTGAACTGTATGTGGGTGAAGAGACCATTCCCCTGGGGGAACATTGTCTCTAGATAGCATATCTGCACCCTGGTTCAGAATGCCTGGCACGTGCGCCGCTCTCAGCAAGCGCAGGTTGTGCTAAGCCCATAGAATGAGGCTCCTGGCCATGGTGTGCAGGTTGTTCGACCTGAGACCACCCTAGCGATTTATGTAGGACACCACCGCCCTGTTGTCCGTCCGGACTAGGACGTGGTGGTCCTTTAGATAATGGAGAAAAGCCTTCAGTGATAGAGCAACCGCTCTCATCTCTAGACAGTTTATGTGTAGGCGCTTCTCCAGATCCTGCCCTCGTATAGGGCCCCCCAACCTAGGTTGGAGACATCTGTCGAGATCACTTTTCTCTTTGAAACCACACCCCATACTCACACCAGACTGATACCAGTCGGCTGCTTTCCAGGGATCCAGGGCTTTGATACAGCTGTGGCTCGCTCTGATTTTTAAGTGGCCAGATTGCCACGCGTGAGCTGGTACGCGAGGTTTTAGCCAGCGTTGGAGAGGTAGCATTTACAGTAGTCCTAGCTGGAGTACTGATGATGCTGAGGCCATGAGACCCAACATCCTCTGAAATCTAGACAGAGGGGAACTGGAGCGCTGCTGGTATCCCTTGTATCCTCTGGTGCTCATGGAAGGGTTAAATGTTCATAAAAAAGAATCCAGGTCCAAGCACTCAGTAGGATGCAAAAGTTAAAAAGCCTTTATTATTTTATAGGGCTAAAGCATTAAAACACCAACGCGTATCGGCCCACTGGCCTTCATCAGGGTGTTGGTAACAAACAAACAGAATCAAGCCATACTTATACAGTAGTTACATTGATTTCAGGTGTGCCACTCTGGCACTTGCAACACAATTTCTTTGCCACTAGAGGCAGTAGTTCAGGTCACGTCTAATACCAAAGGTTAAACCAAACAAGACCTAATGAGACATCTCCAAGTGAAGTCATCCTCTGAAATCTCTTGAGAGGTGCGCAAGTGCATACTCTGAAGGATGGCGTTAGGCGCTGAATGGTGAGCGCTCGCTCTGACGTAAGGCACGCTCTCATCTGTATAGAGTCTATCACTGTTCCCAGGAAAGAGATTCTCTGGCTGGGTGACAGTGAGCTTTTGGAAACATTGATCCTGAGGCCCAGGCACTCTAGATGGTTGAGGAGCCAGGATCTGTGAGTTATCAATTGCGCCTCCGATTGGGCTAAAATCAGCCAATCGTCGAGGTAGTTTAACACTCGCACTCCCCGCTGTGTAAGGGGGGTAAGCGCTGCATCCATGCACTTCGTGAATGTACGAGGTGCTAAAGATAGGCCAAACGGTAGTACTGTGTACTGGTAAACCTGCCCCTCGAAGGCGAATCTTAGATACGGCCTGTGATGGGGTGCTATCTGGATGTGAAAATAAGCATCTTTCAAATCCATTGAGAAAAAACAATCCCCTGGGCGAATCTGCGCGAGGATTTGTTTGGTTGTCAGCATCCTGAACGGGCGCACCATAAGCGCTTTGTTCAGGCGTCTGAGATCTAGGATGGACCTGAGGCCACCATCCTTTTTCGGAACGAGGAAGTTACGACTGTAAAAGCCCGACTCGCTTTGTGACTGAGGGAATGGTTCCACAGCCCATTTCTCTAACAGTTTCGACACTTCGGCGCGAAGGACATACGTCACTTCGCTTCTTACTGTCGTCTTGACCACGGCTATAAAGCGTGGGGGTCTGCAAGCAAACTGTAGCGAGTAGCCTCGTTTTATTATGTTTAACACCCATTCTGATATACCGGGGAGGGCCTCCCAGGCGTTGGCCCACATAGCTAGGAGTTGAATGAAGTTTGGGGATGGGCCGCCGTGTGGTAGGGACCCGATCGTCCAGCAGCTTTCTGCTTGTGATACTGTGAGAAGAGTTTTCATGTGTAGGGGCGCGTGTCTCATTGCGGGCACCCGATCTACATTTATTGCATCCCCCACACAAACCTGGGTTAATACAGTTAATACAGTTGGAACAATTTTCATGTGTAGGGGCGCGTACTTCATAGTTGACTTTGTGGCTCGCAGGGCCAAATCAGTGGCGCTGCGCAGGTCCTTAAAAGCTTCCGGTTCAGGTCCAGACTCTGGCTTGAAAAACCTGGAGGACAGCCATAGTGTGGCGTGCCGAAGCAGCTTGGCCAGCGGAGGCGTATGCTCGGCCAGCGAGAGCTGAAGTGGCGCGGCAGGGCTTGGATGGATGCGTAGCTTTAGCTTTCCATCCTGCAGAGGTGCGTGGCCACCGCTTCCTCGAGGGGAGGAATCGCCTCATAACCTTTTTCCGCAGCTCCGTCAACAGTGGAGAGCGTTGAGGAAAAGGAAGGCTTTAAACGCATTGAATTAGGTGCTTTCCATGACTTACTCAGCTCGCTGTGAACTTCTGGGAAGAAGGGGGCGGGTCTCTGCTGAGGGGCCTGTCTGCACCCCTGCAGGAACCATTCGTCTAGCCTACTGCGTGTGTCTGTCATCCTTCTCATCCTCCTCGTCTGATCCACCAAAAGAAACAAGACCAGCCGCTTGAAGAGAGGGGCATTGGTCCACCTGTGTGTACAGGACTGGCGAGGGGGTTTCTTTGGGAAAGAGCGAGACACGCGGGGACTGGGCCGGCGTGTGCTCGCTCGTCTCCCTCCACTCTGGCATCTTTTGTGCGCCGCGCTTCTTTTTGCGCGTGTAGTATCCTGAATACTCATAAAAGAAAGACGGACAGCGAGGTAGCGTTTATCAGATAGCTTTACTTCACACTGGCATGAGCAAACACAGAGCATAACAGGCTGACAGACTCTTCTTCAGCTAGCTCTACACATCCCGTTTTATCTGCTGAACTGCTATTGCCACCTAGGGGACAATTCTAATATGACAGAGAAAACCTTCCCCATATACCACATTCTTCCCCCCTTAAGCTCTTACAACATACACTTCTTGTGAAAAACATACATCTTTTTTTTTTCTTTTTTTTTTTAACACTCATAGTCCTTTAAATAACGTGGCTTTGATACAGGTCTCGACGACCTTCGTACCAATGCAGTCGAAGATTGTGACTGCATTTGAGTACCTGGAGGTTGAATGTCCAGCACTGATGGTTTGGCCTGTTCTATAACAGGCCTTGCCACACCCTCAGTGTCTGCTTCTGGAACCAAGCAGCTTCCCTCCGGAATGGAACTCTCTGGCGCTGCAAAAGCTGCAGCTGCTGATTCAGACAACGGCTGGTTCCATGGTTCCATAGCCTTGTAACATTTCAGCAGGCGACAGCCCAGTGGTGGACTGTGGTGTAATGCGGTAACTAAACAGCACTCTTGACACTTTAGTGATCAGGCTTCCGGCACCCGCCTTCTTCATCATTGACTTGAATGTCTGGACTGCGCGCTCAGCACAACCATTGGAGGAAGCATGATAAGGAGCAGAAGTAATGTGTTCGATCCCATTTTTCTGCATGAAATCTCTGAATTCGGCACTCACAAAACATGAGCCATTATCGGACACAATTGTTTCTGGAATTCCTTGATTGCTAAAACTCTTCCTTAGACACTCAATTGTAATGGCTGAAGTTGAGGTTGTTACAGGGTAAGCATCCATCCATTTGGAATGAGCATCCATCAGGATCAAAAACAGGTGTCCCATAAATGGTCCCACATAGTCAATGTGTAACCTTTGCCATGGTTTGCTCGGCCACTCCCAAGGATGAAGTGGTGCTGGACCTGGCGAATTACGGTGTTCTTGGCATACGACACATCTTTTAACTACAGCTTCGATGTCGGCATCTAACTTTGGCCACCAGAAATAGCTTTGCGCTAATGCCTTCATTCTAGTGATGCCGATGTGATCGTGATGGAGTTGCTGTATCAAGGCATCCCGCCCTGGTGGCGGCACCACTATGCGTGAGCCCCACAGTACACACCCATCTTGCACACTTAACTCTGTTTGCCTAACAGCATATGGTTGGAAAGCTGGATCCCGGTCTTGAGGTGGCCAACCATGTTGGACGAACCGCGCCACTCTGGACAACACAGGATCTCGGCTGGTCCATCTGTTCATTGCAGCTGCCGAGATCTGTTCATTGCAGCAGCTCTTGACAGCCTGTTGAGGTAGAGGGAGTCGACTCAACGCATCAGCATTGCTATGATGTTTTCCCGGCTTGTAAACCATCTCGTAGTCATACGCTCTCAAGGTTACTGCCCACCGCTGTATACGAGGGGAAGCCATTTGAGGCACAGCCTTCATCTCATTGAAGAGAGACAGTAACGGTTTATGATCAGTGCAAATGACAAACCTTCTTCCATATAAATATTTATGAAAATGCTGAATGCCAAATATCACCACCAGACCTTCTTTGTCCAGTTGTGAGTAATTCACTTCAGCTGACGTTAGTGTCCTCGACATGAAGCTGATCGGTCTCTGCTGGCCATTTGGCATGCGATGCGACAACACCACCCCCACACCATAAGGAGAAGCATTGCAGGACAGGATCAGATCTTTTTGGCTGTCATAATGCACTAACACATCCGATGACTGCATGAGTCGCTTAGACTCCTCAAAAGCTCTCTCTTGCTCTGCCTCCCATTTCCAGGTGGTTTCCTTCCTTAACAGTTCATGTAAAGGGGCCAACAAAGTTGACAGGTGTGGCAGGAACCTGTTGTAATAGTTCAGCAGACCCAGGTACGCTCTCAGTTCTGTGACATTGGTCGGTGCTGGTGCTTCTTGTATGGCCCGGACCTTATGTGGCAAAGGATGAAGTCCAGAAGCATCCACCTTATAACCCAGGAACTCTGCTTCCTGCTTAGAGCTTAGATTCTCTGCCCGAGCCCGGACTCGACCCGACCCGCGGGCCGGGCCAGGCCGATATTTCCCGCCACTGTCCTCGGGCCGGGTCGGGTCGGGCCCTTGATAAAGCACGTCACGTGTCAAAAAATTAAAACAGGAGAATTAACTTTGAGCAAGTTTGGAGGAAAATCGGAGGTATGGAAACATTTTAAACTAGTCGTGGGGAGTGACAACATATGTGTTGGCTTTGTCTCGTGCATTAAATGCGGCACGCTGCTCGCCCATGACGGCAAAAAAAAAAAAAAAAAACGGGGACTTGGACGATGAACAGACAAATGAAGTGTGTCTTGCCATGACAGAAATTATGATAGTAGTCAGCCTCAGCCCTCGATGTCCTCTTTTGTTAATTTTCCGATCCATTCAATTATTTCTGAATAAACAAACAACGCAGTTTAGCCTACATGCTTCTTCCTTGTCGCATTATTTATTAAGATAATAATTAATAAATGCACGCACAATTATGAATGTGATAAATGTTACAGATGTTTTACTATGCACAAACAAATGCCTTTCAACATGTGCAAAATTCAGAATTAAATGAATGTGCTGCAATTTGTTCAAAAAGAGAGTCTGTATAGCCTACGTGTTTTAGCCATTGAATAAGCACATTTAGTTTCAAGTTTGTTAAATTTTGTTTTGAAGAAAGCTTTTCTTTAAAGTGAATTTCGTTTAGTATAAATTGTATTTTAATTTTAATACATTTTTCATCAACCAATGGCCTAGATCTAATAGGCTACATAAAAAGCAATTTACCAGACATCACGACATGGAGTCGCGGGCGCGCCGCGGTCACTTACACCATTTGAAACTCGCGCTGTCACCGAATTTACAAATGCACATCTTGCTTGTTGCTCACACACACACACACACATATTATGTTGAATAACAATATGTTGAAATAACATTATTAATAATAATTAATCTTTTAGAATATTTGATTGAATGCTGAATGTTGTGCTTGTCCAATTTAATACAATTAAAACTTTAATTGTGATAATTAATATAATTGAATATTTAATATTGAGTGGCCATTTTTTGCTCATTTATTAATAGTATTTATATAATATATATAACTGCGCAGCTCCCTCCTGTAGCCTAAATGATCTAGCACAGCAGCACCTGCGTTAAAAAAAATTCTGGCGCCGCCCCTGGTTATAACAGCCCACATAGGCCTATTAAAAATGGTCGGGTTTAAATCGGGCTCAGGCTCATGATTACAGTGAACGTGTCGGGCCGGGCCGGGCTCGGACACAACGGGCTCGGGCTCGGGTAGGGTCGGGCTTGATTTGTTGGGCCCGATCTAAGCTCTATTCCTGCTCCAGGAACACACATTTGTTACGCTTTAGGCCATAGGTTCTCAAAGTGCGGCCCGCAGAAAAATTTCTGGCGGCCCGGGATAACATCTGATAACATCTGTAAAACTGTTAAAACTGTAGGCTACATTGCTTTGAAAAAAATAATCTCCGTTTAATGGTGTTTAGCGGCATCTATAGGCATAAGCGGTAATTACAGGTGTGGTCCGACTGATCGCAAGTGACAAGTGACTTAATGACAAGCTTATTATAGCCGCGTTTCCATTACCTTTCAAATTTTTCACGGCGCGAACACTTGCATTTTCCTATCAACAGTGGAAACAACTTAAAATACTCAATCATTTCTGGTCATACAGAAAATAATAATACATTATTCGCAACTACTTTTATTTGTGTAAACTCATAATAACAAAAAAAGTTGTGCTTTTGTAAAATAAAACAAAACAATCAGTAGCCTACGCACTTTCATGATCTCTGTGAACTGGAGCGCGAGAACTGAAACAAAATATAGCCTATGTAGGCTAAAGCTTGAAATGTCCACTTTTAAACAAACAAACTTGAATCGAAAGCTAATACCTTCTGATGTTATCCGTATGAAAGGTGCATTTCTCTCTAAAAGCACATCTGCTTAACAGCGGAGATGGAGATATGTTTTTAGCCGACACTTCGAAAAAAATAGTTTATTAATAAACAATTAAAATGCCTCGCTGTTTTTTCAGACACATTTATTATCATTATTCTATAACTCACCTTTCTGTGGGCTGTGGTTCCAGAGACACAGGCTATATTCAGCACTGTGGGAAAAATATAAATTCCAGGTTCTAATTTGGCCTTAGAAAACCAGTAAAAACTAAATTTTTTCCATATTAATTTGTGAATATTTTAAATGTTTAATAAAGGGGCAAAAAGTCATAAACAAAAATCTGAAAATTCGTCGATATTTACTTTTTTGCGCAGCAGTTGGTGTAGCCAGTTCAAATTAAAATTTTGGTGTTCAACTTTGCGTTTTAAAAAGACAACAACCGTTCATTTTTCGTTTTTCAATTATGGGTTAAAAAGATAGATAATAATAGCGCAAAACGTACTCGGTTACGTAATGTAACCTCGGTTCTCTCTAGAAGAGGGAACGAGTATTGCGTAAGTTGCTTACGCTACGGGAAAGTCTTCTTTCTTCGAGATCTGAAGCCAAAAAATTATCCTTAATTTTGTATTCATTGTCAACGCAGTGCGGCAGCCGGCAGACCAAGGCAGGCTGTATAAGCGTGCTCATTGGCTGCTCGGCGGCAACTGCTTAAGCCTATCAGTGAGCCTCGTGAAACGTGACCTCCGGTCTGCCGAATAGGCGCCAGAGAAACTGGACTGTCTGGGGGTGCAGGGACCATTCTCCCGGGGGAATGTTGTCTCTGGACAGTCTTTCTGGACCGACATTCAGGTGGCCCGGCACGTGCGCGGCTCTCAGCGAGCGCAACGAGCGGTGAGCCCACACGAGAAGGCGTTCTGTCAGCTTGCACAGGTTCCTGGATCTGACACCGCCCTGTCGGTTCACATAGGATACCACGGACATGTTGTCCGAGCGGACTAGCACATGGTGATCCTGTATGAATGGGAGGAAGCGCTTGAGCGCGTTCTCGACCGCTATCATCTCCAAACAGTTTATGTGGAGGCATTTCTCCTGGTCTGACCACAGGCCAAAAACTGGTTTGCCCTCGAAAAGAGCGCCCCAACCTGAGGTGGAAGCGTCCGTCGAGATAACTTTGCGGTGTGAGATGGCTCCCATTGTCACTCCCCGCTGGTACCAGTCGGCCGCTAACCAGGGCTTCAGTGCTGAAACGCAGCTCTGAGTCACTCTGATTCGAATGCCGCCGGAAGCCCAGGCTCTGTGAGGCACTCGGGCATTCAGCCAGCGTTGTAGCGGGCGCATACGTAACAGACCCAGCTGAAGCACTGCTGCAGCTGAAGCCATACAACCCAGCATCCTCTGAAATATCTTGAGAGGTGCGGTGCTGCCCGGCTGGAAGGACGCGGCCAGGTGTCGAATGCAGTGCGCGCTGTGTCGACAGGCGGGCCGTCATTGCCACAGTGTCCAGATCCAAACCCAGAAAAGAGGTTGATTGACTGGGCACTAATGAGCTCTTGGTCCAGTTGACCGTAAGCCCCAGGCTGTCCAGGTGGCTTAGAAGCACTGTTCTGTGGGCGATGAGTTCGGCCTCTGACTGTGCTAGAATTAGCCAATCGTCCAAGTAGTTCAGAATTCGCATTCCCCGACCCCTCAGGGGAGCGAGAGCCGTGTCCATGCACTTCGTAAATGTACGGGGTGCCAACGACAGGCCGAAAGGTAGGACGGTGTACTGATATACCTGACCGTCGAAGGCGAATCTCAAGAATGGCCTGTGACGGGGTATTATCTGGATCTGAAAGTACGCGTCTTTCAGATCGAGAGATATAAACCAGTCCCTCGGGCGAATTTGCGCGAGAATTTGCCTGGTTGTGAGCATTTTGAACGGTCTTCTCATAAGAGCCTTGTTCAAACGTCTCAGATCCAAAATTGGTCTGAGAGCTCCGTCCTTCTTGGGAACGAGGAAATAACGGCTGTAAACGCTCATAGAAGGGGAAACCGGTTCTATAGCCCCTTTGCACAGAAGTGTGGCTATTTCTGCTCGAAGTAGATGTGCTACTTCCCCATTCACTCTGGTCTCGATACGCGCTTGAAAGCGCGGAGGGCGGCGAGCGAACTGCAGAGTATAGCCCTGTTTTACTGTGCTTAGCACCCATTCTGACGCGCCTGGAATAGCTTCCCACGCTTTTGCGTGTGCAGCCAGGGGCAGAATGGCCTCCGGGCTCTGATCGCGGGCTCGAGAGCTCGAAACGGAGGGGCGGGCGCGGCGTGCGTGCTCTCGGTGCTTAGATACGGCGGGTCGCACGCAGCGATAACTGGCCGATTCACACACAGCGTCCCGGGGGCTTTGGATGGGGAACATACAGTGTGAGGCACGACGCGTGACAGCGGCGTCGGGGGCGAAATGTTCGAAAGAATGTGTGAGCGCGTGGGAGCGGGCACAGCATCTGCATTTAAAACATGACCGGTCGTGAGGGGATGTGTAACAGAGCGGGCAGTGAGTAGGTGTGGGCACAGCGGGGTGGACACGTGACCTACTTTTAACACTCGAGCGGCTTCTGCCTGCTTTATGAGAGTGGGCTCTGTGAGAGACACAGGGTTTATAGTGCTTGTGTGCAGAGGTGAACACAGAGAAGTGGGCACGTTTACTGCATTTGAAACACATACGGCCCGAGCCGTGCAACCAGACATAATGCTCTTTTCGAGATTTCTCTGAGTCGCCGTGAAAACGGCGGTTGTGTGCAGGCGAGAGGGTGGATTCACCAGCTCGTTGGCTGCGATATGAGTGTCTGCAGTAACCGTGGCAACGGGGACTGACAGGGCATGAAGCTTTGACGATGGTCCGGCCGCGGCGGGACACAATCGTCGCTTCTTTCCTCGGGCTAGGAGGTTTTTGCAGGCTCAGGTTTTACCGCAATCCTCTGCCGGGGTCCCCGGGGAGGAGGCGGCCTGTTTCGGCTGGTCGAGCGAGATCGAGGGCGGCCGCCCTGACGTCGCTGCGAGGACGGAGGTCGAGCTGGGCGCTGGGTAGAGCTTTGCGCCGGCTGGTCACAAGGACGGCGTGCGGCAGATCTAGAGCGCCGAGGCAGAAAGAGATTCATCGCCTGTGTAGTCTTCTGAACCTCCGAGAAGCAGTCCACGATCCCGTTTACCGCTGGGCCAAACAGGCCGGTGGGGGAGAGGGGGGCGTTAAGGAACACCGCGCGCTCAGACTCCGTCATGTCAGCGAGCATGAGCCAGAGATGCCTCTCTGAAACAGTCAGAGAGGCCATGCACCGTCCAATGGCCTGGGCAGCGGATTTCGTGGCGCGAAGGGAGAGGTCCGTCGCGCTCTTTAAATCCGTGATGGAAGCAGACTCCGAACCTTTCTCGTCCAAATCACGGAGGAGGTTAGCTTGGAGAATCTGCAGTACGGCCATAGAGTGGAGTGCAGATGCAGCCTGTCCGGCGGCGGTGAAAGCCGCAGCCGACGAGGGCTGATGTGGTCCTGCAAGCCTTGGACGGGAGGGCAGCCTTTGAGCGCCAGCCAGAGGGCGGGCAAAGGTGCGCTGCGACAGCCTCTTCCACGGGGGGAATGGCATTGTACCCCTTCTCAGCGGCGCCGTCAGCCTGTGAGACCGTCGATGAGGCGTGTGAAGAAACTCTCGCGGAGAATGGGGCATTCCACGATTTAGAGAGCTCGCTGTGAAGCTCAGGCAGTAAGGGTGCGGTTCTGGATGCTGGCTGTCGGCGGCGGTGATGAAGGAAGCAGCCGTCGAGTCTGTTCGGTGCTGGCTCCTCAGGAGGAGACCAATCAAGGCCCAGCTGTTCAACAGCCCGCGTGAGGAGGCGTAAAAGTTCCGCGTCCTCGCCCGCTCGAGTACGGCCCGAATCCTGGACTGAAGAGGAGGCAGTAGACCATTCCTCGCTGTCAGAGGCCAGGATGGAACAGCTGTCAGCGGCGCGTTCATCAAACTCGTCCGCCTCATCCCCTGAAGCGTCCGGTGGTCGCTGTGAGCGGCGCTTCTTCTTGCGCGGCGCTGACATCTTGGTTGAAAACTTCAAGTCGAGCCCGCAGGGTCAACATTGAAAGTTCCTCGCACTCAGGGCAGCCGCCCGTAGAGAGTGTGGTGGCGGCGTGCTCGCGGCCCAGGCAGAGAGCACAGATGAGGTGGCGGTCTCCGTTGCTGAGTGGGGCGCGGCACGAGCCGCAGGAAAAACGGGGCATTTTGAGGAAAACACCCCGTGCTCTTTTAGAGTGAGAGAAAACGTGTGTCGCAGGGCGAACACACGCAGCAATAGAAAAAGGATACGTCGCCGGATAGCATAGCAGGCACGGAAGGCTGAAGGCGGCGAAGGCGGCCGGCTTCTTCAGGCGCTGTCCTAAGCTTGCTTGGTCGCTGGTTTCAACGGCGGAGGCTCTCAAGATCCAGCGATGCGAAGAGCTTCGCTGAAGACAAGAAAATCAGATATTCAGCCTGTGAGCCCTCGTTATATACACACTGGCCACACCCATCTTGACGGTTAGAAGGGTGTGGAGGGCGCGTTTCACGAGGCTCACTGATAGGCTTAAGCAGTTGCCGCCGAGCAGCCAATGAGCACGCTTATACAGCCTGCCTTGGTCTGCCGGCTGCCGCACTGCGTTGACAATGAATACAAAATTAAGGATAATTTTTTGGCTTCAGAGCTCAAAGAAAGAAGACTTTCCCATAGCGTAAGCAACTTACGCAATACGAGAGAACCTCTCGTAAGAGAACATTTGCGCAAATCTGTAATAATGGAAACGCGACTGACAGGCAATTATAGATATGAATGATGATGATGATGACTTGTTTGGTAAGCTTCTATTTTAAAAGTTTCTCTCTCTCTCTCTCTCTCTGTGCGTGTGCGCATGTGCGGGCGTCTGAGGAGTGTGTGAGCAACTGAGCGAGTTGCAGCGTGTGTGAGTGAGTTGGTACCTTTTTTTTCCCTTTCTTTTTTCTTTTTTTGTTTTGCTTAGTATATATTATTTGTCGCCGTTTTTTCACCTAAGGGTGGAAAATGGGGACAAATTCAGATGGTTGTGCTCTTTTAACCGCTCAGCACGGGTGCAAATGTTTACCTGATGAGTCCATTACAGTTGAGGATTGTCTAGTTGCGATCAGCAGTGAAGTTGGGGCTTGTAATATTGTGTCTGCATCAAGGATGAACAAGGCGTTTGTTGTTTTTTTGAAAGAAGTTTCTTTGGTTCAGCATTTAGTTGAATTTGGTTTATCCGTTAGAGATACTTTTTTATCAGTTTTGCCTTTGTCGAATCCTTCAAAGAAGGTTATCCTTTCGAATGTGCCCCCGTTCATTACCAAAGATTCACTCGAGCGGTTGTTAGGACGCTATGGTAAACTAGTGGGGCCAATAAAAATTATCCCTTTAGGATTAAAAAATCCAGAACTCAAACATGTGATGTCATTTAGACGTCAGACTTTCATGATCCTGAACGCCGAATTTCAATCTTTGAACACGTCAGCGAAAACCACTGTGCTGGGTAAAGATTATACCATTTACATCAGTACTGAATCAATGAGGTGTTTTACTTGTGGGAAGTACGGTCATACAAAACTGGTATGTTCAATGAATGAAGAGGCTAACATTAATGTGAATGAGCTTAATCCTTCTGCGGAACAATTATCTTCTGCTCCGGTAAATGATGAAGGTGGAAAAAATGACAGTGACAGAATTGATCAGGTAATTGATGCGGTTTCTTTCTCTAAAGATGGAGTAAGTGCGAACGAGCCTATAATGAATGAGCACGTTGATGATGTGGAACATTCTTCCGTGAATACCGTTGTAAGCGTAGATGACAGCACAGTGAGTGCTGAAGTTGAGCGCGCTGACGCAGATCCCGCCGGCGCGATCGCGAACCGGAGCGACCAGTAGAGCGGGCTGAGCTTGTGATGCCTGACGGCGAGTTGGTTGATCAGGCATCAGGATTTAGCCTGTCTCAGGGCGATGCTGGTATATTGATGGAAAGAAGTGAAGTTCAGTCAATGGATTCTGATAGTGACACTTCTGATATAGCAGAACATATTGCTATGGCAAATTCTCTGGGAAGTTCTGAAGGGAATGGTCAGAATCTTAAATTAAAACATCCCTATTATACAGTTCATCAAATCAATGATTTTTTAGACCATACCTTTAATCAGCGAGGACCAAAAATTGAAAAATACTTCCCAGATTTACAACTCTTTGTTGATTCATGTACAATGGCGTTAAGAAAAGCAACAATGGAGGAGCTTGCTCAGCCTAAACGCTACAGGCTCAAAAAATACCTGAGCACTGTTAAAAAAAAGATTAAAAACTCGTTATAAATATTATATATGGAGTCATGATTGTCATTTTATTTTTTGGGGTCTAAAAAAGATTTTTCAGTTTATCTTTTCCATGGCATTCATAAATATTGGATCCTTTAACATCAATGGATGTCGGGATACAACAAAGAGATTTGCTCTTTTTAATTATTTACAATTAAAAAAGGCAGACATTATTATGCTCCAAGAGACTCATTCCGATTTGAGGAATCAGACACAGTGGAATTGTGATTGGAAGGGAAATATTTTAATGAGCCACGGGACTAATTTTAGTGCTGGTGTTGCTATACTTTTTTCTCCATGTGTCTGTAATCAACCAGTTATGTTTGAGATAATACCTGGTCGCCTTTTAAGAGCAGATATTATAGTTGGACAAGTAAGGTTTTCATTTTTTAATATATATGCTCCTAATGTTGGACAAGAGCGTAAGATATTTTTTAAAAAATTGTCAGATGCTTTGTCACAGTGCCCACAGGATAATGTTGTGGTAGTAGGAGGTGACTTTAACTGCCCAATAAATCCTGATTTAGACAGAAATCATGATGAACCCCACTCAGGCTCTGCAGAAGTTTTAAAAAATGTTATTGGATGTCATGATTTTGTTGATTTATGGAGAGATAGTTTTCCTGGGGTCAAACAGTATACCTGGTTAAAAGCTAACTCAAATTCTTTGTCTGGAGCGAGACTTGACCGATTTTATGTCGCTAAGAGTAATAGTGGTAGGTTTTACAATAGCCTAATAGCACCATCTTTTTTATCTGACCACCATTATATCTCCGTAGCTGTTTCTGTCCTGTCTTCTAAAACTCAAAAATCACACTGGCACTTTAACAACAGATTATTGCAGGATCACTCTTTTATTCACTCTTTTGGCCTTTTTTGGCAATCTTGGAGAGAGGAGAGATGTAGTTTTCCTTTATTGAGTCAGTGGTGGGACATAGGCAAAGTGCATATCAAGTTGTTTTGCCAACAATATACTGCCCATAACACCAGAAATCTCAAAGAAAAAATGAGATCACTTGAAGAAGACATTCTGAGACAAAGTAACCATGGTGACTCTGCTGACTCCATTGAGAGGAATAAATTCCTTCTTAAGACTTTGTTGGAGGAGCAAGGAAAAGCAGCCCTCTTAAGGACTAGATATTCTCAATTAAATGAAATGGACGCTCCCTCTGCATTCTTCTTTGGTCTTGAAAAAAAACCAAGAGAACATAAGTATTTTCATAAACTGAATTTACCACAGGGTGGTGTGACAACTGACCAGCAGGAAATCCGTACTCATGCACTTTCCTTTTATGAGGACCTCTACTGTGCTGAACCATGTGACCGATCAGCAGCAGAACAAATTTTATGTTATCTACCGCAGTTATCAGAGGAAGATAAACTTATCCTTGAGAACCCTATATCCTTTGCTGAACTTTCTCTTGCCGTCCAGGAGCTGAGCCCTGGGAAGTCGCCTGGTCTTGACGGTCTTTCAGCGGAATTTTATCGTGCCTGCTGGAATGTGATTGGAGAGGACTTGTATGCAGTCTTTTTGGAAAGTTTTAACCGAGGGAAACTTCCAACGAGTTGTCGGAGGGCAATCATAACGTTGATTCCAAAAAAAGGGGATCTTGGGTTCCTTAAAAACTGGCGACCTGTGTCACTGATCTGTGTTGATTTTAAGATTTTATCTAAAACATTGACTAATAGACTTAAAAAATATATGACAAATGTAATCCATGAAGATCAGTCATTTTGTGTCCCTAAACGTACAATTTTTGATAATCTGTTTCTCGTAAGAGACATTATTACAGTTGCACAAAGACACAAATTGGACATTGGATTTCTATCCTTGGATCAGGAAAAAGCTTTCGACAGGGTGGACCATCATTATTTGTTTAAGACCCTTGAAGCTTTTGGTTTTGGTACACAATTTATTTCTCTTGTCAAGCTACTGTACAGTGACATTTACAGTATGATACGAATTAATGGGTCTTTAACTAGGCCTTTCTCTGTGACCAGGGGAATAAGACAAGGATGTCCTCTGTCTGGTCTTCTGTACTCTATTTCCATTGAACCTCTGTTAGTTATGCTGAGGAAACAGCTGTGTGGTATTGGTGTCCCAGGTTTTCCAGAAATAGTCCCGGTGAAACTAACAGCTTACGCAGACGATGTGACAGTAATAATTAAGAGCACTGATGATGTTACTAAACTTATTTACTGTTTGAATAAGTATCAGAAAGCTACATCTGCTCGTATTAACTGGGATAAATGTGCATCCTTGTTGTTGGGAGACTGGTTGGATATAGGACCTCCTCGATTACCACAACAGTGTAAATGGGTTCAAGATGGATTTAAAGTACTTGGTGTGTTTTTTGGGACAGCTCAATACACTGAAAAGAACTGGGAGGGATTAGCAAATCGGGTGATCGGCAGATTACAGAAATGGCGATGGCTTCTCCCACAGCTCTCCTTCAGAGGGAGGTGCTTGATTATCAATAATCTGGCTGCCTCAATGCTATGGCATAGAGTAACTGTTTTAAATCCTCCTAAGGAATTGCTTACTATCATCCAAAAAGCTTTTGTGGATTTTTTTTGGAAAGGTCACCATTGGCTTATTCCTGGTATACTTTACCTTCCTGTGGCTGAGGGAGGTCAAGGACTAATACATATAGAGTCAAAAATATTAGGAATGAGATTACAAACATTACAGAGGATTATGTATTGTTCTGCTCCTTTACGATGGGTTTCATTTGGGCTGTCTATATTAACAGATTTAGGTGGGATAGGTCTTGATAAACAGTTGTTTTTAATGGAAAAGCCCTTTGAGGAAAAGGCATGTTGTTTCTTTCCTAACTTTTACATGTCAGTAATTAAATCATGGAAATATTTAAACTTTACAAGAACAGAAGATGTGCACTATGCGGTTTCAGAACCCTTGTTTTTTAATCCCCTTATAAAACTACCATCTAATTTGTCTTGTTTTGTTCCACAGTTTTTAAATGCTGGGGTCAGTAAAGTTATGGATTTAATTGATTTGACACAATGTCAGTGGCGATCTGTGTTATCACTTGCTGCACAGGTTAAAATTAAATCTCTGAGAACTGTGGATAGGATAATCAAGTGTATTAGGGATGCTTTTCCCCCTGCATTAATGTCCTTTATAAACTCAGGCCTGGTAGATGGTTTTACACCTCAGAACTTCCCTGAGCTGAAGGTGACCCCTAAAGATGGGAGAGTTGGGGGTAATATAAACCAGAATACATTGTTGAAGGGATATGGGGATTTGTTTTTTCATGATGTGGCAAAGAAAAATCTTTATTATATTTGTGTCAAATCTGTGCATGTTGGGCATTTGCAAGGAAAAACAGATACTAAATGGAGGGATAAGATCTCTATTTGTGAAGAATTACATCCAGCATGGAGAGTATTGTATAAACCTCCTATCTCGAAGCAATGTGGAGATCTCCAGTGGAGAGTACTTCATTGTGCTATAGCCTCAAATAGCTTGGTTTCAAAATTTAATAAGATTGTTTTATTATGTCCCTTCTGTAATGCTCATGATACTGTTTTTCATATGTTTTTTGAATGTCCAAGACTTGGTCCGATATTTGTAATACTTGAAAAGTTGATCACAAAATTAGGTTTTTCATACAGCAATACCTTGTTTATACTGGGATATAAATATAGAAGGTCATGGCAACAACAATGTGTTCTTGCCAATTTTTTAATTGGCCAAGTTAAGTTAGCCATTCTGAAATCCCACCAGTGTAAAAATGCAGGAACAGAGGTTGATATGGTTGCTATGTTCAGGTCTTTAATAGAATCTCGAGTGACCATTGAGTATACATATTACAAATACACTGATAATGTTGCTTTGTTTGAATGGAGATGGGGTGTTAGAGAGGCACTGGTGACAGTGAGTGAGAATGGAAGTTTAGTTTTTAATTGGTAAAATGTTGGTGTTTTTGTTAAAATGTTTTTGGAAATGTATTCGTTTTGTAAGTTGTTTTAAAACACTTAATAGTTATAAATAAAAAGGGGTTAAAAGTCTCTCTCTCTCTCTCTCTTTCTCTTTCTCTTTCTCTTTCTCTCTCTCTCTCCCTGTCCCTGTCCCTGTCAGGTTTTCCTGTGGTGCTTTGGTAGCTGGAATTGCCCCTGAATAAGGCCTATGCTGATAAGAAGCAAGGCACACTGAGGCTGTTTGTTCTAAATAAGTTTGTTCTTGAAATGGACTGCACACAGGACTGTTATATCCCAAATTTGTCTGTTGAGGGTAGAGAACCCCAGGGATTTTGTTTGCATTGCAATTTTTCTCAAGATTTGCCAGGTTTAGCCTCAGTTATATAATAATAGCCTCAATAAATGTAAACTGTAGAGATGCAACCTGGTCATTAAAATTATTTTCAAATGGGATTTTCTTTTCAGTATTTTTTTTTTTCTTTTTCTCCCCCGCCCCTTTGGCGGCCCTCAGTTCAATGTTGGGTTCCTAAATTGGCCCTCACCTATCAAAACTTTGAGAACCCCTGCTTTAGGCGAAGACCAGCTTCCTGCAGCCGCGTTAACACCTGGTTCAGCGTTGTAAGGTGACTTTGGTCTCTCTGGCCCGTCAGCAAAATGTCATCCAAATAGACAGCCACGTTCGGAATGCCGCCCACCAGACTCTCCATCAATCGTTGGAATATGGCTGGACTAGAGGAAACCCCAAATGGCAGACGATTCACCTGAAACAAACCCTTGTGCGTATTAATAGTGACATGGCTTGGATGTCTCATCAAGTATTACTTGCTGATACGCATGGCTCAGGTCCAGTTTACTGAACTTTTCGCCGCTTGACATCTTCTCAAACAAGTCCTCCAATTTCGGTATGGGATACTGCTCGAGTTTCGACACCTGGTTGACAGTGAGTTTGTAGTCTCCACAAATGCGCACAGAATTATCAGCTTTTAACACCGGCACAATCGGTGCTGCCCACTCTGAGAATTTCACTGGGTCAATAATTCCCTGATTCATGAGCCTCTCTAACTCCATTTCCCACCTTCTTCCTCATCGCATAGGGCACTGGCGATGAAGGGCACTGGCGACAAGGTTTATAAAACTTGGGAGCCACGCCTTCTTTAACGTAAATTTTCGCTGGTGGGCCTCTCCAGGTGCCCAGTTCCTCCTTGAAAACCTCTTCATGCTGCCTTAGCACATACTGCAATGTCAATTCTGGCTGCTCCATCTTATTGATACGAACACAGTTCATTCACAGCTCCTTTATCCATGCCCGGCCTAACAGATTTGGTCCTGGCCCCGCTACGACCACTACTGGTAGCCGTTTGACTTGGCCTTTGTACTTTACTATAACATCTGCCGCTCCTAGTGTTGGTACTTTTTCACCCGTGTAGGTTTTCAAAGTCATTGAGCGGTCCTGCAACTCTCGTGCACCCCCTGCGGTCCATAACTTGGCATATTCAGCCTTTGACAAAATCGTCACACTACAACCAGTATCCTCTTCAAATTCCACAATGTTCTTATTTATGTTAAGCTGTGCAGTAATGGGGTCTATTTTCGTTACCTTTGGCTCTGTTAGATTGTACATCGTAAATACATCTTCATCACTAGTGACATTCTCCAGAAATTCCCTTATGTGATGCACCCACTGCTTTTTATCGTTTCTGAAACCTCCTACAGACTGCTTGTTTTTCCCTCCCCCTTAAAACGCTGGTCTACAAAAGGCGAGGATTTGCACACTCTCTTCAAATGTCCCTTTTTAGCACAGCCATGGCACTTTTCATTGACAAAACGACAGTCTCTTGGCATATGTTCACCCCCACACCTGTAACAGGTCAACGGTGTTGCCTTCCCTGGCCCTCTCTGCAGGGGCGGCTGGCCAATAGAGGGCGCTAGGGCGCCGCCCCCCCTATGAGCCAGACCACACTCATTAAATAAATAAGTAAATACATACATAAATCATACATACAAATTGTCAGTATTTGTGTGTTTAAGATATTAAATACACCCAGTATATGTGAAAAATATGATAGAAATTAAAAATGTCTGCTTTTTCAACACGTCTCCTCCACCTGCGTGCACGTCTCATCAGCTCTGGGGCACTGGAGAAATCGCCCCAGAGAGGCGGGTCTGTGGAGCAGCTTAGCCAATTGCTGATTTAAGATATACATGTCTGACATAAACTGTAGCCAATCAGCGAGCTCAAATCTAGTCAGCTATGGGCGCTTCTGTTAGTGCCCCAAGCTGCGCGTGCCCGCCCGCGCACGCACGCTCTCAAGCGCGCCTATCTCCATCAGACAGCTATCGGCCTGGTTAGCTGGATGCAGTCATAGTCTAGATGGGATGTACCCAAAAAGTGAAAGTGAGGAGCATTTATGGGTACAAGTCGGGAACCGGCCTACTGTACATATTTCAAGGGTGCTGAATCCAAAAAAACTGGTTCCCAAGCAAAATTTTGAGTTTTTGACCTTCTAATTTGCATATCAAAATGGCCGCCAAATTGCCTATCTTGCTCAGTCGTTGGACCATTTTCCCCTAGTTTTTTTGTAAGTAGGCAATCAAGATGAGGAAATTAAGTTTCTAGATCGATAGTCAAGGGTCAGAGCAAAGATATAATGGAGGCTCACTGCCTTTTTTATGTATATATTTATGCAAAATACCAACTTTTAAGGTGAAATTAAGCATTATTTGTGTCATTTTTTAAGGCCGACATACATATTCAATCTATATCACTCTTAAATGTTCCCAGTGTATATATGATATGTGATGTATTCCATATTACATAATAACTAAGAAAAACACCATTGCAAGTTGTCTGAGATTTAATTTTTTATGCAAATTAAGGCGAGACACTACAGGTGAATAGGGTAACATTTTTAACTAGCAGATATCACCATGAAACTTTCACAGTTGATTACCTACATTAAGATGAGAAAAAAAATGTATTACAAGTTTTCTGTAATTTAATGTTTAAATATGCAAATTAGGCAATATCTAATCAAATGTGCACTAATTTGCATATATTTAAAACAACGAAATCTGAGTATTGGATAAAGCCAGGTTAAAAATGATTTTTTCATTGTGTTCAAATATTAGATGGGAAAAAAATTACAGAGGGATTTATGGATATCTACTTTTGTTATCCTGTAAATCAGAAAATACTGTCAATAGCCTTAAAAAAATGATTTTCGCCATGTTTTTTGGAATAAAATGTTATATAAATCAGGCTAGGAATAATATATTTACAAATCCCTCTGTAAATGTCTTCATAATATAACTAGGTACAAGACTGGAAAGTTTGGTGTATAGGTGCTACTGAAGTGGAGCGTCATCCATGTGGTTTCCTTAGTCTGCTTCCGAAGCCTTCACCGGCCCCAAGCAGGAGGATGGCACCGCCCGTCTCCGCCCCTTAGCCCGCCAAAACGCCAGGCTAAGCAGCACTCCTGAGATGGGCAGCTTGGAGTTAGGGCTCAGTTCTTGTCAGGAGCTGGTAGCAGGACCACTCCTTCCCCCGGTGGAGGGCCGGGGGAGAATCTTTTTTCTAAGAACTGATGCCCCTTCCTCCGAGCCCCAAGAGACCATGGATGGCAGTGTGCGACGCTCTGCCTCGCCACTCTTGTCCCCCTCTGTCGCCAGACCTCTGTCAGAGCAGGCCCCCCGTGGAACACTGGTCCTTCCCTGGCCTCCTCTGTCAGGATGCGGCAATGACCGTGCCCCCACACCGGGTCGCTACGCCGCCCACGTCCGGACCGTTCATTCCACTTCGCTGCCCTACCGAGGGTACGTCTGTGGTTCCCATGACCCCGCTTGTTCAGTTCTTGGGAGCCTGGCTAGAGCTTCCCAACCTGTCCCGCTGGGTTGAGAGAACCACCAGGCTCGGCTATGCGATTCAGTTCGCACGATCTCCTCCCCGCCTCCGGGGAGTCCGTTACACTATGGTGGGTGGCAATGCCCCTGTCATGCATACGGAGGTCGCTACCTTACTGGCGAAAGGTGCAGTCGAGATTGTCCCTCCAGCCGAAATGAAGTCCGGGTTCTACAGCCCTTACTTCATTGTACCGAAGAAAACCGGTGGGTTACGGCCAATCCTGGACCTGCACGTCTTGAACCGATCCCTTCACAGGCTTCCATTCAAGATGCTCACGTGCTTTCATGGCTTCAACCTCTCCCTGGAGAATGGAGACTCCATCCAAAGACGGTTCAGCTGATTTGGGATCAGTTCGGGGACGCACAGGTAGACCTGTTTGCCTCCCACAACTCGTCCCATTGCGACCTGTTTTACTCCCTGACCGAGGGCACGCTCGGCACGGACACACTGGTGCACAGCTGGCCGTGGGGCCTTTGCAAGTATGCATTTCCCCCAGTGAGCCTTCTTGCACAGACCCTGTGCAAGCTCAGGGAGGACAGGGAGAAGGTCATTTTGGTTGCCCCTCATTGACACAACCGGACCTGGTTCTCCAAACTAGTACTCCTCGCGACAGCACCTCCCTGGCCAATCCCTCTGAGGAACGACCTGCTTTCTCAGGGACGGTGCACCCTATGGTACCCTCATCCCGATCTTTGGAACCTCCACGTGTGGCTCCTGGACGGGATGAGGCAGGTTTGAGTACCCAACCACCAGCGGTAGTGGCTACCATCACTTCCGCTAGAGCATCGTCCACGAGACATGCCTACGCGTTGAAGTGGAACCTCTTCGTCACCTGGTGCTCTTCTCGCAGAGAAGACCCCAGAAAATGCCCGATCAGTGTCGTTCTTTCCTTCCTGCAAGAAGGGTTGGACCGAAGGCAGTCTCCCTCCACCCTGAAAGTGTATGTTGCCGCTCCTCGGCGAAGAAACATATCTGCATGGTGCCAGCATACTTCCTTATATACCCATGAGGTAAGGCGGAGTTACGCAATGCAAATTCCGCAGACCCATGGCATTTCTTTGCCATTGGCTCGTTTTATTTCTCGAAGATGAGAGGCTTTCTAAGCGAAACCCCATTCATCGTCATGATGTAACGTCTCCGTTCCCTACTCAGGGAACGAGGGTTACATATGTAACCGAGACGTTTTACGCCCCCCTCTCAGAAGCCTTGGACATTTGGGACAATGTGTCAAAAAATATTTTCTCTAACCTCAAACCCTTTCTCCCACATTGTATGTAGTAGCAGCAACCATGTGTGGCCCACTATAGTCTTCTATCAAATAGCATTATTCATTGGTTCCATGAGAGTGGGGCCAGCCCATAAAAATATCTTAAATTTTAACGTCTAGTCGGTCCACAGTCTAATTCTGCTCTTTTTGGTTTTCAGCTATTGTTTTTGTCTGACTTTTATTATGAAGTTTTGTCTGTGGGTCATAATTTGTCATTTACTTTGCAGTTTCGTCTGAGATGCATCTGAAATCGGTCACAAGTTCACTTGTTCATTATAGTGAATGGCACATGTACTTTATGGAGAAAAGAGAAATGAAATTGAGTGAGCGGCTTAAGATGACGGAATTTGTGTGTGCCAGAGAGTAGAAATAACTATTTTACACCTTAAAAAATAATGACGATAATAACTTTATATGGTATAATGAAAATAAATAACTTGTTCACTTGTTCTCATATTCGTGTCATATTTAATAGATAGTTCATTCATTTTAATAGAATAATAATACAAAAACTACAAAAAAGAATTAACACAATGATATAATTTTATTATTTTTACTTATAAATTTGCCATAAAAAGCAATAAATAGAGCACATAATACATGAAAGCTGTATTCCTTTCAGGGTTATCTGGTTTTGTTTATTTTTAGTTTTCTCCACATGGACTCTGTTTGTGTTTTCACCTTGGTTAGCTTGTCTTCATGGTTGTTAATTTGATTCATTACTCAGTTCAGGTGTGTGTTGTGTTCAGGTGTTCATGTCTCATTATCCTCTAACTACTTAAGTTCAGATCAGTTTGTGTTTTTTTTGGTTCATCATGGACTTCCCTGCTGTCAAGCTGTTTTGCCTTGAGCAGGGAGACAGCTCCCTCGAGGAACGGGCGGTGCCGTCCTCCTGCTTGGGGCCGGTGAAGGCTTCGGAAGCAGACTAAGGAAACCACATGGATGACGCTCCACTTCAGTAGCACCTATACACCAAACTTTTGTACTTGTACCTAGTTATAGTTATATTATGTTATATTATGAAGACATTTACAGAGGGATTTGTAAATATATTATTCCTAGCCTGATTTATATAACATTTTATTCCAAAAAACATGGCGAAAATCATTTTTTTTAAGGCTATTGACAGTATTTTCTGATTTACAGGATAACAAAAGTAGATATCCATAAATCCCTCTGTAATTTTTTTCCCATCTAATATGTGAACACAATGAAAAAATAATTTTTAACCTGGCTTTATCCAATACTCAGATTTCACTGTTTTAAATCTATGCAAATTAGTGCATATTTTATTAGATATTGCCTAATTTGCATATTTAAACATTAAATTACAGAAAACTTGTAATACATTTTTTTTTTCTTATCTTAATGTAGGTAATCAACTGTGAAAGTTTCATGGTGATATCTGCTAGTTAAAATTTTTACCCTTTTCACCTGTAGTGTCTCGCCTTAATTTACATAAAAAAATGAAATCTCAGACAACTTGCAATGGTGTTTTTCTTAGTTATTATGTAATATGGAATACATCACATATCATATATACACTGGGAACATTTAAGAGTGATATTGATTGAATATGTATGTCGGCCTTAAAAAAATTACACAAATAATGCTTAATTTCACCTTAAAAGTTGGTATTTTGCACATATATATACATAAAAAAGGCAGTGAGCCTCCATTATATCTTTGCTCTGACCCTTGACTATCGATCTAGAAACTTAATTTCCTCATCTTGATTGCCTACTTACAAAAAAACTAGGGGAAAATGGTCCAACGACTGAGCAAGATAGGCAATTTGGCAGCCATTTTGATATGCAAATTAGAAGGTAAAAATCTCAAAATTTCGCTTGGGAACCAGTTTTTTTGGACTCAGCACCCTTGAAATATGTAAGGTAGGCCGGTTCCCAACTTGTACCCATAAATGCTCCTCACTTCTTATAGAAGGCCATTTTTCTGAAATCCGTCTAGTCTATCATGCTAATGCCTTGTTTTGCTTTCCGTGATTATTTTTTAAAACAACAGGGACAGATCCAACATGGACAGTTACCGAAGTGAGGGGCCTTTCTGAGAAAGTAACTAAACTTTTTGAGTTAAATTTCAAATGCAAATGGAAAGTTTGTGCAATTTGTTTGTTTTTGTGTATGCTTCAGTCTTGTAATATGGCATTAAATAATTACTGACTTTTTCACAGAGCACTGGTATCATGCAGTTTGTTTTAAATTGTGTTTGGGTGGTTAATACTAATAATTATTTGTAATATTATTATTATTTTTCGTTTTACAAAGATATGTAAAGGCAGTGATTCTCAAACTGGGTTTGTGGTGGTTCTCAAACCGTGAGGTGACAGAAGGTGGTGCGGGAACAAAATGCTGAATTTTGCCGTTCCTTTAATACTACCTCATCTTAAAATACGATTTAAACTGAGCATGCATTTCTCTCAGGTTAAATGCTGTAAATACATTACATACGATCAAATTACCTCATCTTTTGCGGTCAAAACGTTCTGCATTTAAGCAGCGTGTAGGCTATATGACAGGTCTCGTACAGATTGCTGCCTCAGCAAATCGCGCTATACTGCCGTTCTCGACAATGTACGTTACCTTTGTAAAAGTAGGGATTTAAGTTAGCACTTACTAGCATGAAGAACAAATATAGACACAGGCTGTGCATACAAAGACATACCCTGTGTGAGTTCCTGTGTTTAATGTTGATCACATTATATGAAGATCCACACGATTGCGAATGTGACATTGATTTTATACAACAGTTCAACAAACAAAATATTAATATTAAGTGATGTTCATTTTCAACACAGTTGTCAGTATTTTTACAATAAACTACATCTTTATTTTGGTTCCATTTTTTTGTATTCAATTTAAAGTTCTATCGGTTTAATTGTTCATGTTTGCATTCAAATCTGACATCTCATTTTCTTCTTTAAATTGTAGGGGTTTAAAGGACTCCGTTAAGAGAAAGGCAATTTTTTTATTTTGCAAAAGTCAAAAATCACATTGGGATTTTTCTTCAAGAAACACATTCAGAGTCGGCAGATGAATGCTTTTGGCTTTTGCTTTTGGGGGCTGGGCGACACCTATCACGTTCGCTAGAGAACTAGCCTATGTGTTGAACCGCTGCTTCCCGTGGGCTCCCTTCACATGAAGCCAGTTTCACTGTAAGCCCGGTTCGAAGTGTCGGCTTGCTGCGCCATTCCCCTCCTATGGACTGGACATGTGCGCAATTCTTGCTCCAGTAGAGTTCCCCTTATTAGCTGAACCCTGTCGAGTTCCTCCATACCCATCGGCAACGGACGTGGCGGAACGTCCGAAGCCAGGCCTATCACCCGTATGCACTGGTGGAACCTGTGTTAGGCTGGGTACATACGTTGTGATCCCTACGGTGATCCCATATGTGTATTCTTCCACGGTACGGCTCCCAGCGGCGAGCCCGTTTCTTCGTCACTGTCCGGTTGACTCTCCCCCCTGTCATAGGCTGGAGCCTCCCCAGTGACATTCCATATGTTGTACTGCCCGGTCATCCGCCCAGTCCATATATGTATTCTCCACATGTTACCTCCCTTCGGGCAGGATAGGGGTGGTGTGGAGCAATGGATAAGACACATGCCTTTGGTGTGAGAGACCCGGGTTCGAATCCACTGTGAGACACCAATGTGTCCCTGAGCAAGACACTTAACCCCTAGTTGCTCCAGAGGCGTGCGACCTCTGACATATATAGAAATTGTAAGTCGCTTTGGATAAAAGCGTCAGCTAAATGAATAAATGTAAATGTAAATGTCACCGCCTCAATATGCGGGAGGATCAGGAGGCTTTTGTCTAGGCACTGGAACGTGGCAGCACTAGTGGTGTTTTAATAGAGGATCCCAATCAGTCG
The DNA here is from genome assembly GCF_949319135.1 of Squalius cephalus. Taxonomy (NCBI): domain Eukaryota; kingdom Metazoa; phylum Chordata; class Actinopteri; order Cypriniformes; family Leuciscidae; genus Squalius; species Squalius cephalus. Next base: position 29,603,681 of record NC_137131.1, on the reverse strand, counting down.
ATACGTAGACTATGTCTCGCTTCCCTCCTTCATGGAATGAGGGTTACATACGTAACCGAGACGTTTCGTGCTCTCACATAATTTCCCAAGTTTGTTTACTTTGACAAGTTTTATTCCACCTCCACCTGCTAATATACATACACCAAGTTGTGGTGTAGATATGATCGATATGGAAGACCACTGTTACGAAATGGACATAGCTGTAGTTTCGAGCAAACCCCAAAAGGGGAAAAAGTCTTAAAAAAACGACAGAGAGTGAGGAAAATGAAGTGCCCAATTCGGCTATACTGGATGCGATTAAAGCCCTTGGAACTAAGGTAGATGTACAACACGAAGAATTAAGCATGAAAATGAAGCAGCACAGTGCAATGATTGTGAGCGTTGCCAAGTCCATCCAAATAAATGCGCAGGAGTTACGAGAATGCAAAGACAAAATCAAAATGATGGAGACGCAAATTGAAAAACTGACCGAAGTCAACAATGATCTGAAAGTTTGTGTGTTGGAAGAGGAAAGGTACAAAAGAAGATGGTGTCTTCACATAAAAGGTCTCAAGGAGAACTCAAATGAGCGCATAAGAGAGGATGTGATTCAACTTCTGGGCAAGATAACGCCTGAATTTGCTTCTACCATGGGGGAGGCTATGGATGTCGTGCATCGAGTGGGAAGGAAGCAGCCGTCCAAGAGAGGTGATCATTCACTTTACATGCAGACTGGTGTGTGATGAAGTATGGAAAAGAACCAAGACGTCTTCGGTGTGCAAAGAAGCTGGCATCCGTTTTGCCGAAGACCTGACGAAGGAAGATAGACCTTTGAGACGTGAATTATGGCCAAGAATCGAATAAGCCAGAAAGGAAGGCAAAGCAGCTGGCTTTAGAGGTCCATTTGGATATATCGGGGGTAAACGTATCTCTTAAAAAGGGTATTGAATGCTTCTCTTTGATATGAGGTGAGGTGGAGTGATAAAGAAATGGGACTTTGTTTTTCTATCCCACAAACTCTACACGTCTTTAGTCTAGACTACATCTTTATTTTGGTTCCAATTTTTTGTATTCAATTTGAAATTCTATCTGTTTAATTGTTCATGTTCGTGTTAAAATCTGACATCTCATTTTCTTCTTTAAATTGTTGGGGTTTAAAGGACTCCGTTAAGAGAAAGGCAATTTTTTTATTTTGCAAAAGTCAAAAATCTCATTGGGATTTTTCTACAAGAAACACATTCAGAGTCGGCAGATTAATGCTTTTGGAAAAAACAGTGGGGGGGATGATATGATGTTTTGTCATGGTTCAAATCGGTCTTCAGGGGCTGCTACATGCATGAATAAATGCCCAGGAAAGATTATTACTCACAAGGCTGATACAAATGGTCATTGGCTTGCAGTGGTCCTACACTTAGACGAAATATTTTTCATTTTAGTTAATGTGTAAGGGTATAATGTTGTCACGGTTCATGAATTCACTGACTCCTTCTCGCGCTGTGTTTGTGTTGTGTGTGTGTGTGTGTGTGGGCGTGGTCGCTGATCAGCCGCTGATTGTCATCAGCGCCAGCTGATTCTGATCAGCGATCTCTATTTAAGCTCATGGTCTTTCGTCTTGTGTTTGTCAGATCGTTGTGGGATTTTCCCTTGTGTAGTGAGTCTTCGTTTGGTGTTCCTGATTCCCGGTGTGGTGTTCCTGTCGAGTTCGTTCTGCCTGTCGTCTTCTGTGGATCCTGTTTCGTCTCTTCACTCTGCGGACTCGTTTGGTGTTCCCGTCATCGTCTTCAAGGATATCATCTCACCTGTTTACACCACGGGATCCGGGTTGCCCATCTGCCATCCTGCGCTACCAGGGACCATCTACTGTGTGCTTTATATCTCTGACTACGTGTTCATTCAATAAACCTTATTCTTGCATTTGCATCTTCTGTCCTTATTTTACGTGACAGAACGATCTGACCTCATGGATGCAGCAAGAGACTCTGACCTGGCTGAATTCCTGTCCAGGAGCGCTACGAGGATGGACCAGCAGGAGGAGAACTTGAACCTGACTGGACGCGCGGTTCAAGCCTTGGTAGCGCAGGTGTCCGAGCTCACCCAGCGTATTCAAGATCTTACGCCTCCCACTGCGCCGCCCACACCGCCAATGCCACCCCCGCCGCCGCAGATTAACCATCCACCGGAGCCTAGATTACCTGCACCTGAGAGGTACAATGGTGAACCACAACTGTGTAGAGCATTTCTAACCAAGTGTTCCCTGTTTTTTGATCTGCAACCGCAGACTTTCGCTTCAGAGGAAGCCAAGGTGGCTCTGGTTCTCACTCTACTGTCTGGACGTGCATCACAGTGGGGGACGGCGGTGTGGGAAAATAAGGATCCATGCTGTTCCTCGTTCCAGTCACTCGCGGCTGAGATGAGGAGGGTGTTTGATCGAGCGGTGGCCGGAAGAGAAGCTGCACGTCAACTAGCTGATCTTCGCCAGGGAGACCTATCGGTTACCGATTACTCGATCGAGTTCCGCACCCTCGCCGCGGAGTGTAACTGGAACGAGGAGGCGCAGTGGGATAGATTCCTGCATGGGCTGGCTGACCGTATCCAGGGAGAAATTTACGCCCTGGATCTTCCTAAGGATCTTAATGGACTTATCGAGTTGGCCCTGCGGGTGGATGCTCGACTGCAGCGAGTGGAACAACATTCCCGCAGGACCTTGGTTCCAGAGGCCTTTCCAGCACCTCGAGCCAGTGGCAGCGATACGGTCAGTCCAACCTTCGATCACGAGCCCATGCAGGTGGGTAGAGCTCGGCTCTCCCGGGAGGAGAGAGAACGACGGAGATCCCGGGGCTTGTGCCTTTACTGCGGTGGAACTGGACATTTCATCAACACCTGCCCCGTAAAAGATCGAGCTCGGCAGTAAGCAGGAGGCTACTGTCGGGCGGGATCTCCACCAGCAAGACCTCCTCCACCCTCCTCCCGGTGCGACTGCAATGTGCGACCCGGTATTACAACGGTCATGCACTTCTGGATTCTGGGGCCGAGGGAAATTTCATGGACTTGTCATTAGCACGTAAGCTGCAGATTCCCATCATACCACTCACTAACCCGATTTCTGTCAATGCACTCAACGGACAAGAACTACCTGTCATTTCATTCACCACTGATTCATTGACACTCATAACCTCAGGCAACCACACTGAAGAACTGTCATTTCTACTCCTGGACTCTCCTCATGCTCCGGTGGTCCTCGGTCATCCCTGGCTCACCCAGCACAATCCCAGGGTTGACTGGGGCCACAATTCTGTGTCTGCGTGGAGTGTTATGCGTCTTGTTTAATGTCTGCTTGTTCTTCGGTGTCTAGTTCTGTTTTGCAGGAGGAGTCTGTGAATTTGTCTAACGTGCCCGCGGAGTACCTCGACCTGAAGGAAGTGTTCAGTAAGTCTCGGGCTGCTTCTCTTCCTCCGCATCGTCCCTATGACTGTGCTATAGATCTTATACCAGGTACGTCTCCGCCTAAGGGCAAGTTATACTCTCTTTCTGTTCCGGAGAGGGAGGCCATGGAGAAATACATTTCTGATTCTTTAGCCTCTGAATTCATTCGCCCTTCCTCTTCTCCGGCGGGGGCGGGGTTCTTCTTTGTTGGTAAGAAAGATGGATCTCTGTGACCGTGTATTGATTACCGAGGGTTGAACAACATCACGGTAAAGAATACTTATCCTTTGCCGTTGATGTCTTCAGCCTTCGAGCGGTTGCAGGGAGCCTCTGTCTTCACAAAGTTGGACTTACGTAATGCATATCATTTGGTTCGCATCAGGAAGGGGGATGAATGGAAAACTGCTTTTAACACCCCCAGGGGCCATTTTGAATATTTGGTCATGCCCTTCGGGCTGTCCAACTCCCCAGCAGTTTTCCAGGCACTCGTCAATGACGTGCTGAGAGATATGGTTGACCAGTTCATATATGTTTACCTGGATGACATATTGATTTTTTCATCTTCTCTCCAGGAACATGTTCAGCACGTCAGACGAGTGCTTCAGAGGTTGCTAGAGAATGGGCTTTTTGTCAAGGCGGAGAAATGCGCTTTTCATGCACAGTCTGTTCCTTTCTTAGGCTACATCATCTCATCTGAGGGAATACGCATGGACCCTGACAAGGTTAAGGCTGTGATGGATTGGCCAAGTCCAGATTCCCGTAAGGCCCTACAGAGGTTTCTGGGGTTTGCCAATTTCTATCGGCGTTTTATTCGCAATTTCAGCCAACTAGCCGCACCTCTGACTGCCTTGACCTCCCCCAGAATGACGTTCAGGTGGTCCGATACAGCCGAGGCTGTATTCGCTAACCTCAAGAGCCGCTTCAGTTCTGCTCCCATCCTGATTGCCCCTGATCCTTCACGTCAGTTCGTGGTGGAGGTCGACGCGTCAGAGGTGGGGGTAGGTGCAGTTCTATCCCAACATTCTTCCTCAGATGACAAGATGCACCCTTGCGCGTTTTTGTCCCATCGTTTATCTCCTGCCGAACGTAACTATGACATTGGTAACAGAGAGTTGTTGGCAGTCAAGTTAGCACTGGAGGAGTGGCGCCATTGGTTAGAGGGTTCGGGGGTACCTTTTATCGTTTGGACCGATCATAAGAACCTGGAATATATTAGATCTGCCAAAAGACTCAACTCCAGGCAGGCTCGATGGGCACTTTTTTTCGGACGTTTTGACTTTGTTCTATCGTACCGCCCGGGTTCCAAGAACATCAAACCCGACTCTTTATCTCGTATTTTTGATCCATCCGAACGCCCGGTGACTCCCGAGTGTATTTTACCTGAGAAAGTAGTTATCTCCACACTCACATGGGAGGTCGAATCGAAGGTCAAGACGGCCTTAGAAGGGGTAATGCCTCCGCCCGGTTGCCCACCGAGTCGTTTATTTGTGCCAGAGGGGGTTCGGTCCGACGTTATTCGATGGGGTCACTGTTCCAGTGTAGCATGTCATCCAGGTGTTAATCGCACCAGCTTTTTGGTCAAGCAACGATTCTGGTGGCCATTAATGGCTCGTGACATTCGGAGTTTTGTTTTGGCTTGCTCGGTTTGTGCCACTGGTAAGACTTCCAATCGACCCCCAGAGGGATTACTCCAACCGCTGTCTGTCCCTTCGAGACCCTGGTCCCATATAGCGCTAGATTTTATAACCGCCCTCCCACCCTCCCAGGGTAAGACGGTCGTTTTGACCGTAGTGGACCGGTTCTCGAAGACGGCTCATTTCATCCCCTTGCCCAAATTACCTTCAGCCAAGGAGACAGCGGTGGCTGTCATAGATCACGTCTTTCGGTTACATGGCCTCCCGACTGATGTGGTTTCTGACAGAGGGTCCCAATTTGTGTCCAAATTTTGGCAGGAATTTTGTAGATTACTGGGTGCGACTGTCAGTCTGTCTTCGGGTTACCATCCCCAAAGCAATGGGCAAACCGAGAGGGCCAACCAAGATCTTGAGAGAGTGTTGCGATGTTTGGTGTCCAAGAATCCTTCCTCCTGGAGTCAGCAACTGTCATTGGTGGAGTACGCCCATAACTCGTTACCAGTGTCATGCACGGGCCTATCTCCGTTTCAGTGTAGCTTAGGGTACCAGCCACCAGTTTTTTCTAGCCTGGAATCCGAAGTCGCGGTCCCCTCCGCTCACGCTTTCGTCCAGAGGTGCTGCCGCACATGGACCGGAGCCCGTGAGACTCTGCTCCAGGTGAGGGCACGCACCAAGGCCAAAGCCGATCGCCACCGGTCTAGCCCTCCCGTATACGTCGTGGGTCAAAAAGTGTGGCTTTCTACTAGAAATATTCCGCTCCGCTCCGTCTCTAATAAACTTGCTCCTAAATTCATTGGCCCATTCACTGTCACCAAGATCATTAGTCCGGTGACAGTCCGCCTCAAACTTCCTCCAGCGTACAGGAGAATTCATCCCGCCTTTCATGTCTCCAAATTAAAACCTGTTTTTCGTTCTCATCTTAATCCGCCAGTCCCGGTTCCCCCACCGCCGCGACTCGTAGATGGGGAACCTACATATTCGGTAAAACGTATTCTGGACTCGAGAAGGAGGGGACGCGGATTTCAGTATCTGGTGGACTGGGAAGGTTACGGTCCTGAGGAGAGAAGTTGGGTTCCTGCGAGAGACATTCTGGATCACTCCCTTATTGATGATTACAATCAACAGGTAGGTCCTCCTGGGAGCGCCAGGGGGCGCTCCTAGGGGGAGGGGTAATGTCACGGTTCATGAATTCACTGACTCCTTCTCGCGCTGTGTTTGTGTTGTGTGTGTGTGTGTGTGTGGGCGTGGTCGCTGATCAGCCGCTGATTGTCATCAGCGCCAGCTGATTCTGATCAGCGATCTCTATTTAAGCTCATGGTCTTTCGTCTTGTGTTTGTCAGATCGTTGTGGGATTTTCCCTTGTGTAGTGAGTCTTCGTTTGGTGTTCCTGATTCCCGGTGTGGTGTTCCTGTCGAGTTCGTTCTGCCTGTCGTCTTCTGTGGATCCTGTTTCGTCTCTTCACTCTGCGGACTCGTTTGGTGTTCCCGTCATCGTCTTCAAGGATATCATCTCACCTGTTTACACCATGGGATCCGGGTTGCCCATCTGCCATCCTGCGCTACCAGGGACCATCTACTGTGTGCTTTATATCTCTGACTACGTGTTCATTCAATAAACCTTATTCTTGCATTTGCATCTTCTGTCCTTATTTTACGTGACAAATGTCCAAACCCAAAATAAAGGTCTGTTGGAGACGATAACAAATGTCATAAATGACCTAAAGACTAGTTACCCTACAGAATACATTTTAATCGGTGGCGATTTCAACATTACACCGTATGAATATATGGATAGACATCCTTCTAAATTTGATATTTCTCATGTTAACAGTATTGTTCAAAATTTCTGCTTATTCAATGTATTAATTGATATTTGGAGAAACTTAAACCACACTGCCAGACACTTTTTGTGGTTCATTGACTTTTGTGCATATATTAAAAAAATAATTGCTGAATTTAAAGTGAAAAAGATGCCAAGTGGTACTAAATGGGAATATTTAAAACATAAATTGAGAGAATATTCAATGACCATTGGCAAAAATATGATAAAAAAGAAACATGAAAAAGAAATCCAGTTAATTCAAGAGATTAATAAATGCTGTTGTCAACCTAATATGTCAGATGAAGAAAAAGAAAAACTTACTAAGCTACATTCCATTCTAGATTAATTCTATATTGAAAAGGCAAAAGGGGCATATGTGAGATCCAGAGCTAAGTGGCTGGAAGAGGGGGTGGGGGGGGGGGGTGGCTCATACTTCATTAATTTGGAGATGCGAAAAAATGCGATCAATGGTTTAATAGAGGACCAAGTAGAACAATCAAATCATAACTTAATAGTAAAAGAGGTGTTTAAATTTTACTCTAAATTGTAGTCCTCATCTTTTTCCTCTGTTCTGATTCTTTTTTTCAGATGATAAAAAATTATATCCCGTCAATTGATAGTGTATTTAAAGAACTTTGTGTATTTAAAGAACTTTGTGAATCAGACAAGAGCTTGATGCAAGAGCTTGATGCGGCTATTGAACAGAGTAAACCTGGTAAATCACCGGGTCCTTGTGGGTTAACCACAGATTTTTATAAATTATTTTGTGATGACCTAAAATATCTTTTATTTGAAGCCTTACAAGATTGTATAAATAATAACGAATTATTGCCAACTATGAAACAACGGCTTAATTTTGATACCAAAGCCAGGAAAAGATAAGAGGATATTAGATAACCTACGCACCATAACACTACTAAATACAGATTACAAACTGTTTACTAAAGCACTGGCTTCTAGATTAAAAACAGGAATATCACAAATTATTAGTGTGACCCAATCAGGATTCTTAAAGGATAGGTCAATGCATAATAATATTAGGTTAGTTTTTGATTTGATTGAATATCTAATTGAAGAAGATGGTTTCATTTTATTTTTGGATTTCTATAAGGTCTTTGACATGGTGGAGCATTCTTTTATTTTTCACTTTTTTTTATTTTATTAATTAGGACTAACAAAGAATACCTGTAAGGCTGATACTGTCGTGGGAAATTGTTACGTTTTGATTGTTAATTAAGGATAAAAAGGTATCAGTAGTATTAACATATACTTTGTGTCACTTTTGGTTGATTTATGACCCTTGTCACTAGTGATTGACAGGGAATCCATGTGTCACTCAAACTGACTGGTCAGTGGGTGTCAAATGTTTTTACAGGGGGAACGTCTGTATGGGGGAAACTGTCGCTGATTGTATTTTCCTTTGATTGTTGGGGGTGAAATTCACCCATGCAGGTATTACATAATGTTGACACCCTGAGTGTCAAAATCGTTGTTGTTTGATCAACAGAGTAGCCTATGTTAACTGAGTCAAAGTATTTGAGTCAAGACATTCAGGAATGCCATTACCCCTACAACACTGGCTTTATTCATTAAAATAACATGTCTGGGGATGTTCTTTTAAGTCAAGTCAAGTCAAGTCATCTTCATTTATATAGCACTTTTAACAATGTAGATTGTTTCAAAGCAGCTTTACAGAGATAAACGTATACTTTAAGGTAACAGAGATTGTTTGGCTTTATAGCGGTTCTTTAATAAAGTTATTTTCCAGCTAAAGTTAGTTTTGATTGATTCGCTTCCGTCACAACAATCATTTGTTATTAAATTAGGGGCCGCCAAGACGACACCATTCTCTCTACACAGACATTAGACGCGAACCTGTGATAAACGCTGATGGCGTTCACATGCGCATTAAGAATTGGTTCTATAGTTATGTACGTTTGAATATGTGTGCGCAGGTTTGGAATTCCCTACAAACCAAGCCTTAACAAAGCACTGGTCTTTCCTTATAAATTTTGATACAGAATTTTATTTTATTTTGTCACTTCGGGGTAGTTACGCGAAACAAATTTTCCCGACAACGCCTTATCTGTAGAGTGGTAAATGTTCTTTTAAGAACAACTGTGTGTGTGTGTGTGTGTGTGTGTGTGTGTGTGTGCACCTCAGCAGGATCAGTAGTACCTGAACTTTATGTTTATGTTAATGCCTAAGACAAAGAATCAGACACGTTCTTCAAGCCAAAGAGTTCTAATTACCCACACACCCCGTGCTATATTCTTCTCAAAAAGAAAAGGTGTCATTTTTTCTAGAACATCTGTGTCTGTTTCCCGACGCCAATAGGATCAGTGTTAAAAAGACAAAGAATCAAAACCTTTATCTAACTCACAGTGAAGGTGTTTGCGAGTGGAACTGGCGGGGAAAGAATGCATCCTAAATGGGTTTGTTAATGGTTTTAGGACAGTTGCTTAGGCTAGCCTAGATGTTTAAAGAATGACACTTCATCAAAAGCTTTCTGGTGATTCTCTGGGCTCGCACACAAAAACATCTTTTGGTCATGCATTAACATTAACTTTTGGTCGTTACTTTTGTTATTTTAGTATTTTTTAAAGAAAATGTTTTAGTTTTTAACCCAACCCATAGTGTGTGTGTGTGTGTGTGTGTGTGTGTGTGTGTGTGTGTGTGTGTGTGTGTGTGTGTGTGTGAATAGTTGTGCTAAACTCTTTGTATGTATTTTTACACGCCAACATATTCTGTCAGGGGTGTGTCACACCGCTGTGATGCAAAGTTTTCACACTCTTGAATAACTTTCAAACATAATATTTATACAGGAGTTACTGTATGTGTGTCCAAAACACCTGTAAAATTCAAAAGACCAAATCAGTAAGAAAAGAGGGCACAGCATACATTGAAAAGTAACATTTATAATAAATACACAAAATCCATTTGTGAGCAATTGTGAAAGTTTGTTCATTTTGTCTTGTAAGTGTTGTTTTATCACTCCACTAGTGTCCATCTTGTTCAGATAGCACTATTTTGTTGGTTGGACTCTTCTTTGAGAACTGTCAACATTCGGTGTTTATAGGAATAAATGCAAATTAAGAATTTGAGTGATAGTCTTTCTGCTTGAGAGTGTTTGACTAAGTTGATATTTTTTAGTGCAACTTTACAGCTATCTATGATGTGGGATCACATGAAGCATCAGCACGAAAAGTAAGTTATTCTGTTTTACACTTAATCTGTTACAACTGAATCACATCTGACTATTGAACTGAGAGCTACACATTCATTAACGTTTGAGACTGGTAAACAAAGTTCCACACTCTGGTAAAACCTGCAGATAAAATAAAAAAAATGACTTGTGCAGAAATCACCATGTAAAATTAAGACCCCAAATCACTAAGAAAATAAGTTATATACAAATATAAGAAAACTCAAATGATGAGCAATTTGTAAGTTTGTTACACGTTTGTAAGTATGGTTTTGCAAATGACTTTTTATTACACCACTAGATTAGTCATCTTGTTGAGATGACACTGTTCACATTTCATTGTTTGTTGGTCTGTGTATTGTTTTAGGCGAAGACAAACCGATGTAAGTTCATGCTATTCCGCACATGGGAAAACGTGTGATAAACGCAGGCCTTTCATTTAAGAGGCTTTTTAAATATATGACTGAACTTTCTCTTTTTGACAAACCAGTATTTCATATTATATAACATTATACTTAATATTATATTAAGTTGTTTAACGTCCGCAGAATTGTTTATTTCAATGTCCCGCGTAACATTAAAGATTATAGTTTGTTTTCAATTGTTATCACCATCTTCTTTGACTCAAATAAAGTTACTATAATATAGCACAAATATATTATGTGCTAAAAAATCTTTATACATTTTTTGCTCTTCTGTCAGATTTGTTAGAGGAACTATGCCCAGGGGTTAAAGTGAAAAAAATTCCTGAGCCTGAACTTTTTTGGGGGGGGGGGGGGGGGGGGCAGACGGACTAGACGCACCATTTATTTTCAAGTATTATAGCTGTATCTTAATGGCATCTTTTTATGAACGACAGTGAGTATCACTAATACTATAGCTACTGATATCTCGATGAAAATGATTTCCCCCAAAATTTTAAACGTTAGGCTTCAAAAAAATAAAAACTTTTAATTTAAGTGATCTTATATCCCCAAGTGAAGTAACCCCATAATACATGTCATATTTATCTGTACCATACAGAAATTGAATAAGGTTATAAAACAGTCCGCACTGCATAAATTATAAATTAAATATAGATTAATCCTTATCAAAGCTACAAGCGTTCTTTAGTCAAGAGCAGTGAGTAATTTTCTCTGCTCCCTCTGTTCTTTAGGTCAACTTTACTGACAGACAGAATTAATGGCTCCTGTCACTTTAAGATCTGCCGCTGTTGACAGGATCTCGCATCTCATTCTCTCTACCATTTACTTCCATTTAAGATTTTATTTAACTCATTTAAGACTGTTATTGTGAGGATACTCGACAAAGAGGACATTCTGGCATAAATGTGTGTTATTGTTCGTTCAAGCGCGAAAGAGAACTCGATACTGGCGCGCATCTTTCTGTGCGTCGTACGTGTCAGGACATTCACTGAAAGCGCGTTCTCTTTTGTCTTGTCGCGCAGGAATGGTTTTAAAGCATTTGCATGAATAAGAGCGTGATCATAACCCTAGCTAAAGGATGTCAGAAAGAAAGAACGGATGGATGCTGCGTTAATTGCGTTAAATATTTTAAAGCGTTAAAGCTGGACAAAAATGAATCGCATGCGTTGACGTTGACAGCACTTTTCATACATTGCTGACAGAAAATACTGCGGTTTGAAGTGGACTCGTTTTCATGGTAGGCCTACACACAGAATGTTTTTTTTAGTAAGCTACACAGAATGTTCTACATTTAATATTTATCTAACAGTCTGATGTTACCCATTATCCTGACCTGAGCTAATTTCCTGAATCAACCAACTCACATCTCCTTTCTTTCTTTTCATCCATAATGACATTCGCCTGTTGTTGTTTCTCGCGTTTCATCACTAACTGTGTTGCAATCTATTTTTTTATAGTCTATGGTCGCAACCGCTATACCTGCGCATTAGAACTTCCAGTGAACTATTTTACAGGCTCGGTCCTGCTCCTCTGTGGCAATGACGGTGTGCGGTTAAAAATCACAACAAACGAATTTGAAAGTGGGGGGACATGCCCCCCCGTCCGCATAGGAAATTACACCCGTGGGTAAGACATCATCCCCGGGCTTTATGAACTTGCGCTCCATGCTTTCACCGACGACGCTAACGTATGGATCTCAATCACACTGTGTTGCCAGGACCCGCCCTGCTCTGCTTCTGATAGGCTTGTAACGTTAGTTAGAGCAGCGATCCTCTCATATGATTGGTTGGTGAAATCAATTGACTCGAAAATATTAAACCGCATGCAAGTTCCCAATTTTTTTTCCCTCACGGCCGCACGCCGGAGATCCGGCATGGTGCCGGAATACTTTAAGCCCTGTATGCCACACTGTTGTAATACAAACTCATTAAGAACTATAAAGTTGCATGTCCTTGTATACAGGATTTATGTGTGCACAAAAGTAAATTCAAGAGGTCAATTTATTACGAAAGAGTGTAAGGCATATAGGAAAAGAGAAAATTAGCCATAAAGAATACAGAAATCCTCTATCCTGGTCTATTGCGAAAGTTTATGTCGATACAGTATGTACATTTTTTATTTTTTTTTCACTAATCGATGACCCGCTTTACATTTAGTTTCTTTGTTTTGTACAGTTTGTACAAAGACTACTGTCTGAGCGTGGTCAAACATGTTCATAGGAATAATGAAAACATGAACAAATACCGCATTTTGAGAATTAAATGTCAGTCCTTCTACATGACACTGCTTGAGACTAAACAAAAGAAATTTATTTTAGGACATCTTTCTGGTCTATCTATGCTGTGGGATCGCAAGACACAATGACCCAACATGAAAAGTGAGTTATGCCGTTTTTCTGTTACCTATTCAACCATTACACTTCAAACTTTTCGAACTATTACACTTAAAACTCTGCATTTCACCGCACAGTCAAATATACACAGTTCTTTTGTGTTTGTCTCTAAACAACTGTTAAGTAAATTAACTACAGTTGATAAGTAGTAATTTTAAGTGAAAGGTGCAATGTTTCTGTCCATGCCAATACTTTGACACCAGTGTTTTAGGCGTCTGTCTTTTAGGTTTGATCCAGAAAACAGGTGGTGTGTTTTATGTCTTAATATTTTGTTCTCCTTTTTTTTTTCTCTTTTTTTTTTTTAATGAAAACATGCAGTTTTTGTTCACATCAGCAGAGTACCTAAATGTTTTAGTATATCGTAAATTTCAATAGTTAGCTAGCAAATGCAAGTGAACTGTTTATTACTGTGATAATTTACAGTTATATGTGAAACAAGCTCAGTCACATCAGAGTTGAATTGGAACAGTTATTGTCATGCATGTTTAACAGTGCTAGTGTTCTTGGCCTCATCAAAGTTCACACAAGGCACAACGTTTTCACTGTGGTGCGTTTCATTCTTCCAAAGTTCCATTGCTTCAAAATTTAATTGTAGCATGTAACAGTTTGGAGACATTTTTTTTTTTTTTTTTTTTTTTTAAGCTACTTTGATTTTGTGTGCACTTTTCCTGAAACAAACTGTTTTAGAAACTGTTAACCGTGTGTGTGTGTGTGTGTGTCTGTCTTCCTTACACTTTGAAAAACAACTGTTTCCTCTAATCTGCTGTAATTTTAGTGAGCTCTAGGTGTTCTCGGCTTCTCTTTGTTCAAATAAGACAATGCTCCCATGAATTTTGGGGTGGTATGTGGATATAGAATGCAGCACAAGGAACTCTTAAATATTTAATCTAATAAAACATCTATGTAGTGTTTTTATCAGAGACCTTCACAATCTATTTGTAAAACAAAATACAGTGCATCAGAGTACAACGATTTACCAGAAAATTACTGTAATCACTTTTGTTTGAAGAAAAAAACTGGTTAATCTCACTAAGTGTGATGTTTTATGACTACTGAAGGTGTCACATCCTTAGAGCATTACAACCCTGGATGTTTCTCACCTACAGCCCAGCCTCCTGAATTTGGTATTTAAATAGGATTTAGGATAGTAATTAAAACTCTAGTGTTACAATGGCTACTCCAAAAACTCCTGAAAACATCTAGAGTGATGTGTGTAACACCGACAAGAACAGCAACAGCTGAACAGTTAACAAGCTTAAACAGATGAAGACCTTCACTATCCACTCCAGAAAATTAGTTTGACAAAGTTTCTACGTGAAGATGAAGATTTTGTGCCTTACGAAGATTATACATCGAATGTGGTTATCTGCTTTTGACTGCCATAGACTTGCCATTTTACTACACCAAAAAAAAAAAAGAAGAAGAAGAAGATTTTATTGGTATTAGTGAAAAAAAAAAAAAAAAAAAAAAAAAGGCATTACATACAAACAATAAAATAATAATACTAGTGCTACGCATAGATCTGTAGAGACTAGATGGTTTGCTTGATGCACGACATTATCGATCCCATACAAAAATGTAATATATGGCCATATATGTACTTATATTTTAAATAGCATGACATATATCTCTACATATATTTGACTTGTATGAGAACACAATATATGCCTGCAACATATATCTATACATATATTTGACTTATCTGAGAACACAATATATGACTGCAACATATATCTCTACATATATTCGACTTATCTGAGAACACAATATATGCCTGCAACATATATCTATACATATATTTGACTTATCTGAGAACACAATATATGCCTGCAACATATATCTCTACATATATTTCACTTATCTGAGAACACAATATATGACTGCAACATATATCTATACATATATTTCACTTATCTGAGAACACAATATATGCCTGCAACATATATCTATACATATATTCGACTTATCTGAGAACACAATATATGCCTGCAACATATATCTATACATATATTCGACTTATCTGAGAACACAATATATGCCTGCAACATATATCTATACATATATTCGACTTATCTGAGAACACAATATATGCCTGCAACATATATCTATACATATATTCGACTTATCTGAGAACACAATATATGACTGCAACATATATCTATACATATATTCGACTTATCTGAGAACACAATATATGTTCAACATATATCTCTACATATATTTGACTTATCTGAGAACACAATATATGACTGCAACATATATCTATACATATATTCGACTTATCTGAGAACACAATATATGACTGCAACATATATCTATACATATATTTGACTTATCTGAGAACACAATATATGACTGCAACATATATCTATACATATATTTGACTTATCTGAGAACACAATATATGCCTGCAGCATATATGAACATTTATGTGTCCAAACATGTGAAGAAAATATTTGAGTTCATCCATATATGATACCATATATCTGCATATATTACAGTATAGTATTGGTTTCTCGCATATATGGACAACATTAATTATAAATATGTGACATACATATTTGTTTTCAACATATTTAATAAATGTATGTAAACATACACTGTAACCCTTTACTGTAAATTTACAACGAATTTCTTACAGAATTGTAGGCTACTGTATTTCCATAATACAGTATTAAGCTGTATCTTTTACAGAACAGCTGTAAATATACAGCACATTTCTGTTTTCGTCCTGATAAATTCGTTACCATCATACTGACTGAAAAGGCATTGCATTGTGGGATTGATTTCTTTCGCGCTCAATTCAGTTCAAATGTGACGCGTCATGTGTGCACTACTATGACAATCACACAGCTTCAGTGTGACATCAATTAGAAAAAGCATAATTTCATAGATATTGTCAATTATAGTTGTTCATATTAAAATTGGTATAAACTTAATACATTACCTAGATTATTAATTTAGCTAAATATTTTCCTTTAAATTTAATTTAATATTTATTAATTAAAAATTGTTTTTGCTCCAATTAAGCACAGTGTGTGCTCCCTTTAAGCTCATCCACATTGAACGTCCATGTAAATACTTCATAATCAGAATTTAAATATTAACTGATGGTTGTCACTATGTTAATCTTCAAAAAAAATTATTAATAAACTTATTTTCACAGTCTTAGGATGACAAAAGCTAGACGAAACTATAGTGTATGCCCAAAAATGAAAGAGGCATGTCATCTATACAAAGAAGGAGCCATCAGAAACCTGTCGTATCTGTCCAAGAAGTTTGGAGTAGACAGGAAAGCTCTGACCCAGAGAGTTAAAGGGATACTCCACTTTTTTTTGGAAATAGGCTCATTTTACAACTCCCCCAGAGTTAAACAGTTTTACCGTTGTCGAATCCATTCAGCCGATCTCCGGGTCTGGCGGTACCACTTTTAGCATAGCTTAGCATAGATAGATCATTAAATCGGACAAGACCATTAGCATCTCTCTCAAAAAAAATGACCAAAGAGTTTCGATATTTTTCCTATTTAAAACTTGACTCTTCTGTAGTTACATCGTGTACTAAGACCGACGGAAAATTAAAAGTTGCGATTTTGAGAGTATAGTTCCTAGCCATATCAGCCTAGAAAATCACAACTTTACATTTTCCGTCGGTCTTAGTACATGATGTAACTACAGAAGAGTCAAGTTTTAAATAGGAAAAATATCGAAACTCTCTGGTCATTTTTTTGAGAGAGATCCTAATGGTCTTGTCCGGTTTAATTAATTATGCTAAAAGTGGTACCGCCAGACCCGGAGATCGGCTGAATGGATTCGAAAACGGTAAAACTCAACTGTTTAACTCTGGGGGAGTTGTAAAATGAGCCTATTTCCAAAAAAAAAGTGGAGTATCCCTTTAAGGAGCACATTGGTTTGTTTTGTTATTTGATTTTTCAATATGTGTTACCAGAACGTGGACTAGTCTAGATGTTGCAATGAGTTTGAATGACACGTCACTATGAATAGGATAGGCTACCTGATCAAATTGAATGCCTTGTTGCTTGATTTTAGTGTTCTGTTTTTTTGTGATTGACTCTGTGCCTTCAAATAAAACTTTTTTCAATTATTCCTTAAAAAGGTTGTTTAAAATAAACAAGAATTTTTAATAAAACTTGTTGTGAGCTTATTGGGAACAGGGGTGTGCTTAAAGGGTACAAAACGTACCCATTAAGCACAGCCAGACTTTTTATATTTAATGATGTACGTCTTAATTGAAATACTTTTGTCATTTAAAATAAAATGAAATATTATAGTGTGAGAGATTAATATTTTATTTTAAAATAACTTCTTGTACTAAAACCAATATCTTGTGCACTAAAAATGTCTCAATGTAGATTTTAGTGAGCTTAATAGGTACGTTTACCCTACTCCCTAATTCAAAGAAGTTAGACGGTGTTATCCTTCAAGCAGATAAGTAGAGATTATTCAGCAAATCTCATTAATTTGTAATATGTTTTATGTTTTGGTTCTGTTGATCAAGGTTGTGCTGTCCTTTTTAAAAATTGTTTCAGAAATTTGCATCGCTGATGTCCAGCAATCTACATTTGCCAGAAAGTCCACGACTTATTTCCTGGTATGTAAACATTAAAGGGGTAGATGAAACCTAAAATGAAAAGCCATCATTTACTCACCCTACTGCAAAATATGTTTTTCTTAATTAGTGTTTTTATTTTGTTTCCAGTCCAGATATCTACAATTCTTACATGAAGAAGCATTTATTAGACACGTAAAAATTGTCTTGTTTTCTGAAAGAATAAGTCAAAATTAAGTGAGTTTATGCTTAAAACAAACAAAATGATATGCCAGTGCATTTTAGCATTCTAACCAATTTTAATTTTTTGTTGAAAAATTTAATTCATAGAACTATGAATAGACAACTACATCGAACCACAGTGGAACCCACAGTAGTTATTTTAATTATTAATATTATTTATTTATTCTTTTTTTTTATTTTCTTTTTTATTCCATTACAGGTCAATCTCTAAGCAACCAGTGCTGGATATTAAGTTTGGAAGGTCAAGGTGTGTGTGAAGGATCACAGCCTCTTCATCACTGGCCTGGCAGCGCTGTTTGCCTCCTCCTATAACTTCAGCTTGCAGTACCAGGAAGAGGCAGCACCTTGAGTTTGGTCAGAGGTTAGTCATTGGCATATTTGCCATTCATATATATATATATATATATATATATATATATATATATATATATTAGACTGAATTGTGTCACTAACCTTGACTTGACAGTATTTATTATGTTGACTACTGGTATGAACAATATGGCCCTGGTTTCCATATAGGGCTTAGCTTAAGCCAGGTCTAGGCCTTAATAAAATTAGGGTATTTAAGCAGCTTTTATAATAATGTATCATTAAAAAAAAAAAAAACATTACTGGTGTGCATCTTGAGATAAAACAGTGGCAGTCATATATTTTAAGATATATCGGTGCAAGTTGTTTTCAGTTGAAGGATTAGTGAAAATTCTGTCATTAATTACTCGCCCTCATGTCGTTCCAAACCTGTAAGACCTTCGTTCATCTTCAGAACACAAATTAAGATATTTTTGATGAAATCTGAGAGGTTTCTGAACCACCCATAGACAGCAACGTCTTTGCAACTTTTAAGGCCCAGAAAGCTAGTAAAAACATTGTTTAAATAATCCATGTAACTAGTGCAACCTTAAAGGAGAACTCCGGTCAATTTTAACATTGAGCTCATTTTTTTGTACATTTGGAGTGCTGTCAATGCAGAGAACAACGACAAAAATCGGTGTTGCCTACACCGTGTTATCCTCTTTTTAAAATTTGCACCCTGTTGACTTCAATTTTTAAACCTGCTTTTAGCCTCTTAACATCCTTGATGTGTCATACAAGTGCCCAGCCATGTGAGTGATTCCTTCAGAGTGAACACGGGTGAATCTGACTGCAGTAGATGTGAAAGATATCTTGTTGAAACATCTACAAATGTCCGTATATAGGTGAAAATGCCCCTTGAAATCAATTTAAGGTGGCAAATATATTACCCCTTAATAAAAAATGTTAATTTCTGTCACTGCTGTAAACTGACCACTGCATAGAATATGAATATCTTTGTCAGTCAGCTGTCAACAGGCCTAAACAAGCCATGGCACCAAGCACAGAAACACAATCCGTATCTAATTATTATCAAGAAAACTTTGAAAATATCGATCGAGACATATTTTGTCAATATTGCACACCCCTAATGCATGGTATTAATTTTGATTTCTTTGGGTCTTAAAAAGCCTTAAATTTGACTTTAAAAAATGTGCAGAAACCCTGCTTCATAATATTTAGGTTGAACCACTGTAGCTATATATTTACCAATGTTTTTACCACTTTTCTGGGCTTTGACAGTTGCAATGATATTGATATCAATGGAAGGACAAAACTATCAGATTTCATCAAAAATATCTTCATTTGTGTCCCGAAGATGAACAAAAGTCTTGAGGGTGAGTAATAATGACAGAATTAAAATTTTTGGGTGCAAACATGCATTTTAGTCTGGTAAATCATGTTGTCATATATGCAATAAACATTGCAAGGCTTGCAATTAAGTTAAATTATTTCTGTCACAAAGGTTTGGGCTGGATTCTGGCAGTGTGTGCTCTAGATAAACGGAGAGTCTAAAGACTGCCCTTCCACTGATACTCTGATGGCACCAGATGAGGGCATGATATTGTTAATGAGCTGGGTGATGAGTAGACAAAAGTTGTAGAATAAAACTTTAAATCTGGCAACCCCACTTCCAAAAATTTAGTTAGTTGACAGTGTGCATGTAAACAGACACATTGAGTTGATGTATTTTACCAGGGCAGAAAAAATATCAGTTATTGATCACAACATCCAACATTGCATTTTTTTTTTCACAACATCCAACATTGCATTTTTTTTTTTTTTTTCATGTTGTTCAGTTTTAGACCGCTTTTGTGCTGTCTCTCTTTGTCAAAATATATACACTCAGTTAATAATATTTAATTGTTGTTTTTTTCTGCCTTTTAGACGCTTTCTTGACATCAATCCTGAACGTGGATCAAAAACAAAGAAAGGACAAGTAACTTCAAAGAAAACTGGCCAAGTTGTGCAAAACAAGAACACCACTGTAAGCCTACAGGTGTCCTCACTTCTGCGAAACCTTGCAGACTTTGAATGGGATTTCGTTTGCACTTTTATGGACTTCAAAAAAGAAACAGCATTTCACTGTCGTTATAAAGCTTGGAAGAGCCAGGACATTTTTTAATAGAACTCTGATTGTATTCGTCTGAAAGAATAATGTCATATACACCTAGGATGACTTGAGGGTGAGTAAATCATGTGCTAATTTAAATTTTTGGGTGAACTATTCCTTTAATTAAGTGCTAACTGTTACCTGTTTAAGTGTTAAAATTGCATTTTATGTTTAAAAAGTAATTCAGCCAACATGTTCACAGAAGGCAATTTAACTAAATAAATGTTTTAAAACCCAGAAAATATTTTCTTTTTCCTAGTGTGACTACTCTTATGAAACCTTAAAGTATAATATTTTAATTATGTAATAATAAAAGCAGTATTCCCTGTAAAAATACAATTTATTGCTGTCGACAAGTTTAATGTAAAATGTGGTATATACTGTATTTGGTAATTACAGTGGAGTACTGTAAATGCTGTTTACTGTAGTAGTGTTGTAAAAATACAGTATGTGGATAGCAACCCAGCTGCCAGTATTTAACTGTAAATTTACAGTGAAAAGTTTTACAGTGTACATGCATGTGATACTGATGCATTTTTAAAGCTGTGGCATATGGTTATGGTACTTTGTGGATGTATTTGTCAAAAATGACAAAGAAAACACTGCATTATTGTATTAAAATACTATATTTGGTATTCACACAATAGACAATCTCCAACTATAGGCATTTAATTTCAAGGCATTCAGATATAAGGTTTGTATCCCTAATACATGTGAAAGTATGTACTATAGAAATAAGTACATATATGCATGTATAAATATATGCGTCATATATGCGTGTATACATATATGCGTCATATATGCGTGTATACATATATGCGCCATATATGCGTGTATACATATATGCGCCATATATGCGTGTATACATATATGCGCCATATATGCGTGTATACATATATGCGTCTTACATATATTTCACATTTATGTGCATATAGGGGAAAATATATGGCACTTACATGAAAACGGCCATTTTTGATATATTTTGAAATATATGTTTCATATATGTATATGTGTTTTACATATATGAATTTTGCATATATTCTCATATATGCAGCAGACATACATGGGCACTAACATTATATATGTAATTTACATATATTGACATATATTACATTTCTGTATGGGATGGTGCATGTGATTAGAATAACGGTTGTGCGGAGGAAACCAAACGTGTAACAAATCTCAAAAATGAAATGGATGTGGTCAGAAGCCTGACAAGTTCATGGCCTGATGTGACAAGCATGTGTTTTTACAGCAAACAACCTATCTGTGTAAGCCTCAGATGTGGATGTGACGCGTGAATGTAGTGACAAGTTAGACGTTGTTGATGTCCTCTATGTACATTTGTAACAGATCTATGCGTAGCACTAGTATTATTATTTTATTGTTTGTATGTAATGCCTTTTTTTTTTTACATCATTTTCTTTACTACTTCAATGTATGAATATATATTAAATATTGTATGTGCATGAAATAAAAGGTTGAGTCACTTAACTTGTTATTCTTTTGTGACCATGTCTGAGCTCAAATAAAAAAATAAAAAACAGTAGCTATTGCACAACTTCCGACCCTGATTCTTTAGGAGGTGAAGAAAACAACACAAATTAACATATGCACTGGTGAATTGTTCGCAAAAAGATCCACAACATGCATTTATAAAGTATATGGGATGGAATTTCATTCTGTGGAGACTTTGTTAACTTCTATACCAATGATAATGTTAAGATGCTATGTTAAGTTAAAGACTTTTAGGCGACATTGTCATATTAAATTGTCTTGAGTAAAATTAAAACTCAGTGTTGTATATAACAGCACAGATCGATAATAATTTACATGTTTTTCAAAATATACAAACACTTTTAAACAGTATTCCACAATCTGAATAAAACATGATCAAGTCTGTATCATAGAAATGCTTAGAAGCAATGGAAATTGGATCCAATCACAGTTTTATTAAACAAGAAACAATTAAACATATAGCAAAGAACACAGAGATGGGGACAAGTAATAGAAACAGAAGCAACTCAATACATTACAATATCATAGCGTACAATGAACAAATCTTCAGGTTTGCTGTAACATGGCCCTATTCAATACATATCTACACCCATCACCATGATTAAATACTAATCTATCATTTAGCAATGCTCAAAATAAATGAAACTCAACTTTAACAGCTTTGTCTATTGTTGAGAAAACTGTTGCTCCACTGAAAATATAGACTCATTTTGCAGCATTCTGGTGTGTATGAACGTGACCAGAGACTTAACACTGCTTTGACACGTACTACACATCAGGTGTGGTGCCATCCCAGTTGAAAAAAGTAGCAATTTTATTTTTATTTTTCACTAATACCAATAAAATCTTCCTCTTTTTTTTTTTTTTTTTTGGTGTAGTAAAATGGCAAGTCTATGGCAGTCAAATGCAGATAACCACATTCGATGTATAATCTTCGTAAGGTTCCATAGCGTAGAGTTTGACTGTGTGTGTGACCCCTTGTCAAACACAAATCTTCCTACACGATCATCAGACATCAGAAAGTCCTGTTTCACAAAATCTTCATCTTCACGTAGAAACTTTGTCAAACTAATTTTCTGGAGTGGATAGTGAAGGTCTTCATCTGTTTAAGCTTGTTAACTGTTCAGCTGTTGCTGTTCTTGTCGGTGTTACACACATCACTCTAGATGTTTTCAGGAGTTTTTGGAGTAGCCATTGTAACACTAGAGTTTTAATTACTATCCTAAATCTTATTTAAATACCAAATTCAGGAGGCTGGGCTGTAGGTGAGAAACATCCAGGGTTGTAATGCTCTAAGGATGTGACACCTTCAGTAGTCATAAAACATCACACTTAGTGAGATTAACCAGTTTTTTTCTTCAAACAAAAGTGATTACAGTAATTTTCTGGTAAATCGTTGTACTCTGATGCACTGTATTTTGTTTTACAAATAGATTGTGAAAGTCTCTGATAAAAACACTACATAGAAGTTTTATTAGATTAAATATTTAAGAGTTCCTTGTGCTGCATTCTATATCCACATACCACCCCAAAATTCATGGGAGCATTGTCTTATTTGAACAAAGAGAAGCCGAGAACACCTAGAGCTCACTAAAATTACAGCAGATTAGAGGAAACAGTTGTTTTTCAAAGTGTAAGGAAGACAGACACACACACACACATACACACACACACACACGGTTAACAGTTTCTAAAACAGTTTGTTTCAGGAAAAGTGCACACAAAATCAAAGTAGCTTAAAAAAAAAAAAAAAAAAAAAAAAATGTCTCCAAACTGTTACATGCTACAATTAAACTTTGAAGCAATGGAACTTTGGAAGAATGAAACGCACCACAGTGAAAACGTTGTGCCTTGTGTGAACTTTGATGAGGCCAAGAACACTAGCACTGTTAAACATGCATGACAATAACTGTTCCAATTCAACTCTGATGTGACTGAGCTTGTTTCACATATAACTGTAAATTATCACAGTAATAAACAGTTCCCTTTCGAAAGGGAACTCTACACTACGTCAGAATGACGCTATGGGGAACGCCTCAGGCGTGACAGGTGTCTGAAATCAAATATCATCTCACAGCAATCATGCTGACCGGCGACAGCCCGTGAATCATTAGCGTGAATGATTAACATGCGACCTGCAAGTATAAAAGGGCGCCTTGCAAACATGACAAACATCCTTTTCGTCTTCAGGGACTGTTTTTGTCTGTAATTAAAAACGTCTACTCCAGCAAGGAAATGAAACGCACGTCCAAGGCAAGTCCTAAGAAATTTGTCAAATGTGTTGACCCGTGCCCAAGATATTTGTCGCCGGGTGACACTCACGAGATGTGCGTGTACTGTCTGGGTGAAGAGCACGCACGGGATGTTCTCGAGGGAGCATCCTGTGCAAACTGTGAGTGTTTTCCTATAAGAACGCTCCGCTCTCGTCTGGCTCTCTTCTCGAGGGGAGAGAGTTCAGCATCTGGTCCTCGCGGATCGGGTCCCGCTCGTGCCGAGGCAGAGCGGCGACGCGCTTCATGGGGCTCCCAGATGGAGCTCGCTGACAGTCTCGAGAGGGTTGTTCACCTCTCGGACGAGTCATCGGCTGACGAGAGTGAGCTGCAGGTGGATGACGGAGAAGATTCTCCTACTGATACTGCAGCGAGTGCTCTTCAGGCTGGGCAAGAGATGGCTGAGGAGGATGAATCAGATCCTCAACCTCGTCAGCCATCCTGCCCCATGTACGCTGAGTTGGTGGAAGTTATGGAGCGCGCCACTGACAAGCTTCAGTTGCCATGGCGGCGCGCTCAGGGAGAGATCGCTCGCGGCCGGTTAGACGATCGATTTCTCCCTGAACATAGACCACCAGCTCAACGGAGCCTCCCATTCCTTCCGGATCTTCATTCTGAGATCGAGAGGGCATGGGAGAAACCATACTCGGCCCGTATTCATCGACATCAGCGGGGTAATTTCGCTGATGTTGAGGGGATCGGGGAGTATGGTTATGTGTCGATGCCGCCCATTGACGAGACGTTTGCGAACTATCTCGTATCTGGGCGGGCGTCGACACTAAAAGCTCCGACTCTGCCATCCAAGCCTCTTAAAGTCACGGCTCGCTTGAATGGCAGAGCGTACATGGCAGCAGGTCAGGCTGGTGCTGCCCTTCACACCATGGCAGTGCTCCAAGCCTACCAAGCTGATCTGCTGCGGGATCTCGACCAGGGGACGCTGTCCCCTGAGGCGGTCGCTGAGTTGCGCCGGACCACAGATTTGTCTCTCCGGGCCACTAAACAGACTGCTGCCGCGATCGGCCGGTCGATGGCGGCGATGGTGGCCACGGAGAGGCATCTGTGGCTCAACTTGGCTGATATCGGGGAGAAGGAAAAGGCCCTTCTCCTTGATTCACCAGTTTCGCCCACTAAACTTTTCGGCACCTCCGTTGAGGCGGTGGTTGGAAAGTTTAGGGAGGCGAAGGCGCGCTCAGCCGCATTTAAAACTTGTATACCGCTGAGATCCGGGCCCCGGCCCAGGCAGGCGGGAGGACCTGGTCCGTCTTGGTCCGAGGACCATAGTGTTGCCTCTCGTGCGCCCCCTCCAGGGAGGAGTAGGACGCAGAGAAGGCGAGCCTCCCGCAAGAAGAGGGACTTAAGGGAGGTCATTCAGCGCAAGCGGAGCAGCGCTCAGCGGAAGTAAGGGTATGACCTCCCTGGAGGGCTTTTTCTACCGGCCCTCTCCCTCTTCTTTACTCCCCAGGCGTTTGCGTTACACCAGTCCTGGGGTTGGGCCTATGATGAGAACTATGTTCTGATGGCCCGCCGTAGCAACTGGTTGATGTGAGTGCCTCTTTTAGGCATGTAAAAGTGGTGGACCCCAGGTTCGTTGAGACCTTTCTGGTGAAGTCTTCACTCCGCACGCCGCAGGTGAACTTTTTTGGTTTTTGGAGAATTTGTGTGTATAACTAACACTTATTTGTATCTCTCTACAGAAGCCTTGTTCCCTGTATAGACCTAGGGGTCATTCTTAGAATAAAAAGGTAAAGTATGGAGACTTCAGGGCCCTGAAGCCTCCCCAGTCGGTGGCTGGAACGATCTAACGAGAAGCTCAAGGAAAATTGGCTTCCATTTTGAGTATGTGATGGCCTTCCTGTCATAACATTTTTTATGCGTGGTGGGCCACCGCTCATTTCTTTTTAGCCGCAGGGCTGTTAGCCACCCTGGGGTAGAGTAGTTGGTCTTCTTAAAAAAAAAAAAAGAACTTTTTTGCTTTAGGTTTAGACTGACGCTGGCGCTTCAGATAGATCTTATGTCTTACCTATTGGTTTGCGACATTGGTATCCTGAGTACTTCGCTCCCCTGAGCTCTGTAAGGTGTCAGTAGGTGAGTGTTTTACAGCCTCTCAATCAAGTAGGCTGTGGCTCCCCCGAGCTCTCAGGTAGATCTATGCTTGTAGGTCGGCCCTAACCCAGGCCGCCTCTGTAGCTGGCCTAGGCTAGGTTTGGGATGTTGGAGGCGTTCTGCTAAGTATAGCTGCCACATTCATTATGTGTTAGGCTTCCTCCCCTAGATTTCAGCCTCCTCCCTTAAATGGGAGTTGTTGGCCAAGGCCCGCCCCTTTCACTGCATTCAGGGGTGGTAGAGTAATGCAGGGTGGTAGTTGAGGTATGATCCTTCAGGCAGGGTTAGGCTGTCTTTCGCTCTGCGATGTGATAGTTTGCCAGACCCTACCGAACAGAGCTACTTGGATTAGGCCTCTGGAGATGGCTCCACTCAGCCCGTTGAGCTGAACCACTCGAACGAGGGGTGAAGGTTGGTTGGCTTGCAAGCAAGCCCCGCTTCCCCAGGCTGGGCATAGGACAAATCCCTGTTACCCTTTGGAGCCACTTGCAGGCCCGCTCCCTGTCTAACATTTCAGGGGCATATGGTGTTACTCCCCCACTAAACGCGGGGTAGTTTTGAGTAATCCATTCTCAGCTCTGTATTATCTACCTCACACCACGATGGCTCCGGTTGAGCAGGGAGTTCTAACTACATTTCATTCCGGTATTTGAACTCCGCTCCCTTGAAGCCAGGGCATTGCCATGAGCTGACGCCCATGCATTTAGTAGGTAGGCCCTTGAAATGGGGCCTCCACTAGGCAGAGTGGCGTATGTTGTACTCCCCTGCTATGAGGGTATTGCTTTTTGCTGAGTACACTGCCTTTGGCAATGTGATTAGGTGCCAGGATGCTGTAAGCGCTGTAGTAACAGTTTTTCTGCCTTGAAGGCTGCACAGTTAGGTAGTAGGCCCCAGCAGGCCTCCTTGACCGGGTAGCCCCTAAGATAGGGCTCCTAGGCCAGCTCACCTTCGTTGGTTGGCCCTGGTAGTTCGGGCAGAAGACTCACTACCGAGTAGTAGGTCTTAACAGGCCTCCTCGGAGGTGGGTCACAACATTGTGGAGCATACACTAGGTCAAAACTTTAGGAAAGTTTTTTATTAGTATGGTTCCAGCAGTGTTCATTAAAGTAGCAGAAAGACTCGCTATCAGCTAGTAGGCTCGACCGGGCCTCCCTGTTAGGCGAGTCCCCAGCAGCAGTACACATCCAGCTGATTAGACCGTTTCAGGAAGTAGGCCTCTTCAGGCCTCCCTGAAGATGGGCTCCCACATTTTTTGTGGGGATCAGGTAGTAGGCTTTACTAGGCCTCCCTGAGGGCTGAATCCCTCATACTGTGGTACTAAGTGGCCCTGAGGTTGAACTATCAGGTAGTAGGCCTCATAAGGCCTCCCTGAAGGCAAAGCCCCATAGACAGTCAACATGGACTGCCAGTCTGGCCCACTGTCAGCTGTGGTTTTCAGGTAGTAGGCCTCTCCAGGCCTCCCTGAAAGTAAGCTCCTTCATGTCATGGTTCTCTGATAGTAGGCCTCACCAGGCTTCCCTGGAGTTGAGTTCCATCATACTTTGAGTTTCCACTTAATGTGGTTTTTCTTGAGCTCCCACGTTCTGTGGTTATCAGATAGTAGGCTTCACCAGGCCTCTCTGAAGAAGAGCTCCCACATACTGTGGGTGTCAGGTAGTAGGCCTCTCCAGGCCTCTCTGAAAGTGAGCTTCCACGTTCTGTGGTTATCAGATAGTAGGCTCCATCAGGCCTCTCTAAAGGTGAGCTCCCACATACTGTGGTTGTCAGGTAGTAGGCCTCTCCAGGCCTCTCTGAAAGTGAGCTTCCACGTTCTGTGGTTATCAGATAGTAGGCTTTACCAGGCCTCTCTGAAGGAGAGCTCCCACATACTGTGGTTGTCAGGTAGTAGGCCTCTCCAGGCCTCTCTGTAAGTGAACTCCCATGCACTGTGGTTATCAGGTAGTAGGCCTCCCCAGGCCTCCCTTAAATTGAGCTCCCACATACTGTGGTTGTCATGTAGTAGGCCTTACCAGGCCTCCCTGGAGGGTTAGCTCCCACTTACTGTGCGTTTCCACTTAGCATGGTCTTTAAGGTAGTAGGCCTCTTCAGGCCTCCCTGGAAGTGAGCTCTCACGTTTTGTGGTTATCAGATAGTAGGCTTCACCAGGCCTCTCTGAAAGTGAGCTCCCACGTACTGTGGTTGTCAGGTAGTAGGCCTCCCCAGGCCTCTCTGAAAGTGAGCTCCCACATACTGTGGTTGTCAGGTAGTAGGCCTCCCCAGGCCTCTCTGAAAGTGAGCTCCCACATACTGTGGTTGTCAGGTAGTAGGCCTCCCCAGGCCTCTCTGAAGGTGAGCTCCCACATACTGTGGTTGTCAGGTAGTAAGGCCTCTCCAGGTCTCCCTGAGAGTAGTTTCACAGTGGTGCTGGGTTTTGTAAGCTAGTGGCTGCTTACTTTCAGTTTAGCAGACCTTATCAGGCAGCTACCGAAGGTGAGCTTGCGCCCTGGCTCGACTCAAGTTTTTATTCTCTGCTACGGGTTCCCTTCTGGAACCTCTTTATCCTGCTACAGCCTGGTTGCCTACCAGGTAGATCTATGCTCCCCTCACTGAGGGTCAGTATGAGTATGTGGTCTCCTGAGTCTGGTCAGTCGGTCGTAGGCCTCTCATGGGGCCTCCCAGTTAGATCAGTCCTTAGGCCCTCACAGGCCTCCTTAGTGTTTTGAAACACAAACACTGGGTTGATCCGTGGATCGAGTAGAGAAACTCCCCTCGCTGGCAAGGGTTGTAAAGCACTATGCTGAGTCATACTCTCCAGGATATCCCGTCTCTGAGATCCGGTCCGAGTGGTTTACTGCCTGCTTCGCAGTCCCTCGGGTTGGATGCCTTCCTAAAGGCAAGTGTCCAGAGGCTCTGTCTTTGGACAGACAGGAAGTGGCCAGACTGTAGTGTCTTATATGGTGACACCAGGTCAGGCCTGCCTGGTGGCATTTCAGGTGGCACGTTCCCCTGAATAGTGACTGGCTGGGGTTCCCTCAGGTTCCCTAGCCACATTCCCTAGAAGGGACCCCTTCTAAGAAGTTGAAGTTGTGGTCCTAGGCCCTTGAGCAGGCCCAGGTAGACCTTTCACTAAACTATGTTTATGTAGGTTTTCTGTGGTGTCATTTAGCTTGGGCTATGACCGTAGGGAGTGCTGTCACTGACAGCTCAGTGTGACCTGGGGGTGAGTGGTACTAGCGTTCATTTGAATTGCCGGTTCTGACAGTTGTCACTGCCTTTTGGCATGCACTCCCCTTAGCATGGTGGCGTTGGTATATCGTTCCCCATAGCGTCATTCTGACGTAGTGTAGAGTTCCCTTTCGAAAGGGAACGTCTCAGGTTACGACTGTAACCTATGTTCCCTGAGAACAGGGAACGAGACACTACGTCTTCCTGCCATGCCTCGGGGCCTGCCTGCAACAGTCCCTTCAGACGATAGGATGTTTGTCATGTTTGCAAGGCGCCCTTTTATACTTGCAGGTCGCATGTTAATCATTCACGCTAATGATTCACGGGCTGTCGCCGGTCAGCATGATTGCTGTGAGATGATATTTGATTTCAGACACCTGTCACGCCTGAGGCGTTCCCCATAGCGTCATTCTGACGTAGTGTCTCGTTCCCTGTTCTCAGGGAACATAGGTTACAGTCGTAACCTGAGACGTTCACTTGCATTTGCTAGCTAACTATTGAAATTTACGATATACTAAAACATTTAGGTACTCTGCTGATGTGAACAAAAACTGCATGTTTTCATTAAAAAAAAAAAGAGAAAAAAAAAGGAGAACAAAATATTAAGACATAAAACACACCGCCTGTTTTCTGGATCAAACCTAAAAGACAGACGCCTAAAACACTGGTGTCAAAGTATTGGCATGGACAGAAACATTGCACCTTTCACTTAAAATTACTACTTATCAACTGTAGTTAATTTACTTAACAGTTGTCTAGAGACAAACACAAAAGAACTGTGTATATTTGACTGTGCGGTGAAATGCAGAGTTTTAAGTGTAATAGTTCGAAAAGTTTGAAGTGTAATGGTTGAATAGGTAACAGAAAAACGGCATAACTCACTTTTCATGTTGGGTCATTGTGTCTTGCGATCCCACAGCATAGATAGACCAGAAAGATGTCCTAAAATAAATTTCTTTTGTTTAGTCTCAAGCAGTGTCATGTAGAAGGACTGACATTTAATTCTCAAAATGCGGTATTTGTTCATGTTTTCATTATTCCTATGAACATGTTTGACCACGCTCAGACAGTAGTCTTTGTACAAACTGTACAAAACAAAGAAACTAAATGTAAAGCGGGTCATCGATTAGTGGAAAAAAATATATAATTTTACATACTGTATCGACATAAACTTTCGCAATAGACCAGGAGAGAGGATTTCTGTATTCTTTATGGCTAATTTTCTCTTTTCCTATATGCCTTACACTCTTTCGTAATAAATTGACCTCTTGAATTTACTTTTGTGCACACATAAATCCTGTATACAAGGACATGCAACTTTATAGTTCTTAATGAGTTTGTATTACAACAGTGTGGCATAGTTCCTCTAACAAATCTGACAGAAGATCAAAAAATGTATAAAGATTTTTTAGCACATATAGTAACTTTATTTGAGTCAAAGAAGATGGTGATAACAATTGAAAACAAACTATAATCTTTAATGTTACGCGGGACATTGAAATAAACAATTCTGCGGACGTTAAACAACTTAATATAATATTAAGTATAATGTTATATAATATGAAATACTGGTTTGTCAAAAAGAGAAAGTTCAGTCATATATTTAAAAAGCCTCTTAAATGAAAGGCCTGCGTTTATCACACGTTTTCCCATGTGCGGAATAGCATGAACTTACATCGGTTTGTCTTCGCCTAAAACAATACACAGACCAACAAACAATGAAATGTGAACAGTGTCATCTCAACAAGATGACTAATCTAGTGGTGTAATAAAAAGTCATTTGCAAAACCATACTTACAAACGTGTAACAAACTTACAAATTGCTCATCATTTGAGTTTTCTTATATTTGTATATAACTTATTTTCTTAGTGATTTGGGGTCTTAATTTTACATGGTGATTTCTGCACAAGTCATTTTTTTTATTTTATCTGCAGGTTTTACCAGAGTGTGGAACTTTGTTTACCAGTCTCAAACGTTAATGAATGTGCAGCTCTCAGTTCAATAGTCAGATGTGATTCAGTTGTAACAGATTAAGTGTAAAACAGAATAACTTACTTTTCGTGCTGATGCTTCATGTGATCCCACATCATAGATAGCTGTAAAGTTGCACTAAAAAATATCAACTTAGTCAAACACTCTCAAGCAGAAAGACTATCACTCAAATTCTTAATTTGCATTTATTCCTATAAACACAGAATGTTGACAGTTCTCAAAGAAGAGTGCTATCTGAATAAGATGGACACTAGTGGAGTGATAAAACAACACTTACAAGACAAAATGAACAAACTTTCACAATTGCTCACAAATGGATTTTGTGTATTTATTATAAATGTTACTTTTCAATGTATGCTGTGCCCTCTTTTCTTACTGATTTGGTCTTTTGAATTTTACAGGTGTTTTGGACACACATACAGTAACTCCTGTATAAATATTATGTTTGAAAGTTATTCAAGAGTGTGAAAACTTTGCATCACAGCGGTGTGACACACCCCTGACAGAATATGTTGGCGTGTAAAAATACATACAAAGAGTTTAGCACAACTATTCACACACACACACACACACACACACACACACACACACACACTATGGGTTGGGTTAAAAACTAAAACATTTTCTTTAAAAAATACTAAAATAACAAAAGTAACGACCAAAAGTTAATGTTAATGCATGACCAAAAGATGTTTTTGTGTGCGAGCCCAGAGAATCACCAGAAAGCTTTTGATGAAGTGTCGTTCTTTAAACATCTAGGCTAGCCTAAGCAACTGTCCTAAAACCATTAACAAACCCATTTAGGATGCATTCTTTCCCCGCCAGTTCCACTCGCAAACACCTTCACTGTGAGTTAGATAAAGGTTTTGATTCTTTGTCTTTTTAACACTGATCCTATTGGCGTCGGGAAACAGACACAGATGTTCTAGAAAAAACGACACCTTTTCTTTTTGAGAAGAATATAGCACGGGGTGTGTGGGTAATTAGAACTCTTTGGCTTGAAGAACGTGTCTGATTCTTTGTCTTAGGCATTAACATAAACATAAAGTTCAGGTACTACTGATCCTGCTGAGGTGCACACACACACACACACACACACACAGTTGTTCTTAAAAGAACATTTACCACTCTACAGATAAGGTGTTGTCGGGAAAATTTGTTTCGCGTACCTACCCCGAAGTGACAAAATAAAATAAAATTCTGTATCAAAATTTATAAGGAAAGACCAGTGCTTTGTTAAAGCTTGGTTTGTAGGGAATTCCAAACCTGCGCACACATATTCAAACGTACATAACTATAGAACCAGTTCTTAATGCGCATGTGAACGCCATCAGCGTTTATCACAGGTTCGCGTCTAAAGTCTGTGTAGAGAGAATGGTGTCGTCTTGGCGGCCCCTAATTTAATAACAAATGATCGTTGTGACGGAAGCGAATCAATCAAAACTAACTTTAGCTGGAAAATAACTTTTATTAAAGAACCGCTATAAAGCCAAACAATCTCTGTTACCTTAAAGTATACGTTTATCTCTGTAAAGCTGCTTTGAAACAATCTACATTTTTAAAAGTGCTATATAAATGAAGATGACTTGACTTGACTTGACTTAAAAGAACATCCCCAGACATGTTATTTTAATGAATAAAGCCAGTGTGGTGTAGGGGTAATGGTATTCCTGAATGTCTTGACTCAAATACTTTGACTCAGTTAACATAGGCTACTCTGTTGATCAAACAACAACGATTTTGACACTAAGGGTGTCAACATTACGTAATACCTGCATGGGTGAATTTCACCCCCAACAATCAAAGGAAAATACAATCAGCGACAGTTTCCCCCATACAGACGTTCCCCCTGTAAAAACATTTGACACCCACTGACCAGTCAGTTTGAGTGACACATGGATTCCCTGTCAATCACTAGTGACAAGGGTCATAAATCAATCAAAGGGGTCATAAATCAACCAAAAGCGACACAAAGTATATGTTAATACTACTGGTATTTTATGTAATAAATAATGTGTTGCTTTTGTTGAAATTTTACAAACACAAATGTAAATTTCTCAAAATTCCTCCATGATTATTGTTTTTTTAAGGAGGTATTTCTAATAGATTTGGAGACATTGAGAGGGATGAAAAGCCCCAAAGCAGTGAATTTGTACTCCTTATTGGAAGATTTTGGTTTTACAATTTGAAAAAACTTCCTTCTCCCACACTGAAAAAAATGATTCTGACCCCTTGTTTTTATCTGGTTAATTTAACTGATTATAATGTGTTATTTAATCCTACTTATTTTTTATTATTAATTTTCAAATTCACTGCTCTTGTTTAAAACAAGTTAATTTAATTCAATTAAAAGTAATTAGAAAAAAATAAGTTTAATTTAATTTCCATATACACTGTCAAATGAATACGCTATATCTACTCAATAAAATTGTGCAGATTACAAGCAATATTATTAATTAAATTTAACACATTAGAATTGAGTAATAATTAATAAAATTAATTCCTTAAAAGTTAACCATCTAACAATTTTTAAACAAAAATATCTGAATAACAGACAGACGTCAAAGATGAATTAAGAACTATTTATTTTGTATTGCCAACATTGAAGACACCTGATGTTAACAAGCAGAATCACTGAAGGAGAAAACTGTAATGTTACAACCGTAATTTTAAGTTACCATCATGGGGATCAGTGTGTGTTTTAGTTGGGCTCTTTACCCTGAAACCATTAACTTTAGATTTTGTTTGGTTGCTGTACCTGAGTTATAACAGCCAGATGAACAAAGAGAAAAGGTGATCTGATGGTGTTGTGTTTTAACATAATCATTATTTCACAATCATTTGACCTGAAACACTGAAACCGATCACCTCTGAACATAAGCTCATTATTTATTCATGCACCAATGCATGATGGGAG
The DNA here is from genome assembly GCF_949319135.1 of Squalius cephalus. Lineage (NCBI taxonomy): Eukaryota > Metazoa > Chordata > Actinopteri > Cypriniformes > Leuciscidae > Squalius > Squalius cephalus. Next base: position 29,569,521 of record NC_137131.1, on the reverse strand, counting down.
CCATGAATGAGTTTTGATTGGTGGCACCCAGAATGCACTACAACATGCTTTATAATTGTCACCATTGTTGAGATTCACAGGCTGATTCTTGAAAAAATTTAGTAAATTCAACTTAAAATAGTTTAGCTAAAATTATGAATATTATTAATCTGAAATTACTTATAAAATATAAGTACAACCAATTTACAAAATATAAGTACACTCAACTTAAAAAATATATCTGGATTTAGATAAATTTATTTCGTGCAACCCCTTGACGTAATAAAATTAAGTAAATTCAACATAAAAAATTTTTCAGTGCATACTTTAGTTATTATTATAATTTTTTCTCTCTCTCTCTCTTTTTCTAAGGTATGTATATATTGTGGTGTGATAATTGTATGTGTAAGTCCGCGCTCAATCGGCCCAATGTAGGCATCCGATCAGCGGGGGAAGGTCTCTGCGTGTTACTGTCTTTCCGCGTGGCAAAGTAATTTAATTAAATGAAATACATTTTCAGTTCACATATGTATTTTCTCGTTATTTCATCTGACTCCATAAATGAAAAGGTTTTAATGATATCTGTGCATCATTAAATGTGAGCGAATGTTTGACTATTCTTTTTAACTCTTTACGGAAAATAAGTTAATGAGTCCATTAGAATAAAATCAAATGTTTACAATTTATTATGTCAGGTAAATGTATCATGCCAATTACATAATCAGTTCAAAGATAATCAATACAAAACATCAAATGCTTTGGAATAAAGAGAAGAGATGCGAACCCGACATTAGGAAATACATGATGCTGAAGTCTTTGAGATCCTTCAACATCATGGGCTGATCTGAGGTACAGAATCGCTCCGATCCTCTAGTTGCATTTCATTATATAGACAGAAACTTCTTTCACATGGAAACATCTGCTAACAATGGGAATTTACATTTAGAGTTGACACCTTTTGGGAGTAGGAAACCATTTGCCTAGAGACCACCTTCCTTTGTGTGCCAGTTATCTCTAAACTCTTAAAAACCTTATTACCTTTTGTTTGACTTATTTGGGAATGAGACCTTTGTATCAGAGACATTTCAAATGATACCAAACATGTATAATACTCAATGATAATTATTCACATTAAATCATATGGATTTTTGGGTGATTTTCATGTGATCTCAACATGAGAGAGGGGGAGTGGGGGAAGAGATGTATTCTGAGGTGAGACTTTGCCTCAAATGGTGATGCTAACTTCACAAGAGTGAGTTCAGTTTCCAGTTTTTCCAGTCTTACATACAGTATTTAAGCTCAGTTCCCTTTCGAGGGAACTCGCGATGCGTCGATATCGCTTTGGGAACGCCCCCGGCGTGAATGCGTCTGAAGCATCTATGTCAACTAGTCCAATGGAATGAATGAAATGCGCGTCACGGGCGGGTGACGTCATGACCAGGAAGCTATAAAAGCGCATCCGGTGAAACCGGCTTTAGCTTCTGTTGCCTCAGCAAGCGATCTGTGTAACTCTGTCTGTCTTATTTACTGTTGTCTGTATTTGAGAAAATGGAAAAGCAAATGTTCAAACTCTGTGTTCCTCCTTGCCCGCGTTATTTAACGGGTGGGGATACACACGAGCTTTGTGTCATTTGTTTGGGAGTGGAGCATGCGGTGTCAGCTTTCGAGGGGGCTGATTGCCAGCATTGCGAGCGGCTCCCTCTCCGCACGCTCCGCTCTCGGCTGTCACTTTTTGAGGAAAGTGGCCAGCCTCGCGATCCTCAGGGTACAGGACCCGCTGCTGCTGAGGTAGCACGGAGAATGCACTCCTGGGGATCGCAAAAGGATCTCTCAGAAGGGTTGGAGACGGGTCCGAGGACCTCATCTCCTTCCCGTCCTGGGGGATCCAGCGCTCTCTCGCCGGTGTCGGAAGCCCGCGCTGCGGCTTCTTCCGCCCGGGGAGAGAGCCCAATGCTTCATTGCTCTAGCTCCGAGGAGTTAGATGTGATGAGCATTGATAGTGAAAACAAAAGCACTTCTATAAGGGAAGAGGATTCACATTCCTCTTCTCCAGCGTATGAGGAGTTGGTGGATGTTATCACTCGTGCTGTTGAAAAATTAAATATTGAATGGCCAGCCGAGAAATTGGACGCTCGTCCTAAAAGTAAACTTGATGAGCGTTTTCTTCCATCTGTAAAAACATTTCCACCACGAGGCCTTCCATTCTTTCCAGATCTGCACAGTGAGCTGTCCAGATCTTGGAATAAACCATATTCCTCTCGTCTATATAGTCCCCATGTTCACGTTTATTCAGATATTAGGGGGCTGAGAGAATATGGTTATGGGTCGATGCCCCAGGCTGAACAGACGCTCGCGAGCTATCTGTCGCCTGGTTCAGCATCGTCCCTGAAGGCCTCAGCTTTGCCCACAAAGCCTCTGAAAACTACATCATCTCTCGTGGGCAAAGCATATACGGCAGCAGGTCAGGCTGGAGCATGTCTACACACTATGGCAGTGCTCCAGGCTTATCAGGCTGATCTGCTGGGGGATTTGGACAGAAGCGAGTGGGTCGGGCCCGATGAGGTTCGAGAACTTCGTCGGGCCACTGATTTGTCTCTCAGGGCTACTAAGGAGACCGCCAGAGCAATTGGGCGGTCTATGGCAGCCCTTGTAGCCACTGAGAGGCATCTTTGGTTAAATCTGGCAGAAATAAAAGAAAAAGATCGTGCTTTTCTGTTAGATGCACCTATTGATCCCTCTGGTCTCTTTGGTGAGGCTGTTAATTCGGTTGTGGAAAGATTCCAGGAGGCTAAGAAACAGTCAGAGGCATTTAAAAAATTTCTCCCTCGCCGTGTCCAACCCCCTGGGGCTGCTGGGCGTGAGCAGTCCCAGCCGTCAAGCTCCTCATACAGAGCACAACAGAAAGAGAGTGTTGCGTCTCGTGCTCCGCCACAAAAACACTGGAAACAGACGCAGCACTCTCAGCCGAAGCCTTCAAAGCAGAAGCCGGATCTGAGGACCGTCCTTCAGGCTAAGAAGGCTTCGGCTCAAAAGAAAAGGTCCTGACTCCTATGGAGTCAGACCCATGAGGGCAGCCCCACCCGGGGTGGAGCGGATCACACCTCAGCATACGGTGTCCGCTCCACCTCGGTGTCCTCAGGGAGCCATTCTGCCAACCCCGCACCCTTGGTCTCGGGGCGCAGTGGTTCCCAGCGATCGTCTGGTGCAATGTCAACTCGACATTGCGTCAGATATGAACCTTCTGTTCAAAAACATTCAGTTCGGGTGGTTCCTGCCGATATGTTTCAGGCCCCCGGGCCGAGTGTCTCAATTACACCAGAGGCCAGCCTCGAGAGGCTGGTTCCCTTAGTAGATTTTCTGACAGAGTGGAAGAAACTGCCGAATATTTCTCAATGGGTACTGCATATAGTAGAGAAAGGATACAGAATCCAGTTTGGTTCTCGTCCTCCACGCTACAACGGGGTGTTGCCCACGTTGGTGCATCCCGAGCAGGCTCTGGTGATGGAGCAAGAGGTGAAAGCTCTTTTGGCAAAAGAAGCGATAGAGCAGGTGTTTCTACCCGACAGAGAATCGGGTTTTTACAGCCGTTATTTCATCGTTCCAAAAAAGGATGGGGGGTTGCGTCCCATTTTAGATCTTCGTCTGTTGAATCGTACAGTTCAAAAACTCAAGTTCAAGATGCTGACACTCAAACAGATCGTGACTCAAATCAGATCCGAGGACTGGTTTGTCACAATAGATATGAAAGACGCTTACTTCCATGTCTCCATCCTCCCTCAGCACAGGAAGTTCCTGAGGTTTTCTTTTGGGGGCAAAGAATACCAGTATCGGGTTCTTCCATTCGGTCTAGCTTTATCACCCCGCACATTCACGAAGTGCGTAGATGCAGCTCTGGCCCCGCTCAGGCTGCAGGGCATACGTATTCTGAATTACATAGACGACTGGCTGGTTCTAGCGGAATCAGAACAGTTAGCGGTTCGGCATCGAGATGTCGTCCTCGCACATATGCGGAAATTGGGGTTGAGGCTCAACGCCAAGAAGAGTGTGCTATCTCCATTACAGAGGACCACTTTTCTGGGTGTGGTATGGGATTCAGTCACGATGCGAGCCAATCTATCGCCCGTTCGTGTAGCTGCTATCCTAACAGCCATAAAAGAGCTAAAGCTAGGTCAGTCACACACTGTGAAGCAGTTCGAGAGACTGTTAGGGCTCATGGCAGCGGCGTCCAACGTGATACCTTTTGGCCTGCTGTACATGAGACCTTTGCAGTGGTGGCTCAGGACCAGAGGGTTCTCCCCGAGGGGAAACCCACTTCGTATGATCAAGATCACGCGGCGGTGTCTCCGCGCCTTGGTTATATGGAAGAAACATTGGTTCCTGTCCCAGGGTCCGGTGTTGGGAGCTCTTTGCCATCGAGTTGCTATCTCGACAGATGCTTCCCTCACCGGCTGGGGAGCGGTAATGGAAGGCCGCTCAGCTCAGGGTCTGTGGAGGAGTCATCATCTCTCCTGGCACATAAATTGCCTGGAGATGATGGCCGTTTTCAACGCGTTGAGACATTTCCTCCCAGACCTGAGGGATCACCATGTGCTTGTCCGGACGGACAACACATCGGTGGTCTCTTATATAAATCGTCAGGGGGGTCTGCGTTCGCGCCCACTATGCAAGTTGGCACACCAGATCCTCCTATGGTCCCTGGGGAAAATACTCTCTCTGAGGGCAGTGTATATTCCAGGGGGCCAGAATATCGGAGCAGACGTCCTGTCGAGGCAGGAGCTGAGGCCAGGGGACTGGAGACTTCACCCCGAGGTGGTGGAGAAGATATGGGAGTTTTACGGCAAGGCCGAAGTGGATCTGTTCGCGTCTCAGCATACGACGCACTGTCCACTCTGGTTCTCCCTTACCCACCCAGCCCCCCTGGGGCTGGATGCTATGGTACAGACGTGGCCGAGGCTACGTCTGTACGCCTTTCCCCCTGTTGCTCTGCTCCCAGGAGTTCTGGAGAGAGTTCGTCAGCACGGAATAAGCCTATTGCTAGTAGCACCACGTTGGCCAAGTCGAATCTGGTTTGCGGACCTGATTCATCTACTAGACGGTCCTCCCTTGGAGTTACCGATCAGGAGAGACCTTCTGTCTCAGGCCGGGGGCACAATATTCCACCCCCGACCAGAGATTTGGAAACTTTGGGTTTGGCCTCTGAGGGGGCCCAACTCATAGAGAGTGGTCTTTCAACCGAGGTTGTTGAGACCATTCTAAGCTCCAGAGCTCCCGCTACGAGGAAATTGTACTCTTTGAAATGGAGAGTCTTCACTACTTGGTGTCACCAGCGTCAGTGGGACCCGGTTAACTGTTCAGTAAACACAGTACTGGAGTTTCTGCAGGATCGCTTTGCGTCAGGTTTATGTCCATCCACCTTAAAAGTATACGTGGCAGCCATTGCGGCCTTCCACGTCCCGGTGGGTGGTGTATCGTTGGGTCGAGACCCCCTGATTACTCGTTTCCTTCGTGGCACCCTGAGGCTAAGGCCTGTAACACGCACTAGGATGCCGGCTTGGGACTTGGCGTTGGTACTGGAGGGCCTATCTGGGGCTCCGTTTGAGCCCTTAGAGTCGGTCTCAGAGAAATTTCTGACTTTCAAGACTATTTTTCTTCTAGCCATTTCGTCCCTCAAGAGAGTCGGAGATCTTCAGGCCCTTTCGGTTTCTCCCACCTGCCTTGAATTCGCACCGGGAATGGTCAAGGCATTCTTGTATCCTAAACAGGGTTATGTCCCTAAGGTGCCAACCATTATTCCGAGGCCTATTGTGCTTCAGGCTTTCTGTCCTCCACCTTTTACTTCTCCGGGCCAGGAAAAGCTGAACTTGTTGTGTCCAGTGCGAGCATTGGATACTTATGTTCATCGGTCTTCTCCATGGAGGAAGTCCGATCAATTGTTTGTCTGTTTTGGATCATCCAAGAGAGGTTGTCCGGCTTCTAAGCAGACAGTTAGTAAGTGGATAGTCGAGGCTATTTCTCTTGCCTATGAGTCCTCTGGCCAGCCCTGTCCTTTGGCGGTCAGAGCTCATTCCACTAGAAGTATGGCGGCCTCTAAGGCCTTAATATCTGGAGTGTCCCTCCAAGACGTTTGTGATGCGGCGGGTTGGTCCTCTCCGCTCACATTTGTCAGATTTTATAGCCTGGACCTGGATGCTGCCCCAGGGTCTCAGGTGCTCAGTGCTTAGTGTAGGTTTTTTGGAAAAAATACAACAGGCTTACACTCAGGCATTTGGAATTCTGGCGGTTTGGGTATTCTCGTTCCCAAAGCGTTATCGACGCATCGCGAGTTCCCTCGAAAGGGAACGTCTCAGGTTACGACTGTAACCATAGTTCCCTGAGAAAGGGAACGAGACGATGCGTCGCCCTGCCATACTTCCTGCATTCCTGTGATCGACTTGCTTCGGCAAATTTCGAAGCTAAAGCCGGTTTCACCGGATGCGCTTTTATAGCTTCCTGGTCATGACGTCACCCGCCCGTGACGCGCATTTCATTCATTCCATTGGACTAGTTGACATAGATGCTTCAGACGCATTCACGCCGGGGGCGTTCCCAAAGCGTTATCGACGCATCGTCTCGTTCCCTTTCTCAGGGAACTATGGTTACAGTCGTAACCTGAGACGTTTTGTCTGTAAAACATTATATTACGAATGCCTTTCTGTTAATGCTCTTCGAATATAAATTAAAAATAAAATAAAATAAAATAAAATAAAATAAAATGCAAACATTAAAAAAAAATGTAAAGTTAAAAATAATAACTTTCCATTGAATATATGTGATAGGCTTTTCTTTTCTTTTCATTTTTTCTTTGAAAGGAAGATTTTAAATATATTATATATATATAAAAAAGGTGAATAATAGGTTTATGCAATTTCATTCAACTATTTTAAAAGACTGGAATAAACACCAGCGCACACAAGCAATCATTTTAATAGTCAATTTCATTTAAAAATGTTAACCCAACATGTATGAAATGTCAGAAAGAGAAAAAAACTGTTGATGAGAAGAGGAGCATATAACTGCTGCAGCTTAGTTGATAAATAAATTTTGCCTATTTATTATTCAGAATGCACAGTTGGAAAGAAAATATTTATAGGAACATTTCAGCAGGCTCAAGATAATTAATACAGAGATCATTATGCATTGTTTTAATCAATTGGCAGCCATAAAACATAGTGATAATCTGCATTCTCATGTATGTAGGTAAGCTGAACGCTCTAACCGGAAACTCCCGATATGTACTAACTAGAACGCGGAAGTAGTTGTGCGAAGGGGTGCTTCTCAATTCTTATTTGTGCATCCTCGTTTCCTTTCCTCGCTTCATTTCCTCGCGTCTCAGCTCCACCCGAGACTCAGGCCCATCTCAGACGCGAGGACGGAGGGATCGAATGAAAGCTTTTTTTATACATTGGAATAATTGATCACTCGAGCGTCACTTCACCGCGTCATCAGCAGCGCTCAGAGGATCTGCCCTTATGTTGTTGAAGTTTGTTTATTTAAGAAATTCATAATAAATATTAATAAAGCAAGATACCCTGTTGAAATATGTGAGATGTGTGGTTTATATAAACTGCAAAGGTAAAGTATAAATCAAAATTATTGTGATGATGTGAAGGGGGAGGAGAATTTATACGTGCGTCACGTTTTAGTCGATAAAACTCTTCCGCATAGGATACACCTGTGTATCCTCGCTCATGACTCCTCAGGAAGCCTCCTCACTCCTCGATCCTTGCTTCCTCGCGGTGCAATTAGAGAATTGAGATGTCCTTCAAGATGGCTGTGCTCGATCGGTTTCCGGGTCATAGGATGGAGGACGGAGGAGAGAGGAGACAAGGAGGGATATTGAGAAGTACCCAAGGAGTGTGAGCGAGGAATCTTCGGGTTCCGGCGGAAGTGTTTGGTGGATGGCGGCAAACGCAGCGAAATCGATTATGTCAAAATATAAGAAAAATTATAATGGAAATGGACCAGAGACACTAGTTAGTGTTGATGATACGGATGTGGAAGATGATCAAATGGAATTAGGAAAGACAGGAGAAGAGAGGAATATAGACATAAGGGAAGATGTAGGTACAAAGAAAAGAAAGAAAAAACATCAGAAAGAGGGAAGAAGTTCAGGAGAGAGTGGAAATGAACAGGAGGTGAGGAATGTAAATTTGGATGAGTTGAAGGTAATAATGAAATTTAAAGAGGATGGTGGAATACAAAAGGTAAGTCCAATTGTGTTAACGAAAGAGTTGAGGAAAGTAGATGGAGAAATTAAGATTGCAAAAGTGTTAAATAATGGAGATTTGATGATAATGAAGAGCAAAGAAAGAAAGCATTGAAGATTAAAGTAATGTGTAATGTGCAGGAAGTGGTGAGTAGTAAGATTGTAGGACAGAGGCAGTGGGTAAATGGAGTAATATTTGGAGTGCCATTAGGAGTGTCTATGGAAGAACTTAAAAGTAACATCAATGGAGGGAAAATAGTTGGTGCTAGGCGATTGTTTATGAATAGAGAAGGGAATAGAATGGAGAGTCTCTCGGTTGAGCTTAGGTTTGATGAAGTAAATTTGCCAGATAAGGTCAAGCTTGGATTTATCAGTTACTCAGTGAGGCCTTTTGTGCCTCCTCCTTTAAGATGTTATAATTGTCAAACATACTGGCTATGGTGTGTAAGGCTAAGAAACGATGTGCGAGATGTGGGGGGGAACATGATTATGGCAAATGTGAAGGAGCAGGACTAAAATGCTGCAACTGTGGAGGGGATCATAGTGTTGCGTTTGGAGGATGTGAGGTGAGGAAGAGAGCAATTGAAGTACAGAATGAGAGAGCTAAGAGGAATATAACATATGCAGAAGCTGTTAAAGCTATAGTAGGTAATGTTGGAGAGCTAGCAAGATTTGAAAGCGGCACCTCTTCTAAGCTCCACCCCCTCCCGTCAGTACTCTGTCCAAAGCTACGCCCCCACAAACATGAACGCGCATCCACAGTCGGAGTCAGCTGCAGGTCACAGGAAAGCCGAGTATTTTTGTCATGTTGGAATAAATATTTTGAAATGATAAATGCCTTTCCTTTACCATTTCAGCATAAACAAGCTATTACTTTTCTTACCTCCTTACATGCTAAATGAATAATGACAATGAATGTGGTATAACACTTTTTGTTTTATTTAAAAAAAAAAACGAACAAGAGAGACCTAAGAGAAATACTTTTTACACAAGTATCTGTACTTTCGCTGCTTTTGATTGTCATAAACAATCTGTATTTACATATAATAAATAAGAAATATATATATATATATATATATATATATATATATATATATATATATATTATATATATAAATAAGAAAAGGAGTGTCGAGGGATGACTGACAGGTCAGGCTTTGCATGAGGCGTCGTCTGCTGTGGTGATCTACTCCTTTGGCAGTGATTTACCTTTAGGAAGAATATCACAATTACACATCTGACAATAATTACTGCATCTCAAAGACACACAATGAATGACAACACAACTTTGTTTCCATTTCACACAGTAACAAACATTTCTTCTCGTAGCTAACAAAACACATAACAGTTATGCCACATCACCACAGTTGTCCCGTTTATAAGCAATATATTAACGTAATTTTATCACAATTATAATGCAGACACTTGCGACTATGGCTGTGCAATATGTTCAAAATGTCATGTCCTAAAAGTCAGATAAGCAGACCTGTAACGCAACTGGCTTACACCGACAGAGAAGCTAATGTTAGCATTGGGCTAATACTAGCTACAAAAGTAGCTACGTTGCCTAACGTAACATATATCATGGAAATAACAAATCCCCCCGAAGCAAAACAAATAATTACCTGTTCAGCAGAAAGAACGCAACCTCGGCATCGCTTTTCAGCTCCCTCAGTTGTCTCCACCGTTCAAATGCTGCAATGTTGACGCGAGTTTGTCCTCTGGCTTTATCCAGTGCCTGTTTCGTTGCAGCCTTTTCTGCCTCCGATTTTCTTTTTTTAGGCTTTTTATCAGGGCGAGCAGTTACCAGCAAAGCTGGCATTGGTAGATTTTGCTGCATTTTCTCTTCCATTGTGCCGCAAACTCCTGCTTACTCGGTGTAGTGAGCTGAATGTTTCCGGGAACGGTGACATGTGATGAGTGCACGCAGGGCAGCGCGCGCAGTGGGGCTCGGGCACGAGACATGAAGGCATCTGATTGGTTCTTTACATTCGCACCGAATGGCAGTGATTGGTCAGAGTTTTTACTGTCCTGCAGCTGCTACAGAGGTCTGATTTTTTTCATTCCTTTTTCTGAACACATAATGTATTGACTACTCTCAGGATGGAAGGACCATTTCACCCAGTATAAAAAAAAGTGTTTCTGAACAGGATTACCTACCCTAGCTTTAAAGTGGTTGATACAAGTAAAAAAGAGAAAGAAAAAGAGAGGGATGTGCAAAAAGAGAGGAGAATTGAGGAAACATCAGAGATGGAAGGTAGGATTACAGAAGAGACCATTATTGTAAGTAAAGTAAATTTCTTGTTGTTCATAGCTGAAGTAATTCATTGTACTGCACAAACTGAAAAGAAGACAACTAAGATTCAAATTATAGTCAAGGCAGCAGAGAGATTCTTGGGAGAAAAGGATATATCATGGGTAATGGTTAGGGATGGGTTGATTAGTGAGACACAGTCAAGCCAGGAAGCATGGTTTGGATATAAGGATGATTTTAATTTTACAATGGAATGCGAGAAGTCTTGTGGCTAATGGATTGGAGTTTAAAAGTGTTATTAATGAGATGGAAGTTAAACCGGATTTGATATGTATACAAGAGTCATGGCTTAAACCTAGATTTGATTTTGTTATTAAAGGATATGTGATTGAGAGAAGAGATCGAGAGGAGAGTAATGGTGGAGGGTGTATTACTCTGATTAAGGAAGGTATGCAATATAGAACATTAGGCAAAGGTGTAACACAAGAGTATGTTGTAGTGGAGGTATGGGTGAATGGAATAAAGTATGTAATAATAAACTTTTATAATCCTTGTAAGAAATTAGTGTTGAGTGAGTTAGAACAAATAGAGGGTCTTAATGAAGATAGGGTGATTTGGTGTGGGGATTTTAATGCACATAGTATGTTATGGGGAGGTTTAGTGACAGATTGTAAGATCGGAGGAATTTGGTATGTCTGAATGATGGGGTAATACAAGAGTAGATGTGGCTACAGGTAAAGAGTCTGTGCTAGATCTAACAATGGTGTCTGATTCAATTGCAGGGAGTGCTGAGTGGGAAATATTGCGACAAGATACTATTGGGAGTGATCATTATCCAATAATGATATCTGTTAGTGTAAATGTGAGAGGAAGTAAAGTGAGTCAAGGAAATATCGGTAGATGGAGGTTTGATAAAGTGAATTAGGAAGAATTCATGAAGAGGGATTAAATAATATTATAATAGAATCAGATAGATCTGTAGAAATGATTAGTGATGATATTGTTTATGCCATTCAGGTAGCAGTAAATAAATATATACCAAAGAGGAAAGGAGGTAGGAAGAATAAGATAGTTCCGTGGTGGAATGAAGAATGTACAAGTGCAATAAGAAGAAAAAGGAAAGCATTTAGGATAGTTAAGAAAACACATCATTTTCAAGATTTAATAGAGTATAAAAAAGCAGGTAAGGAAGATAGTAAGGAAAGCCAAGAAAGAGTATTGGATGGCTTATTGTGATGAAATAGGGAAGAATACACCAGTAGAGGAGGTATGGGGCATGATTAAGAAAATGAAAGGGATTCAAAAGAGTAATGGGTATCCAGTTTTAAGTATGGAGGGAGTATTAGCTGTGGAGGATGGAGATAAAGTGGAAATGTTTTTAAAGGCATTTGTAAAAGTAAATAGTTCAGAAAATTTGACTGAACAGAGTAAGGAGATGAGAGAGGGTATGATGAAGAAATATCCTGATATAAAGAAGAAAAAAGAGGCTGAAGATAATTTGTTAGATGTACCATTTTCTATGAGTGAGTTAAAGAATGCAGTAAGAAGAATGAAACAATCTACTCCAGGAGTGGATGGAATTAGTTGCTGTATGATTTTAGAGCATTTTAGTGAAATTTCTATGGAAGTGATTTTAACATTTTATTATAGAATATGGATGGAAGGTATAATTCCTCAAAGTTGGAAGGAAGCATTAATTATACCTATTAAAAAGCCTGTGAAAGATCCAAGTAATCCTATAAATTATCGTCCAATAGCTTTAACTTCTCATTTATGTAAGGTAATGGAGAGAATGATAACTGATAGATTGACTTATCATTTGGAGAAAATGAACTAGTTTTCTTTTTTATCAAAGTGGGTTTAGGTGTGGTAGAGAGACTATGGATCCAATAGTATCTTTAGAAGATGAAATAAGAAAGGCATTTATAAATAAGGAAAGTGTCATTGCTGTTTTCTTTGATATAGAAAAGGCCTATGATATGTTGTGGAAAGAGGGGTTACTAATAAAGTTACAGAAGATGAGTATAAAAGGAAGAATGTATAATTGGATTAAAGAGTTTTTAATTGGAAGAAGTATTAGAGTAAAGGTGGGTGGAGCTACATCTTTAAGTGGAATAACTGATAATGTTACACCTCAGGGTTGTGTAATAAGTCCACTTTTATTTATTATTATGATTAATGATGTTTTTTCAAGGATTGATAGAAGTATGGGGAAATCATTGTTTGCTAATGATGGGGCTATCTGGTTTAGAGGAAAGAATATAGAGTATAATATAAAGAAAATGCAATGTGCGCTAAATTAAGTAGAAAAGTGGTCAGGGGAAATGGTTTTAAGTTTTCAGTGGAAAAGACAAAAATAATAGTTTTTACTAAAATGAGGAGGAATATGGATGTTAAGTTAAAATTATACAAAAAAGAATTAGAGCGTGTGAGTACAGTAAGATTTCTAGGAGTTTGGTTTGATAGTAGATTAAATTGGAGAGAGCATATTGAAAAAATGGTGGGAAGATGTGTAACAATATTAGCTCAAAGGGTTTTATTGGTCGCTGAAAAATAATTATTCCTTATGTACAGTCATTAGAGCATGTAACAAGATCAAAATCGTAAAAGGGACTTTGTATGCAAACAGAGGATCAGAAACCAAATTCATAATTGTGCACAAGTTTTATTAACTAAATCACAAACATAACTAAACTAAACAAAACAAAACAAACAAACATACATCCATACATTCATCCATCCATACATGCATACTGCCGTGCAAAGGCAAAAGACCGTAACTTCGTTTTTGGTCGAAAATGAGTTATTTATATTTTTGGCACATTCAAGACCTCCTTTATCATGTGGATAAGTATCTTGAATCAATTCCGTTGTTTTTTCGAGAAAATAATGATTTGTCTTAACAGTAACTTCCAAAAGCCCATGAGAAACCAAGGCAGAACACCGTAACATCAGTTACCGCTCTTTGGCTTTGTTTTGGAACGCTCAAATTACGAGTTACGGTGCTCTGCCTTTGTTCAGCCGCGCGTCAATATGAAGTTACGGTGCCGGTGTTCAATCAAATAATGCTACCTACCAGATTGTACGGTTATCTGCCTTTGTTTTAATGTCCATTCAAATTCAAATTACGGTGTAGCCTGTGTACTTTGTACAGCTGCCATCAGTCCCTCTAACTTCTGATGTCCTCAGAGCTTTGTCCTGCACAATTGCGGTCAGAACATTTAGTATGGTCTGAACCCGCTCCATCAACAAACGTGCGATATCGATCGCGAAGGATTATGCAGAGTTGACAGAAAAACGTTACACATTGCCGTATCAGATGAATACAACCAAGAATTAAAGCTTGGCAAACTAGCTGGCAGAGTGCCAAAACTTCGCCTTCAGCCCCGCCCTAAACGCGGTCGAGTCAACGCTGGACTAATATATCTTATGGAGGTATTTTGTCATGTCAAATGTATTAATAATGCCATCAGAATGCAACCAAAGCACAGGATAGCAATAAGTAGATGGCTATAAATAATTGTAAATCATACAAAATAAATGCCATGATCACTAGATTTTATACAGGTGTTACTATAATGATTTTGTTAATGGTGATCAGCAACTAAATATTGATAATGTGGAAGTTACTGCCTTTTGCCTTGGCATGACTTCTCACTTTTTGCTGACAATACAAAGGCAGAGTACAGTAACTTTAAAATAGTGGTCAAAAGTCAAGTTTGAGCTCAAATTTTTTTTATGTATATAATTTCCATTACTTAAACATCTATTTGCCAGATTTCCAGTGTCCTACCTATAATTAATTTGGCGGGACAACTAAAAATCTTTAAAGTCATTTTTCTCAGTTCCACACTCTAGCGACTTAAGGTCTTTTGCCTTTGTAGGGCAGCATAGGTCAAGTGGTGAGTGTTATGGAACCGGAAGCAGGAAATAGAACTATGGAGCAAGATCTATTTTAGTATGAAAATAACCATCAGCTGATCATTTTCAGAACACCTCATTAAATACTTGCATGGTCAGTTGCAATCGGGGACAATTCTTGAAGTGGTTGAAAAATGAGTCTGTTGGTGGGTCCGTGAGGGTCAAAAGTCATGGTGCAAGTTGCCATCTTGTGGTTCCGAAGCTGTTGTGGGTCGGAGCTAGCATGGTGGCTTCGAGCACATGGCTGTGGTGAGTCGAAGCCTGCTGTCCTGGCCTGCTGAGTGCACACTGGACGGTGCGGCCTCCTGAAGTGCCAAGAAGGCCAGGAGTTGATCGTTGCCATTTCAATGATGGTAAAGTTGCAGTTTTTCTGGATTGAAGAAGAGGCAGTCTGTCTCCCTTTGGGGAGTGTGAAAGCATGGTAGGCAGTCTATTCCGGCCTGCTGGGCCCAGGGCCCCAGGGATGGGGAGGGGTTTTCCCCAGTATCAGCAGAAGCAGTTTTGTAGCTGGATGAGACAAGCTAAGGGAGAGGCAGGGCTAACGGAACGGCCTTTTAAAGCTTAACAAAAGGCACGCCTTGCAGGCGGTGTTAAACCAATCAGAAAGAGGGAATTTCTGGCGGGAGTTTCCTTTTTGTGGGAGATTTACGACGCTGTCTCAAGTACTATTTTCTGTTCATTAATACTCAGATAGATATAACGAATCCATACTGCCTTCTAAGAGAAGGTGATGTACATCAAAGTGTGAGTCATTAAATGAGGAGTAATTAGATAGGAGACATGATACAGGTAAAGTTACACTGACCGTTGGTTGTATAATAAAATACATACCATGGTGTATACATAATAATACACAAAACATCACAATCATTCACACAGTTTCTGGAATGCACGTTCATTTCTAGATCAGTTCGTTTCTGATTAATGCAGCGAAGTCTGCATGGAAGATTGTTTCTGTCTCCCCATTGTCTCTCTCTTGCACATGCAGCCAAATTCTTTTGGATCGTAAAACTCTCTGTGTTTCCTGTAACAAGACACCGTCCTGCCAGTGTGTTAGCTTCATTTGGGATGTTAGTCTTTGGTGAAAGTTTCACAATGAGTTTGCTGGATTATTCATTAAATAAATGAATTGTGTTTGTCCGACTGGTCCAGACGCTACAGATGTAAGCGAGTAGTGAATGTAATGAGATGTATTTCAGGTCAGGAATGGGGAGCAGATAGATTGGCTTTAAAAACTATATATATATCTAGTTATATATATATATATATATATAGTTATATATAAGATCTATAATGGATTATGGTCGTATTGTATATGGTTCTGCAAATAAATCTCATTTAATTAAATTAGAAAGAATTCAATCTCAAGCATTAAGAATTTGCTGCGGAGCATATCTAACTTCTCCAGTTTCGGTTCTTCAGGTAGAGATGGGTGAAATGCCTTTGCAGATAAGAAGACAGCAATTAATGGCATCTTATTGGGCAAATTTGAGAGGACAGAGTGAGGATCATCCAACAAGAAAAGTAACTAGAAAAATGCATTTCCGGAGGAACTGCAAAGTGTGCTTGCTCGGGTGTGGTTCACTAACGTTAGCAGGTAGTGGATAAGGGTGCGTTGAAGTTTGCTTGATGTGAGAATTTCAACAATAGTACTTTTTTCAAGATTGTGCAAAAAGGTGAAAAGTTATGTGCATTAAGAGACATGTCTGCAATGTAGACTAGTGCCAATGGCATTGTTTATGTGGCTTGGTTGTTGGTTTTGAAATAATTGGTTATGAATATACAGCAGAGAGTGGGAGTATTTTGGGTGATGAAATAGAAGCCTATTGAAAAGAAGTTGACAGTCTTCATTTACTGTATCCGATAAGCCAATACAAAACTCACCCAGCTGTTCTGTGGTTGAGTGTTCCCTTTGATTAGGAACAAATTTACTATCTCAAATTAAGGTCTACCGTAATTAGCGATGCTTTGATTGCTGCTGTCAAGATGGTTGTCATCACCTACACAGAAACGCTGATTTTTATATCCTACCGTCAGTCCTCATATTGTAATTAAATGAAGAACGCTATCAGTTTCACTATTAGCTTACTCTAGTGATGCAATCGCAACAACATGGATAACGCTGTTTGGCCTTGCCTAACTTTATATGACATATGCGCCATATGCTAGAGTTACACATCCCGCTGCCATTTCAGGGTTTGAATTTCGGTGCGGGAATGTGGGGATTGTGCATAATTTAAACCATTCCCGCAAGGTTAGCTTTTATAGTGTGAGAAATTCCCGCACAAATATATTCGCTTCATCTCAGAACAAATTATTAAAAAATAAATTCACAGATGCGAGAAAAAAAGATGTCAAACTGTCTTTTATTTTCGAATTTAATTCCTCAATCAGCGCTGGACCGCCATTTTCTGTCTTCCGCTGAGCCCTGGCCGTAGACAGATCATATGTTTCACGCTGTCAATGCAGTGGTCTGCGTTGCTGATCTTATTCACACTATTGAGTGTAGGTGCAGCATTCTAACATTGAGTCATAATGAGCTGTTTGTGAAGAAATTATCCGCTTCCAAATTATGTCATTTTAATCACGAAATTGAAACATTAAAAAACAATTTGCTCTTTATGGTGTGCGAGTGATGGAGCGCGGCAGCAACGAACCAACTGATCAGCTTGCAGCGTAACAACATTGAATGCTCGGCCGAACAGCTGACAGGGTTTCTGCAGGGATCTTCAATTTAAATTTAATGCCTTTTTAATGCCATTTTTTTTATTTTTAATGCCATACACGACCCATGACTAACCACGGATATTATGTATGTATGTATGTATGTATGTATGTATGTATGTATATGTATATATATATATATATATATATATATATATATATATATATATATATATATATTAACTTGATTAATCACACGTTTTTTCTGCAATTAAAACACTTACATTTGTTTAGGTTTATATATTTTATAATGTAATCATTTCACAGTTAATCTACAAATGAATGTAGAGACAACATAAAGGCCAGTCTCACTGATACTAATACAGCTACTGATATCTGGATAAAAATGATTTCTCCCCCCTAATTTTAAACATTAATTATAGCCATCCAACATTACAGTGTAATTAAAAGCTATCAAGTTTTTAACATTAGGCTTCAAAAAAATATATGACAACTTTTAATTTAAGTGAACTTAACAAACAATCCTCACATAAACCTATAATAAATGTCATATTTACCTTTGGCCTTCCTGTCTAACATACATTATCAAACAGTCTGCACAGCATAAATTATAGATTAAATATAGACTAATGCTTATTAAAGCTACAAGAGTTCTTTAGTCAATAGCAGTGAGTAATTTTCTCTGGTGCCTTTTTTCTGTGATTAACTTTACTGACAGAAAGCTTTATTGGCTGCTGTCCCTTTAAGAGCAGCTGCTGACAGAAACACGGATCTAACACGCGCCTCATTCTCTCACAACTCTTTGCGTTCATTAAAGACTTTATTTCACTAATTTAAGACTGCTCTTATTTTATGAGGATACTCACAAAACAGACATTTTGGCAAAATTGTGTGTTATTGTTCGTTGCGCGAAAGAGGACCGTTTTCTGGTGCGCAGTCTGTGCGCACGATCTGGCGCGCGTCTTTCTCTCTCTGTGTGTGTGTGTGTGTGTTACATAGACAGAACATTCGCAGGCAGCCCAGCTAACAAGGGACGTCCCCCGGACTTTTCGAACGTCCCCTTAGGTCCGCATTTGGTCCGCTTTGTAACGTTCACTGACGGACGTTCTTCTGAGGACGTGCACTGACGTTCGCATTTGGTCCGCTTTGTAACGTTCGCTGACGGACATTCCGATGACGTTCGCATTTGGTCCGCTTTGTAACGTTCGCTGATGGACATTCCGATGACGTTCGCATTTGGTCCACTTTGTAACGTTCGCTGACGGACATTCCGATGACGTTCGTATTTGGTCCGCTTTGTAACGTTCGCTGATGGACATTCCGATGACGTTCGCATTTGGTCCACTTTGTAACGTTCGCTGACGGACGTTCTGAGGACATTTGTCCGGGCCAGTTTACGAACGTCCCTTTTTCGTCCCTCACCTGCCATTTCCATGACAACACTTGCAAAATCCAGTCACCCATGCGTTTGCTTTCATCATCAGACACCTTGCAACTCAGACAAAAGAATAATTAAGCTAAAATATAAATGCAAATAAATTATAGTAAACATATTATTGAATTAATTGTAAAATTAAGTTCATGTTAAAAATGTTAGTGTTTTAATGTTAATGTAAAGATAATAACTTAATATGCTACTTAGTAACTTCTATCACTAATTAAAGATGTAATCAAATCACGAGTCTGTTTTCAGCGTTATAGCCTATTTAAACATCAAAAACATGATACTTGTGTGGCCTTTGGGAGTAAACTAAGATAGTATACCCCAAAATATGGTCTAACTACGCCACTCCCATTTATTGGACTGGGATGGGAGACCCAACTAGTACCCCAGAATAAAGATACACCCCACGCTAATAATATTCAAATGAATTCAATTGAAGGCTGATGTAACAAAAGCAATAAACATTATTTATTTGTAATCTTCAATCAGAGTAGTTAAAATACTTGCTTTGAATAAAAAAACAACCATTAATGACAATAATACATCAGAGGCATTTACATGAATTCTCGTAGACAAATATTCATATGAAAACTACACTAACTAAAGTTGGGCCGGACCACAGTGCTCAATGTTGACAGGGATCCACGTTTAATTCACCATGAGTATAAGGCTCCAAAAGGGTTCAGCACACCAAAAACAGCAACCAAGGTTACACTGCATCAACCATAAAGTGCTTTGTTAGTACACACCAATTCTAATCACACCACACGGGTGGTCACCTTAATACATTGAGTATTGAGCCCTGCCCACTAACTACAAGAACTCAAGCACTGCCCGCTTCGTTTGAACAAGTAAAGTGCAGAAAATACTACTACAATCAGCTGTATAGGAGGCTATCCAAATTGCACATATCACTAGCACTCCCCCGTCCCAATCGTTAATATTGCACACTGCCCAATTACAACAATTTGTCTCAATGGTAAGATATCAATAATCAGAAAAACATGACCTTAATCATATAAATTCACAGACATGATATAACTAAATAATAAAAACATACAAAAGTTTCATACATGAGAAAACAGTGGCTGGATGTCCAAACAGAGTACACAAACTGCAAAAACCTAAAAACAGAAACACACTTATTTATTTATCCCCATAACCCATGCACCCTACTGATGATATACATTGTAAGCACTTGTAAACCTTCGAACACTCACGAGAGACGGCGTTCATTCACAAAAGGCTCCTAATGATCCTGTGTGCACTGAAGCACACAAACGCGCGCACAAACCAACGCACACGGATGAAGGAACGCACGGGACCTGGTATAACAGCAGGCTACACATGAAACAAACATGAGTCTTTACAAGGCCAAAGTCTAACAATTAATTGGATATCAGGCTAACAGATACCTACTTTGGGCTAGGCCACCCGCACCAACACACGGCAGCAATTATGCAAACGCCTTGTAACACCAGCACAGTCTGTTAAAAAAAAAACCATGGGATATAAATATACTCAGCGCGTAAAGCAGGGGACCATCTCAATGCCTTATTGACTATACGCACCTGGCCACGAGAGAAAGAGAATTCCCGACGAATATCAAACTTGGTTCTGTTTACCCGCCCATTCTACAAAATAAACCACAATAAAAATCACACCACAGCATCCCACGACACACATCAAAACCACACTCTTTAACCCCCTGAGGTCGGCAATCACGCCGGCGTGATCTGCTCGTTTTTTTTTTATATCAGTGCAAAATACTCTGTTGATTTTGATTTTACATACTTGTGTTGTACATCATTCAAAGCTGTTAAATGTCTTCTTTTATTTGTGTACACTCATAATAAAAACAGAATGTTGTGTTTTCCGTAAAACAAAGAAAATAAACATGATGCGCGTTCTGCCATCTCTCTCAATGTGAAACTCATTCTGAAATGCGACAGAAAATGACCTGTTACTCAGCGAATGTTTGTCACACAGACTTAAAACGCATGTCTATACAACGCTTGGAATCTCTATTTTTAAAGTATGTAAATTATATAAAAAACAAATATTATATTTTTAAGTAATCCATACGAAAGCAGCGGCATGTACAGTTTCTCAAACGCGTCCTAATTAACTATAATGTGACCACACCCACGCGCGCACGAGCGATTGACATGCAAATGATCCATGCGGAGAAACGCAGACCTGTAAACGCCCTCATCACCTCAAAACAAAGAAGCAGAGACTTCGTAACTTACTCCTCTCTGCTTTCATCGAGTTTGGACGAATGTAAGCTGTGCTGTGCTGTTTACCTTGAATTTACCTCGGATTTACCTCAGAAGAACGCGATTTGAAGATGAGACGATTTTTAAGGTAAGACATGTTAAACTGGTCGTGCCAGATTAAAATGTATGTTATGAAATGAGTTTGGAGTAAAAACATGAACTAAGCCTAATGTCATATATGTAGCCTACATGTAGGCCTATATATAGACAGAAACATGAAATGTGAACTGGTAGGCAACCTTTCAGTGCTTGTATACATGTTCGACACGAGGATGTTTTTATATTCTATAATAAAACACAGCATGGTAAAAGTAGGCTAATATATATATATGTGTGTGTGTGTGTGTGTGTGTGTGTGTTCTGTACATTTTAAAAAGCTATTTTAACCTGAAAAATCTAAAATGTATTCCCCAAATTGTGCAGCATAATTTCTCTTGATATCAGCATGTTCACAGCTGTTTTGTTGTTGTTGTTTTTAGAGGAACAAGATGCCACTGAATAAGTCCTGCTGACTTCAACATTCACATAAGTCTCCATACATGAACATGCTAAAGTGAAAAATCAAACACCATGGAAATGAAAGGTATGTACTATGTTTCAGGAATGGCACAAAGGTGTGTGACAGTTCAAGTCTCTGTCTTTAGTTCAGTGTGTTAAATAATGTGTTTTTTTTGTCATTTGTGTATCTTTGGATTATGTTGTGTTGTAAATAAATTAAAAACAATCAAAAAGCCATTCTTTTTTAAATCTCCTCATTCTTTGTGCAAGGTTGCTCAGAATGATAGGGCCTGATAGCTCCTAATAGGGCCGTTAGGGGAGGTTCTTTGTCTTTCTCAGGTGAGAAAAGCTTACATATTAATGAGCTCCCGCATAAAGCTTTTTCACACAAAACACGTCGTAAAATTTTTAAATCAATATATTGTCTTCTCTGAATGAGCAGTCAGGGTGATTTTCACATAGTTTTGAAGCAAATATTCTAGGCTACGTCATACAATTTTCAAAAGTCTTATGAAGAAATAATCAGTATGGGTTTCATGAGCTTATTTCAGTGACAATTGTTTTTTGTTTTTTCACAAACCACGCATAAATGTTATTATCTCAAAACTACAAACTTTTATATACTTGCTGCTGATATATTATTGTAGCAGAGTTTGTGCTGAATACAGTGTAATCAGACTTTAGCCATGAAAATGTCACAAGTAACAGAAATAAGCACAAATGTCAGAGCATGTCAGAACACCTCCAGGGCCCAGAAAACAGCTCAGACCCCAGAGGGTTAAGGGAAGCATACTTACCGGCGTTAAACTCGGAAACGCTTCCACAATTGATTTACTGGTGACTGCACATGCACACACACTTCAACACGCGGGATGCCAACACCTGGCTGCCTACGCTCATATAATCGCGGTTCCACTCCCCTCCGTTTCCTGTCCAAGCGGCCGACAAAACACAAAAACCCGCCCTTATGGAAACCTCTACATTTAAGCCCTTGCTACTCGCTCCTGGGTCCTAAAGTCCCAATGGCTACATCTACCCCCCCTTTTCAAATGTCACCGTCCCGGTGACAATGCTCATACTGCAGGGACCAACCACCACATGTGGACAAGACATTGGACAATACCAAAGTAGCGCTGAAGACTGCTTGGACTATAGTCTTCTCCACTTACAACTGTTGCTACACCACCGATCGGGGTAGGTTGAAAGGATTAGGATGGTGACCTGCTGTCGCACGGGAAGTTCGCCTAACCAATTCCAGACCCACCTCCTCCTGTACCAACAGGGGTGGTGAAGGGTTATTTTCCTGGGTCACTGGTGAGTGAATCACACTTTGGGGTGGAATCTCTTGTCTTACTATTACCCAATCA
Organism: Squalius cephalus; assembly: GCF_949319135.1. Lineage (NCBI taxonomy): Eukaryota > Metazoa > Chordata > Actinopteri > Cypriniformes > Leuciscidae > Squalius > Squalius cephalus. The sequence continues at coordinate 29,546,849 of NC_137131.1, read as the reverse complement.
CCAGACTGCTCTTCATCATGCATTGGCATGGCCAAGTCATCAGGGACAGTACTATCCTCTTCTAAGGGTGCAACATTAGACAAAGTCGGGGGGTTCACCCTGGGTGGAAGTGATCTTAATTCAGTCCGGTGAATGTTTTTCTCTGGGCCTGCCTGGTCTCGCGGCTTGATTTTATACAATGTCCCCACATCATCCAGACACTGAACCACTACGTAGGGAACGGAGTCCCATATATCTTGAATCTTGTGTCTACCTTGGGGATGATTCCTCCTATACACTAAAGTACCAGGCTCAAGAATAGGGACAGAGTTTGGATTATCCCGTCCCCTACGGATGGCTGCCGCTTCTAAGTGTTCCCGAGCATCCTTATAAACTGAGACCAAGTGTTTCTGATGTTCGTTGACCCAATCACTTACCCCTCCCTCCACTGACTCATCCTTCTCCACACCGAGGAGGGAGTCGATTGGTAGGTGGGGCTTACGGCCAAACATTAACTCGTAAGGAGAATGTCCTGTAGACTGGTGAACCGTGGTGTTATATGCAAACACTACATGAGGTAAGTGGACTGGCCACCGCCTCTTCTTTTCTGCAGGCAGCGTACGCAAGAGATCATGCAGGGTCCTATTGAACCTCTCGCACTGTCCGTTGCCCGCCGGGTGATATGGGCTCGTGCGGGACTTTTCTACCCCATACAGCTGGCACAGACGTTTAAGAAGTTCTCCTTCGAATTGTTTACCTTGATCAGTGTGAATGCGTTGCGGGACACCATAATTATAGAACCACTTTTCTGTTAGTACTTTTACCACCGTTCCTGACTTTTGGTCTGGCGTAGGGAAAGCCTGTGTATACTTGGAAAACACATCTGTGATCACTAACAGGTTTTCAAATCCATCACTGGACCGCTCAAGTGTGGTAAAGTCTAATGCAAGGATTTCCAAGGGCCTGGAAGCCATTAGGCTTCCCATAAAAGTCCTGATTTTTGGTTGTACGGCTTTGGCAGTTACACACCGATCACAGTTTTTACACCACTGTTCAATGTCTCGACGCATAAACGGCCAATAACCACGCTGTCGGATCAGGCTGGTGGTACGCTCCACCCCCTGATGCCCATGGTTATTATGAAGACTAGTTAGCACCTCTGTCTGTAGAACTTGTGGTACCAGCAGCTGCAAACATGGCTCCCGTCCACCAGGCTCATGGGTGGTACGGTACAGCACCCCGTCTTTCTCCTGGATCCGGGCCCACTGTCGAACTAGCTCCACAACAGCGGGTGGTTCCTGTGCTCGCTCAATCCCTGTAGGGGATACGCCTGATTGCCAGTAGCGTCTAAAGGCACTAATCACTGGGTCTAAAATCTGCAGACTTTTCAAGTCAGCCCTTTCCCGATGGGGAATGGCCTCAATGGCCGAGGAGGTAGTCAGCCATGACCTACCAGGCTCCACAGAGTGGCTTTGGATCTCCGCTGGAATAGTAATTCCAGCTGCCACCTCATCCATCGAGCAAGGGGTTGGATCATCTGGCAATCTTGATAAGGCGTCCGCATTTTTGTTGGTGGATCCTGGCCTATACACAACTTTAAAGTTGAACAGAGCCAACTGTGATGCCCAACGCTGTTCCACAGCTCCAAGCTTTGCTGTTTGAAGGTAACAGAGAGGGTTATTATCTGTGTATATGGTAAATAGAGCCCCAATAAGATATTCTCGAAATTTTTCCGTTACAGCCCATTTCAGGGCAAGTAACTCCAATTTCATTGCACTATAGTTGGACATGTTCTTTTCTGTAGGTCGCAGGCCACGGCTTGCATAAGCTATCGGACAGCGTTGTCCCCCCTGTTCCTGGGATAACACCACCCCCAAACCCAAGCCACTGGCATCAACCTCCACCACAAAGGGTTTGCCGAAATCCGCATATCCCAAGACTGGTGCACTGACTAGCTTATCTTTTATTGTTTTAAACGCTTGTTCACAGCTCCAATCCCAATGGCCCTGCAAAGAGCCTCCGGATCGAGATGGTAATGGTCTTTTACGCCCCGGCTGCAACTTTGACACTAGTTTATGGAGGGGTGCCGCATATTTTGCAAATCCCTCAACAAAACGACGATAGTAAGAGGCAAAGCCTAGAAACGACCTCAGTTGCCCGACTGTTGTTGGGGTCTTCCACTCTTTAACAGCACTGATTTTATCTGGGTCTGTAGAGACGCCCTTAGCCGATATTACATGCCCAAGATACTTAACTTCCGACTTGAAAAAATGGCACTTGCTGAGCTTTAACTTCAGCCCGTGTTGCCGTAGTCGGTCCAAAACCAACTCCAACCACCGTAAGTGCTCCTGGAAAGAGGTAGAAAAAATGACCACATCGTCTAGGTAAAGTAACAACGAATGGAAACTTTGATCGCCCAAAATCCTCTCCATTAAGCGTTGGAAAGTCCCTGGCGCATTGCACAACCCAAATGGCATTCGATTAAATTCAAAGAGGCCAAATGGGGTGCAAAACGCCGTTTTTGCCTTGTCACCTTCAGCCATTGGTACCTGATTATAACCGCTGGCAAGATCTAAGGTGGAAAATAACGTGGCTCCAGAGAGTGCATCCAGCGACTCTTCAATTCTCGGTAATGGGAACGCATCGCGTCGGGTTTTAGCTTTAAGTTGACGATAGTCCACACAGAGGCGTATAGTGCCATCTTTTTTCTGTACAACCACGATAGGCGAGGAGTATGGACTACAACTAGTACGTACCACCCCCTGTTCTAACAATGCCTGTATGTGAGCCTTAACTACATCATACTGGGATGGGGGGAGGCGACGATAACGCTGACGTACCGGCACCTCATCCAAGAGTGGGATCTGATGTTCAATCAGGTTGGTGCACCCAATATCCCCTTCGCCCTGACTAAAGACAACATGATACTTTTCCAACAAACATCTAGCCTCCTGTTCCTGAGTGTCCGTCAAATTAGACCATGTGACTTCAGCCAGCCCGGGCACCACGACTGGCGTTGACTCCATAGCGTTTAAAAATGCTACTTGACCTGACTCATGCTCTCGCTTTTCAAAACTGACGGGTCGACTAGTCGGTTGTACATCAGCCAAATGCAAGTCCCCTAAGATGGTTTTGGGCTTCAACCAAATATCTTGTGTTCCCACATTAACTACAGGGACCCAGATATTACCATTTCCTATTGGAAGTAGTGCACTCGAAACAAGCAAGCCTACAGGCAAGTGATGTCCCTCTGGCCCCGTAGGCTCAAGAAATGCAGAGGAGACCATTGGGGCAAGACCCTGCCGACTACGCCAAATGTGGCCTTTGGGAGTAAACTAAGATAGTATACCCCAAAATATGGTCTAACTACGCCACTCCCATTTATTGGACTGGGATGGGAGACCCAACTAGTACCCCAGAATAAAGATACACCCCACGCTAATAATATTCAAATGAATGAAAGATTTGAAGGCTGATGTAACAAAAGCAATAAACTATTTATTTGTAATCTTCAATCAGAGTTGTTAAAATACTTGCTTTGAATAAAAAAACAACCATTAATGACAATAATACATCAGAGGCATTTACATGAATTCTCGTAGACAAATATTCATATGAAAACTACACTAACTAAAGTTGGGCCGGACCACAGTGCTCAATGTTGACAGGGATCCACGTTTAATTCACCATGAGTATAAGGCTCCAAAAGGGTTCAGCACACCAAAAACAGCAACCAAGGTTACACTGCATCAACCATAAAGTGCTTTGTTAGTACACACCAATTCTAATCACACCACACGGGTGGTCACCTTAATACATTGAGTATTGAGCCCTGCCCACTAACTACGAGAACTCAAGCACTGCCCGCTTCATTTGAACAAGTAAAGTGCAGAAAATACTACTACAATCAGCTGTATAGGAGGCTATCCAAATTGCACATATCACTAGCACTCCCCCGTCCCAATCGTTAATATTGCACACTGCCCAATTACAACAATTTGTCTCAATGGTAAGATATCAATAATCAGAAAAACATTACCTTAATCATATAAATTCACAGACATGATATAACTAAATAATAAAAACATACAAAAGTTTCATACATGAGAAAACAGTGGCTGGATGTCCAAACAGAGTACACAAACTGCTTATTTTTACTGCTTAAAACAGAAACACACTTATTTATTTATCCCCATAACCCATGCACCCTACTGATGATATACATTGTAAGCACTTGTAAACCTTCGAACACTCACGAGAGACGGCGTTCATTCACAAAAGGCTCCTAATGATCCTGTGTGCACTGAAGCACACAAACGCCGGAGCGCGCACAAACCAACGCGCACGGATGAAGATACGCACGGGACCTGGTATAACAGCAGGCTACACATGAAACAAACATGAGTCATTACAAGGCCAAAGTCTAACAATTAATTGGATATCAGGCTTACCCGCCCGCCCATTCTACAAAATAAACCACAATAAAAATCACACCACAGCATCCCACGACACACATCAAAACCACACTCTTTAAGGGAAGCATACTTACCGGCGTTAAACTCGGAAACGCTTCCACAATTGATTTACTGGTGACTGCACATGCACACACACTTCAACACGCAGGACGCCAACACCTGGCTGCCTACGCTCATATAATCGCGGTTCCACTCCCCTCCGTTTCCTGTCCAAGCGGCCGACAAAACACAAAAACCCACCCTTATGGAAACCTCTACATTTAAGCCCTTGCTACTCGCTCCTGGGTCCTAAAGTCCCAATGGCTACACTTGATTCAATTGAATATAAGCTACAATTTACATAGGCTATTCATGCATGAAGAAAATAAGGTTGAATCAGGACAGAGCTCTAAAAGAATGCATCGACTTCAGAAAACGTGAAGACTGGAAAAGCACATTGCTGGGAAGAAAGTGGAAAATAACACAGGTAAGACAAATAAAATTATCCTAACTGTCCTATCCTAAATTATCAAACTGTTGGTCAGGCGAAGGTGACGGGTTTTATTCAAAAGAAGTTATTTTAGGAAAAATATTATTCCAATTATTGCACTTAAGACTGATAGCACATGTAGCTCAAATAACAAAAAAAAAAAAAAGTGTAATATAGCTACACTGGGAGAAACAAGCAAGTGACGATCAAGTGCGCCTAAGCGAGTGACGTAATTCCTTATGTTATGGTACGCAGCATGTATCCATGGCAACGCTCAGCTGCATAGTGACAGTTGAGTGTCCTCCTCAGACGCAGCCTTGTGTTTTCTCTTTCTTCTGTCTAAAAGGTATTTTTAATTTTTAGATTAGTATACATTAGTTACCGTAACCACTGTCCATCTTTAAATTATATGAAAATGTTACCTTTTAAAGCGTTTGCTGAAGTTGTCCACCGTGTACCGCTGCTAACCGTTTGTCACGGTTGTGAATTCATTGTTTCCTCTGTGTCTCGTGTCATTGTTGTTTACATGTCTGTGAGTTTGCGTGAGTGGGCGTTGTCCCGCTCACGTGTTTGTTCAGTGCTCCAGCTGTTCGCAATCTTCTCATTCTCCACCTCAGCTGATTCACATTACCGTTCCCTATTTATACTCACTCATCTCTCCATTCCAGTGTCCATCCGTTGTTTGCCTGTTCCCGCGTGTATGTTCGTGTCGTCTTCCGGGTTGTCGTGTCTACAGTGGATTCCTGTTGTTTCACCGCACCCGAGCACAGATCACCGAGCACCTGCACTCAGCACCGAGCACTTGACCATCGAAGTCCCTGTGTGTCCGAGTCTGAGCGTCTTCCCCTGTGTGGACCGTCCGGAGCTGTTGTTTACCCGCGAGATCGCGGCCACGCCCTGAGAGGAACTTTCTTTCCTGAATTGTCTTATTCTGTGTTGAAGTTCCAATAAATATATTGTTCACCCGCTATTGCTTCCAGTTTTGTATCATGACAGAACGGATGGACCAAACGATGGGAGCAGCGGGTGATTCATCTGCTTCCCTAGAGGATTTCATTCGAGTATGCATCGGCCGGATGGATGCACAGGAGCGCAGCCAGGGGGAGACAGGACGCGCCATCCAGACTCTGGTCACACAGGTGTCCGAGCTCACCCAGCGGTTCCATCAGCTACAACCCCCCACTGCGCCAGCACCTCCAGCAGCACTTGCAGTTCCCCCCACACCACCCGTGCCTCTCTCCCAGTCGGAACCCAGACTGCCCACGCCTGAATTATACTCTGGTGAGCCGAATTTCTGCCGTCCATTTCTGACACGTTGCAGTATGCATTTCTCATTACAGCCCAGAACTTTTGAAAAGGAGGAGGCGAAAGTAGCCTTCGTGCTGACGCTATTGACTGGGAGAGCGGCGCTTTGGGGAACTGCAGTGTGGGAGAATCGAGACCAGTGCTGCTCCTCGTTCCAAGCCCTCTCGGCGGAGATGAGACGGGTCTTCGATCGAGCCGTCGAGGGGAAGGAGGCTGCCAGGGTCTTGACTGACCTACGCCAAGGAGACCGATCGGTATCAGATTATTCCATCGAGTTTAAGACCCTGGCGGCCGGGTGTCGCTGGAACGAGGAGGCGCAGTGGGACCATTTCCTGCATGGGCTGGCCGAACGTGTCCAGAGGGAAATCTACGCCCTGGACCTTCCTTCAACGCTCAATGGACTCATAGACCTGGCCCTGAGAGTGGACGCCCGTCTGTCCAGGATTGGGCAGAGAACACCTACCAACCCAGTTCAGAGTCGGAGTGAGAACCAGCGGTCCAGCGGCCTGGACACGTTCGGCTCCCACGATCCCGAGCCCATGCAGGTGGGGCGAGCTCGGCTTTCCCGGGAGGAGAAAGAAAGGCGGAGATCCCAGGGCCTCTGTCTCTATTGTGGTGGCAACGGACATTATGCCTACAGTTGTCCAGTAAAAGGCCCAGCCCGATAGTAAGTTTGAGGCTACTATCGGGTGGGATCTCCGCAGGTAAGACCTCATCCACTTCCACCATCCTCCCGGTAAGACTGAGATGGTCAACTCTGGATCACCACTGCACTGCACTCATTGACTCTGGGGCAGAAGGTAACTTTTTGGATCATCAGTTTGCACTTCAATTACAGATTCCTCTTCATACACTTTCCCAGAAGATCACAGTCAACGCATTGAACGGACAGACTTTACCCACCATCTCCTTGGTCACCGAGAAACTTACACTCATCACTTCTGGAAATCATGCTGAAACTATATCATTTTACATCACTGACTCTCAACTCACACCCATAGTTTTAGGACACCCATGGCTCAGTTTACACAACCCCCGCATCGATTGGAAAAGACGAACCATCTCAGCTTGGAGCACTGAGTGTCACAATTCGTGTCTTGTGTCTGCTTGTTCTGTTGTTTCTGTTCCTGTGTTACAGGAGGAAGCGGTGGATTTATCAAACGTGCCCGAGGAGTACCGTGACCTGAGTGAAGTGTTCAGTAAGTCTAGAGCTGCTTCTCTCCCTCCGCATCGTCCCTATGACTGTGCTATAGATTTATTGCCAGGTAAGTCTCCGCCTAAGGGCAAGATTTATTCACTTTCAGTTCCTGAGAGAGAGGTTATGGAGAAATATATTTCTGATTCTCTAGCAACCGGGTTCATCCGCCCTTCCTCTTCTCCAGCGGGGGCGGGGTTCTTTTTTGTGGGGAAGAAGGACGGTTCTCTGCGACCTTGCATTGATTACCGAGGGCTGAATAACATCACGGTAAAGAATACTTATCCTTTGCCGTTGATGTCTTCAGCCTTCGAGAGGTTGCAGGGAGCGTCTCTCTTCACTAAATTGGACTTGCGTAATGCTTATCATTTGGTCCGCATCAGGGAGGGGGATGAATGGAAGACTGCTTTTAACACCCCTAGGGGGCATTTTGAATATTTGGTTATGCCTTTTGGGCTTTCCAATAGTCCCGCAGTCTTCCAGGCACTAGTCAATGATGTGTTGCGAGACATGATCGATCAATTCATATATGTTTACCTGGATGACATATTGATTTTTTCTTCGTCTCTCCAGGAACATGTGCAACACGTACGACTAGTACTTCAGAGGTTGCTAGAGAATGGGCTTTTTGTCAAGGCGGAGAAATGCGTTTTCCATGCACAGTCAGTTCCTTTCCTGGGACACATCGTGTCGTCTGAAGGTATGCTTATGGACCCTGACAAGGTTAAGGCTGTGGTAGAGTGGCCAATCCCAGATTCCCGCAAGGCCCTGCAGCGGTTTCTGGGATTCGCCAACTTCTATCGGCGTTTTATTCGCAATTTCAGCCAACTAGCCGCACCTCTGACCGCCTTGACCTCTCCCAGAACTGCGTTCAGGTGGTCAGACGCAGCTGAGGCTGCGTTTGCCAAACTCAAGAGCCGCTTTGTTTCAGCTCCTATTCTCATAGCCCCTGATGCTTCACGTCAGTTTGTGGTAGAGGTCGATGCGTCGGAGGTGGGGGTAGGTGCAGTGCTTTCACAACGTTCACCTTCAGACGACAGAATGCATCCCTGCGCGTTTTTGTCACATCGATTATCTCCTGCCGAACGAAACTATGACATTGGTAACCGGGAGTTGTTGGCAGTCAAGTTAGCTTTGGAGGAATGGCGTCACTGGTTAGAGGGTTCAGGGGTACCCTTTACAGTCTGGACTGATCACAAGAATTTGGAGTACATTAGAACCGCTAAAAGATTGAACTCCAGGCAGGCTCGGTGGGCACTTTTTTTCGGTCGTTTCGATTTTACACTTTCCTATCGTCCGGGTTCCAAAAACGTCAAACCCGATTCTTTGTCGCGTATTTTTGATCGTCCCGAACACGAAGCTACTCCTGAGCGCATTTTTCCTGAGAACCTGATTATCTCTTCGCTCACATGGGAGGTCGAATCGAAGGTCAAGAGGGCCTTAGAAGGGGTAACGCCTCCGATCCGGTGCCCACCTAACCGCTTATTTGTGCCGGAGGAATTACGATCAGAAGTCGTCCAGTGGGGTCATAGTTCCAGTCTAGCTTGCCATCCAGGGGTGAGTCGTACCATATTTCTAGTTAAGCAGCGATTCTGGTGGCCCCTGATGGCTCGTGATGTTCACAATTTTGTTTTGGCTTGCTCTAGTTGTGCCATTGGTAAGTCGTCCAATCGACCCCCAGCTGGGTTACTTCAACCGCTGTCGGTGCCTTCGAGACCTTGGTCCCACATCGCTCTAGATTTTATCACCGCCCTCCCACCCTCCCAGGGTAACACGGTAGTTTTGACCGTGGTGGACCGATTCTCGAAGGCAGCCCACTTTATTCCCTTGCCCAAATTACCTTCAGCCAAGGAGACAGCGGTGGCAGTCGTTGACCACGTCTTTCGGTTACATGGCCTCCCGACAGACGTGGTTTCTGACAGGGGACCCCAGTTTGTGTCCAGATTTTGGCGAGAGTTTTGTAAATTACTGGGGGCGACGGTCAGTCTGTCCTCTGGGTTTCATCCCCAGAGCAATGGCCAAACTGAGAGAGCCAACCAAGATTTGGAAAGATCATTACGATGTTTGGTCTCCAAGAATCCCTCCTCCTGGAGTCAACAACTTTCCATGGTGGAGTACGCCCACAATACGTTACCAGTGTCATCCACGGGCCTATCTCCGTTTAAGTGTAGTGTAGGATACCAACCACCTGTTTTTCCTAGTACTGAGTCCGAAGTCGCGGTCTCCTCCGCCCACGCCTTCATCCAGAGGTGTCACCGTACTTGGACGAGGGCCCGTGAGACTCTCCTCCAAGTGCGGGAACGCACCAAGGCCAAGGCCGATCGCCACCGGTCAAGGCCTCCCGTATACGTCGTCGGTTCCAAAGTGTGGCTTTCTACTAAGGACATTCCGCTCCGCTCCGTTTCCAATAAACTGGCACCCAAATTCATTGGCCCGTTTTCTGTCACTAAGATCATTAGTCCGGTGACAGTCCGCCTCAATCTTCCTCCAGTGTACAGGAGGATTCATCCCGTTTTCCATGTGTCCAAAATTAAGCCCGTCTTTTTTGCACGCATTAATCCGCCAGCCCCGGTTCCCCCCCCGCCGCGACTCGTAGATGGGGAACCATCCTATTCGGTTCGTCGTATTCTGGATTCCAGGCGGAGGGGACGCGGATTTCAGTACTTGGTGGATTGGGAAGGTTACGGTCCGGAGGAGAGAAGTTGGGTTCCTGCTCGTGACATCCTGGATCACTCCCTTATCGATGATTACAATCGACAGGTAAGGAGTTCTGGGAATGCCGTGAGGCATTCCTAGGAGAGGGGGTACTGTCACGGTTGTGAATTCATTGTTTCCTCTGTGTCTCGTGTCATTGTTGTTTACATGTCTGTGAGTTTGCGTGAGTGGGCGTTGTCCCGCTCACGTGTTTGTTCAGTGCTCCAGCTGTTCGCAATCTTCTCATTCTCCACCTCAGCTGATTCACATTACCGTTCCCTATTTATACTCACTCATCTCTCCATTCCAGTGTCCATCCGTTGTTTGCCTGTTCCCGCGTGTATGTTCGTGTCGTCTTCCGGGTTGTCGTGTCTACAGTGGATTCCTGTTGTTTCACCGCACCCGAGCACAGATCACCGAGCACCTGCACTCAGCACCGAGCACTTGACCATCGAAGTCCCTGTGTGTCCGAGTCTGAGCGTCTTCCCCTGTGTGGACCGTCCGGAGCTGTTGTTTACCCGCGAGATCGCGGCCACGCCCTGAGAGGAACTTTCTTTCCTGAATTGTCTTATTCTGTGTTGAAGTTCCAATAAATATATTGTTCACCCGCTATTGCTTCCAGTTTTGTATCATGACACCGTTATGCTAACACTACGAAGCTAACGTTATCTGTTAAGATGAGATGAGACGACTTTATATTTCTCATGGATATATTATATAGACATATAAAATCATAACACTACTGAATGTGTTCATTTTGTTGTTTTAGGTAGAAAGCCAAGGGGAAGAATTCCCATCGGACTAACCCCACAGCTGACCGACAAACACACGCACAGCTGCCAGCGCGTTTGAAGACACACACACACACACACACACACACACACGGAAAGAGCACAACACCTTTACAATTGTTCAAATAAAATACATTTACTTTGTTCCTTACAACGTGTCTGTTTTCTTTGGTTAGCCAGAAGTAGAATAAAATAAAATGATATTCAGGGTACTAAACGCGAAAGTCCCCTAAACGTTCCGAATGGCCGCTGGTGGTCCTGTGAATGTCCTCTTGAACGTACGGAGGACGTCTTTGCGAACGTCCGCGGGACATCAAGCGGACTCCACATGGGGACGTTCGGGGGGACGTTCGCACAGGCCATTTAGGGGACGTTCTGGGGACCTTTTTTTGTTAGCTGGGAGCGCGTTTAAAAGCATTTACATGAATAAGAGCGGGATCATATAATGTAACGCTACCCAAGGGATGACAAAAATTAACGAATGCTGCGTTTGCGTTAAATATTTTAACGCGTTAAACTGGACAAAAATAATGTCATGCGTTAAAAAACGCAAAGTGAGCTTCAACAGCGGATGTCGAGCTGATGAGGGAACGTTACTACACATAGTTAATTGCTGTCTGCCTTTTACCGTCGACCTGTGGCTGTCAGACTGCATATGAGATTTTACGCCATTGATTCCCATTGTAGCTACCCAATTTAAATACCTTTTTACAAACGCTGCAAAATCCTTCTTTATTTTGATCACCAACCATGTTCTAAATTGTTTGTCTTCCATGCACTTTCCCAGTTTTCTGGTCTAGTTTTATTCCTGTTGTTCCTGCTGTCCAAAATTACTCGCGCCACCTCCGCAACTTTGCTCTGGCCGGAGGCAATCACCAAACTGTTTCCGCATGTTTTTAATCACACTAACGTACATATTTTGCGACGACAGCAAATAAAAATTATTAATCATGAAGACTATTCAAATAAATTGATAATATAACATGTAATGCCTGTAGGATTACAATTTAATGCTTTTTAATGCCATTTAAGGCCTTAACCCCCTGAGGTCGGCTATCGCGCCGGCGCGATAGGCTCGTTTTTTTTCGTATGAGTGCAAAAAAAAAAAAAAAAAAAAAATATTAATTTTTATCTTATATGCTTGTGTTATACATCAATCGATCCTGTTTAGTGTGTATTTTTTTTGTGTATGCTCATAATAAAAACAAAGTGTTGTGCTTTTCGCCAAATAAAGAAAAATAAACATGATGCGAGTTCTGCCTACTCTCCGTCAGTGAAGTCAATTCTGAAACGCGTCCGAAAATGAACTGTAACTCAGCGAATACTCAGTCAAACAGGCATACAGTCACACAGGCATGAAGCTTGAATTATCTTCTTTCAAATGAAGTAATTTTTATAAAAAACAAATATTCACAGTTTATATAATATGTATGTAAAGAGAGAGATGTCAGTCGTTCTCATCTCAGCTAATTAAGTTTTAATGTGACTCCGCCTACGGAGACCGCGCTATTCAAACGCAAATGTGAGGCGATCCATACAAACCTGTGAAACGCCCACATCCGCTGGATAAGGCCGGTGAAACACTGGATGCGTGGCGTAAGCGTCTCAGCTGCGTGGCGTGTCCGTTTTTATTTCGGCTCCCATCCATGTTAACAGTTTAGAGTTTGCACACTGCCTGTGTGAGACGCGCGTCTCAGGCGCGGCACGAGCCGCGTGGAAAACGCGTGCATTCTAGAAATAGAACCGACGCCTATTTTTCACGCGACACGCAAGCGTCTTGGAAGCGTTTCCATGCAAAATTGAATAGGAAAATCTGTTTATTTGTCATTTTGACACGAATACATATTAATAAATGTCCTTTTGATGTTTAAAAGTGTCTAGGTTTTGACATAAATGCAAATATAAATGTAATTTTACAAAATATGATCGATTTTCAAATACTGCTGTATTGAATGAACAGCTTTTAGCAAACTCTATTGCTATACTGAGATGAGGAATATATACTGTATGTGTTTTGTCAAAAATAAAGTCATCAACTAACTAATGAATCCTTTACTTTGAAATACGTATGATAAAATGTATACTTTAGTTTTGAAAGACGTTGACTAGTTTTGAAAAGATTATAAAGTATGTATGTGCATGCATATATATATGTGTGTGTGTATATATGAAGAGTTCAGATGCAAAAGCCTCTAAATGCCATCTGAAATTTTCTCCTAGAATGATCATTTTTATGAAGCTTGTATATTTAAGTTAGCTATAGGTGACACGTCACCTGAATGAATGGCTCATTAAGTATGCAGGGACGTAGTCTCACCAGGTGTGAACTACTACATATGCATGATGCTGTTGGAGCATTTACGCCCCATCCGCATATTGGCTTTCCAAACTAAAAGTGTTTCACAAAACTAAAATCAATGTATCGTTTTTTTGTGGATGATTAGGCAGGATGATTTTCATATCATTTTGAAGAAAAAACACTAGGCGATGAAATCCATTAGTCAAAAGTCTTATTGCCACATATTTAGTATGTTTTTTGTGGCCTTATTTCAGAAACTTTAGTTTTTAGTTTTTTCAATAACCACGCATAAACATTATTCTCTCAAAAATGCAGACATGTACATTCTTGTTGCTCACATATTATGGTAGTCCTGTTTGTGCTAAATAGTGTGTAATTTTTTTTTGCCATTAATATGTTTATAAGCAACTGAAAAAAGCACAAATGTCAGGGCATGTCAGAACATCTCAAGGACCCCAAAAACACCCCAGACCCCAGAGGGTTAATTATCGCAAAATCCATTTAATGACTTTTAATGCTTTTTAATGCCCCGCAGAAACCCTGGCTGATCATAGCTGTACAGGGCGCCTTATTATTTTTCATCTCCCTAAATATATCTAGTAGTAAAGCTAATGCAAGGGCTAGAAATCAATTAAATCTTTTGCTGATACTTCCTTGTCATCATGGAGATCGGAGTTCATGGTTGCATAGCAACGACAGACGCCACGGGACAGCAAGCGCTTGTGGAAAGGAGAGAGCGGCGCGCTCGCGCTTTCCACTTGTTTTTACACATCTAGAGAGACGTTGTTGATTGTTTGAGCATGTGACTGCACGTTTCTCCTTGTTTTCTATTGTTATGCGCAGCATATTTCCCGCACGCACAAACACAGCCGCAGACAATGAATTGTTCGGTTAGCGAAGAAGACCGAATGTATGATGCATAGGCTAATAATCTTTAGATCCCCCCCATGTGACCCATGTAAGCGGTGGAAATTCCCTCCCAGTTTAAAAAACGAAATTCAGGCCCTGCATTTATTAAGACAAACCTAGCAAAAACTAGTGCAGTCTATTCACTGACTTGGCAGCTCTGTGAAATGTAATACAACAGTGCCACCTACTGTCTAAATGCATTAACATTAAAAGTGTGAGGTGAAACACTTTTGCATAAGTAAATGTTTTTGTCAATTAGCCTGAAATAAAAAAAATGTAAAAAATTCAGATCTTGTACATCCTCACATTGGAGTCTGGAGTTAATGTACAAAGTTTGGTTTCGATACGTGACAGCGTTCCTGAAATATGAACTACTTCCTGTTTTGGCGACTACGCCGCCGATTTCGTTTGGCTGTGACGGGCAAACGCTTCTGAAAATCAAAAATCCTTTTAGTAACTTTTGTGAGGCTTGGTCCAAGGATCATGTACGTCCAGTTTCGTGAAGTTCGGACCAAATTTGTGACCTGTGAAACTTTAGTTTCGCTTTCTGTTCAATCCACTATGGCGGACGAACGGCATGGACTCGTGATGTCATCTTCGCGAGCAACTTACACCGGTACTGACCGGACAGTTTAAAGTTGGAACGGTGTCTCTGTCTCAAAGGGCCTAGGCGCAGGAGCTGGCCAAAATTTTTCTCCCGGGAATAATAATAATAATAATAAATATAGCTGCAAGCAGCAATTACCGGGGCCAAGCACAATCAGATGACAAGACATGCCAACATTGCTTAAAGTGTCAGACCAACTGCGACAATGAGCAATTAAAGACATTAAAGGGCACCTATTATGCAAAATTCACTTTTACATGGTGTTTGAACATAAATGTGTGTTGGCAGTGTGTGAGCAAAACCACCCTAGAATGATAAAAATCCACCCAGTAGTTTTTTTACTATCTCAATAAATCATAAGCACTGTCTCAGAACACCCTGTTCTAGATTTTCCTCACTGTGACGTAGAAATGAGCTAAGCCCCACCGACGTGATTTGATTGACATCTGGTTTTGGCATAGACCCCGCCCTCGGTGATCTGCATCCTCCATTGTTTCAACGACAGCCCGTAATGTCTCCTAAGAAGTGTGTTGTGGGATGTAAGAATGGACATACTAGTCTTCACTGACATCAGAGCCACTGAAAACGCAGCGGATGGATTTTATTTATGAAGAAAAGGCACCACTTAAACTTCCTAAATAGGAGATTCATTTTCTGACTGACTGTTTAACTTAGTGAACGAGGGTCAAAGTTAATCCTAGAGTGTGGATCGTTGCCTACAGTTCGCGATCCAACGTCACCTTCAGAAAAAGTAAGTGTATTTTATGATTTTTGAGCAAATAGTAATTTCAATCGATGTCAGCAAGTTCAACAACAAATGCGTCTAAAGCTATTTATTGTCGTCGTCATAGGATGTCTCAACAAACAATGTCAGACAGTTTTATGTCACGTAGGCATTTTTTTGCAGCATTTACAAATGTAACGTTAAATAAATTAAGGTCTGCTCTATCTCCATAGACAGTAGGCTATATAAACGTCTATCTCCCTCCCCTTAAGAAATAAATAAAAAAATTTGTTTGTACTTCACAGTAGTGTGTGTGTGTGTGTGTAGTTTAAAAAAATTGCGCGAACGTTATCACAGTTCGTGTGTGTGTGTGTGTGTGTGTGTGTGTGTTGCACATCCATAATGGCAAAAGGGACGCGATTAAAACTTTGTAAGTACATAAATGTATCAAATAACCATTCCGAGACGTTTAGTCCATTCTCATTCGTGTTTATTCTGTGCCGGAGTCTCTTCATCATCTAGGTCCAGCAGCAGGGCGGGGATATGCAGCTCATTTACATTTAAAGTGGTAGACGCCAAAACAGCTCTTTTTAAAACAGGCCCCAAAAATGACATTTTCAAATGGTTATAATAAATTAACTGTGGCGTATTTTGTGCTGAAACTTCACAAATGCATTCTGGGGACACCCAAGACCAATATTACATTTTCTAAAAAGGGGCATAATAGGTGCCCTTTAAAGAGGATTTTAGGCAAAATGCCTGAAAAATCATAGAAACAGTAAAAAAAAATATGATTTAATGGATTATCACTTTTGACCAATAGGTGGCGCAGTTACAAAACTGATGTGATGTGGTCAGAGTGAAGTGACAATGACATACAAAGTTTGGTGTCAATATGTCAAGGCATTGCAGAGATAAAGCCTGAATAGTGCTATTAGCATCATGCCTCAACTTTGCTGCTGCGCTATACGAAAACGGTTTCGTCAATCGACACGAAATCCATAACTTTTAGTCGGCACGGTCTGGAGATGATACGATTCGATTTTGGTGAAAATCGGACAAACGGTCTAGGAGGAGTTCGAAAAAGTAGGTTTTGAATGAAAATCAAGATGGCGGACAGGAAGTTAGGCCAAATAAGGTAAACTTGGTATCTATGTTCTCAGCTTGACCCAATGAATCTACTAAGATGAGTTGCATTACAATAGGCCAATTTATTCAAAAGTTATTAGCAATTTTGGAAATTTTGTTATAACTTTTGACCACTAGGTGGCGCTGTTTCTAAATATGTTGGGTACCTTAAGGGGATGGTGCAGATGGCACATTCTGAGTTTTGTAATATTACACCAATGCATTTGTTTAGTATAGCATTTTATTTCACAAAACTGTATTGAAGTCAATGGGAATTTCATGTTTTGTTCTATTATAGCGCCACCAAGAGGCTCAGTCCAACCATTTTTTTTATGTGTCCTCAGAGGGAGCCCATACATATGTGTGTCGATTTTGGTGAAAATATCTCAATTATCTTCGGAGTTATAGACATTTATATGAAAAAACACGTAAAAAATGACTGACACATGACTTTAATTGGAATTTACTACCTCTAGACATCAATATTTTCGCATTTGGGCTTTGATGTTTAGTTAACAAGCTATGATTCCAAACTTCTGACGGTGGTTTCGTCTCGGTCGGACAAACGGTTTCGAAGATATCGCCTAATGTTTTTTAAGTGCTAAATCACAACGCTACACAAACCGTAAGGCGAAACCTAGAATGTTTGGTATTTTTGGACTCGGCAAGGATTCAGGAGTGTAAAGAGATGAGTCTCCTGAAAATAAGTCAACCACACCCAAAGTTATAAGCATTTGAAAAAAAAAATTCACCACTAGGTGGCGCTGTTTCGAAACTTCTCAGGCTCCTTCAGGGCATCGTGCTGATGACCCACACCAAGTTTCGTAACAATCCGTTCATGCGTTCATAAAATACAGCATTTTAGCACATAATTCAAAATGGCCGACAGTCAAAATGGCCGATATGGTAAAATTGGATATCAGTCGACTCGGCATGTCGCCCTGAATCTAACGAGACCAATTTTATGATTTTTGGACAAACTGTTCAGAAGTTATAAGCAAAAATAGCCATTTTTCATATCTCCAGACCAGTAGGTGGCGCTGCGCCGAAACGCAGCATGTAGCCTCAGGGAATGCTTGTGATGACATGTACCAAGTTTGGTCCGAATACGATAAACCGTTGCGGAGATACAGCCCTACGACTGTTTTTGCAGGCGCTACGTAAAATTTGTTCGAGCGTTTATCGAAAACGGTTTGACGAATCAATTTGAATTCCATAACTGTTGGTCAGCACTGCCTGAAGATGATCTGGTTCAATTTTGGTACAAATCGGACAAACCGTCTAGGACGAGTTCGAAAAAGTAGGTTTTTAGAAAAATTCAAAATGGCGGCCATATTTTAATGACGGAAAATGACGTGATAGGGTGCAATCGAATCGTCATGAGCTCAGGAATCAGAGGAAAAAAGAATTTTGTTGATTGACCAAACGGTTCAAAAGTTATTAGCAAAATAAAAGTTAAATTTTGGACAGGTGGTGTCGCTAGAGGGATTGGTTTTAAGACACCAAATTTGGTATGGTGACTTTTTGGGCTGTCCTCTATCATTGTGCCAAATTTCATAACTTTCCCGCAAGCGGTTCTATGGGCTGCCATAGACTCCCAGAGCGGAAGAAGAAGAAGAAGAAGAAGAAGAATAAATATAGCTGCAAGCAGCCATTACCGGGGCCAAGCACAATCAGATGACAAGACATGCCAACATTGCTGAAAGTGTCAGACCAACTGCGACAATGAGCAATTAAAGACATTTAAAAAGGATTATAGGTAAAATGCCTGAAAAATCAGAGAAACAGTAAATAAAAATATGATTTAATGGATTATCACTTTTGACCAATAGGTGGCGCAGTTACAAAACTGATGTGATGTGGTCAGAGTGAAGTGACAATGACACACACAAAGTTTGGTGTCAATATGTCAAGGAATTGCAGAGATAAAGCCTGAATAGTGCTATTAGCATCATGCCTCAACTTTGCTGCTGCGCTATACGAAAACGGTTTCGTCAATCGACACGAAATCCATAACTTTTAGTCGGCACGGTCTGGAGATGATACGATTCGATTTTGGTGAAAATCGGACAAACGGTCTAGGAGGAGTTCGAAAAAGTAGGTTTTGAATGAAAATCAAGATGGCGGACAGGAAGTTAGGCCAAATAAGGTAAACTTGGTATCTATGTTCTCAGCTTGACCCAAGGAATCTACTAAGATGAGTTGCATTACAATAGGCCAATTTATTCAAAAGTTATTAGCAATTTTGGAAATTTTGTTATAACTTTTGACCACTAGGTGGCGCTGTTTCTAAATATGTTGGGTACCTTAAGGGGATGGTGCAGATGGCACATTCTGAGTTTTGTAATATTACACCAATGCATTTGTTTAGTATAGCATTTTATTTCACAAAACTGTATTGATGTCAATGGGAATTTCATGTTTTGTTCTATTATAGCGCCACCAAGAGGCTCAGTCCAACCATTTTTTTATGTGTCCTCAGAGTGAGCCCATACATATGTGTGTCGATTTTGGTGAAAATATCTCAATTATCTTCGGAGTTATAGACATTTATATGAAAAAACACGTAAAAAATGACTGACACATGACTTTAATTGGAATTTACTACCTCTGTTTATTATTATTATTATTATTCTTCTCCGCATTTAATTGCATTTTTGAGGGCCTAAACATGCTCGAAAACTCACAAAACTTTGCACACGCGTCAGAACTGGCGAAAATTTACATCTGATATAGGTTTCAGAATTGGACGGGGCAAAATGGCTCGATAGCGCCACCTATAAAAGTTCAACGGAGTGCGCCTCCCGCAACGTTCCACGTACGTGCACGAAATTCGGAACATACATGTAATGACCTAATACCTACAAAAAAGTCTCTTGGAGCATAGCCCTAAACACAACAGGAAGTCAGACATTTTGAACTTCCTCTCAGATTTTTGTGCAGTTTTTGCCATTTTCAGGCCTCGTACTTTAACGAACTCCTCCTACAGTTTTAATCTGATCATCTTCAAATTTGGTGAGTGTAATCTTAAGGCCTTTGCGACGTTAAATTGCGAAGATCTTGAGTTTTCGTCGAAGGGCGGGTCCTCGGCGGCCTGACAAATTTCGATGTTTCGCCATGAAACAGGAAGTTGCTGTAACTCAGGCATGGAATGTCCAATCTGCCCCAAACTTCACACGTTTGATAAGAGTTCTGTCCTGAACACATGACCATGCTCATATTCAGTTATAGTCATAGCGCCACCTGCTGGCAACAGGAAGTGACATGTTTAACACTGTTATGGACTCCTAATAACATATAAAAAAGTGCCAGCAAGTGCTAAACATGCTAACAACATACTAGAAGCATGCTAAAACATGCTAGCAAACTCTTAGCTAAGTGCTAAAGCATGCTATTATTGCAATTAAATAGGAATTTGCTGTAACTCAGGCATGGAATGTCCAATCTGCCCCAAACTTCACACTTTTGATAAGCGTTCTGTCCTGAACACATCTACATGAGAATATTCAGTTATAGAAATAGCGCCACCTACTGGTAACAGGAAGTGTCATGTTTAACACGTTGATGCCATTCTAGCAACATGTTAAAAATGCCATTGACTTCTAAACATGCTAGAAACATGTTAAAACATGCTAGCAATACTTAGCTAAGTGCTAAAGCATGCTAATTCAATGAAACAGGATGTTGTTGTTACGCAAGAAGGCAATGTCCATTCTGCACCAAACTTCACACTTTTAATAAACGTTCTGTCCTGAACACATGACCATGCTCATATTCAGTTACAGTCATAGTGCCACCTGCTGGCAACAGGAAGTGACATGTTAAACACTGTTGTGGACATATAAAAACATATAAAAAAAGTGCCATCAAGTGTTAAACATGCTAACAACATACTAGAACCATGCTAAAACATGCTAGCAAACACTTAGCTAAGTGCTAAAGCATGCTATTGCTGCAATTAAATAGGAATTTGCTGTAACACAGGCATGGAATGTCCAATCTGCCCCAAACTTCACACGTTTGATAAGAGTCATGGCCTGAACACATCTACATGAGAATATTCAGTTATAGTAATAGCGCCACCTGCTGTCAACAGGAAGTGACATGTTTAACACTGTTGTGGTCTCCTAATAACATATAAAAAAGAGCCAGCAAGTGCTAAACAGGTTAGCAACATACTAGAAACATGCTAGCAAACACTCAGCTAAGTGCTAAAGCATGCTATTACTGCAATTAAATATGAATTTGCTGTAACTCAGGCATGGAATGTCCAATCTGCCCCAAACTTCACACGTTTGATAAGAATCATGGCCTGAACACACGTCTATGCTCAAATTCAGTTATAGTAATAGCGCCACCTACTGGCAACAGGAAGTGACATGTTTAACACGTTGATGCCGTTCTAGCAACATGTTAAAAATGCCATTGAGTTCTAAACATGCTAGAAACATATTAAAACATGCTAGCAATACTTAGCTAAGTGTTAAAGCATGCTAATTCAATGAAACAGGACTTTGTTGTTACTCAAGAAGGCAATGTACAATCTACCCCAAACTTCACACGTTTGATAAGAGTTATCTCTTGAACACATGTCCATGCTCATATTTAGTTATAGTCATAGCGCCACCTGCTGGCAACAGGAAGTGACGTTTAACACTGTTCTTGACTCCTAATAACATATAAAAAAATGCCAGTAGGTGCTAAACATCCTACCAACATACTAGAGACATGTTAAAACATACTAGCAAACACTTAGCTAAGTGCTAAAGAATGATATTACTGCAATTAAATATGAATTTGCTGTAACTCAGGCATGGAATGTCCAATCTGCGTCAAACTTCACACTTTTGATAAGCGTTCTGTCCTGAACACATGACCATGCTTATATTCAGTTACAGTCATAGCGCCACCTGCTGGCAACAGGAAGTGACATGTTAACACTGTTATGGACTCCTAATAACATATAAAAAAGTGCCAGCAAGTGTTAAACATGCTAACAACATACTAGAAACATGCTAAAACATGCTAGCAAACTCTTAGCTAAGTGCTAAAGCATGCTATTATTGCAATTAAATAGGAATTTGCTGTAACTCAGGCATGGAATGTCCAATCTGCCCCAAACTTCACACTTTTGATAAGAGTCATGGCCTGAACACATCTGCATGAGAATGTTCAGTTCTAGTAATAGCGCCACCTACTGGCAACAGGAAGTGACATGTTTAACACGTTGATGCCGTTCTAGCAACATGTTAAAAATGCCATTGAGTTCTAAACATGCTAGAAACATGTTAAAACATGCTAACAATGCTTAGCTAAGTGCTAAAGAATGCTAATTCAATGAAACATGACTTTGTTGTTACTCAAGAAGGCAATGTCCAATTTGCACCAAACTTCACACGTTTGATAAGAGTTCTGTCCTGAACACACATCCATGCTCATATTCAGTTATAGTCATAACGCCACCTACTGGCAACAGAAACTGACATGGTTAACACAGTAATGCAGTACTAACCACATAATTATTGTGTACTGAGCATGCTAGAAACAGACTAAACATGCTAGCAACACTTAGCTGAGTCATGAAGCATGCTATTATCACCATTATACAAAACATTTTGTAACTGACTTTGACATACTCTTACTATATATACCTCCTTAAATGTACATTTCCCAACCATGCTCTGTCTTCCTAAAACCACCGAGTGTTGATGGCACGGGTGCGAGGGCCCTTTCATCGCTGCTTGCAGCTTTAATTATTATTATTATTATTCTTCTTCTCCGCATTGAATTGCATTTTTGAGGGCCTAAACATGCGCGAAAACTCACGAAACTTTGCACACGCGTCAGAACTGGCGAAAATTTACATCTGATATAGGTTTCAGAATTGGACGGGGCAAAACGGCTCGATAGCGCCACCTATAAAAGTTCAACGGAGTGCGCCTCCCGCAACGTTCCACGTACGTGCACGAAATTCGGTACATACATGTAATGACCTAATACCTACAAAAAAGTCTCTTGGAGCATAGCCCTAAACACAACAGGAAGTCAGCCATTTTGAACTTCCTCTCAGATTTTTGTGCAGTTTTTGCTATTTTCAGGCCTCGTACTTTAACGAACTCCTCCTACAGTTTTAATCTGATCATCTTCAAATTTGGTGAGTATAATCTTAAGGCCTTTGCGACGTTAAATTGCGAAGATCTTGAGTTTTCGTCAAAGGGCGGGTCCTCGGCGACCTGACAAATTTCGATGTTTCGCCATGAAACAGGAAGTTGCTGTAACTCAGGCATGGAATGTCCAATCTGCCCCAAACTTCACACTTTTGATAAGCGTTCTGTCCTGAACACATGACCATGCTCATATTCAGTTACAGTCATAGCGCCACCTGCTGGCAACAGGAAGTGACATGTTTAACACTGTTATGGACTCCTAATAACATATAAAAAAGTGCCAGCAAGTGCTAAACATGCTAACAACATACTAGAAGCATGCTAAAACATGCTAGCAAACTCTTAGCTAAGTGCTAAAGCATGCTATTATTGCAATTAAATAGGAATTTGCTGTAACTCAGGCATGGAATGTCCAATCTGCCCCAAACTTCACACTTTTGATAAGCGTTCTGTCCTGAACACATCTACATGAGAACATTCAGTTATAGTAATAGCGCCACCTACTGGTAACAGGAAGTGTCATGTTTAACACGTTGATGCCATTCTAGCAACATGTTAAAAATGCCATTGACTTCTAAACATGCTAGAAACATGTTAAAACATGCTAGCAATACTTAGCTAAGTGCTAAAGCATGCTAATTCAATGAAACAGGATGTTGTTGTTACTCAAGAAGGCAATGTCCAATCTGCGCCAAACTTCACACTTTTAATAAACATTCTGTCCTGAACACATGACCATGCTCATATTCAGTTACAGTCATAGTGCCACCTGCTGGCAACAGGAAGTGACATGTTAAACACTGTTGTGGACATATAAAAACGTATAAAAAAAGTGCCAGCAAGTGCTTAACATGCTAACAACATACTAGAAACATGCTAAAACATGCTAGCAAACACTTAGCTAAGTGTTAAAGCATGCTATTGCTGCAATTAAATAGGAATTTGCTGTAACACAGGCATGGAATGTCCAATCTGCCCCAAACTTCACACGTTTGATAAGAGTCATGGCCTGAACACATGTCTATGCTAAAATTCAGTTATAGTAATAGCGCCACCTACTGGCAACAGGAAGTGACATGTTTAACACATTGATGCCGTTCTAGCAACATGTTAAAAATGCCATTGAGTTCTAAACATGCTAGAAACATATTAAAACATGCTAGCAATACTTAGCTAAGTGCTAAAGCATGCTGATTCAATGAAACAGGACTTTGTTGTTACTCAGGAAGGCAATGTAAGAGTTATCTCTTGAGTTATCTCTTATCTCTTGAACACATGTCCATGCTCATATTTAGTTAGTCATAGCGCCACCTGCTGGCAACATGAAGTGACGTTTAACACTGTTCTTGACTCCTAATAACATAAAAAAATGCCAGTAGGTGCTAAACATCCTACCAACATACTAGAGACATGTTAAAACATACTAGCAAACACTTAGCTAAGTGCTAAAGAATGATATTACTGCAATTAAATATGAATTTGCTGTAACTCAGGCATGGAATATCCAATTTGCCCCAAACTTCACACGTTTGATAAGAGTTCTGTACTGAACACATGACCATGCTCATATGAAGTTATAGTCATAATGCCACCTGCTGGCAACAGGAAGTGACGTTTAACACTATTGTGGTCTCCTAATAACATAAAAAAGTGCCAGCAGGTGTTAAACAGGCTAGCAACATACTAGAAAGATGCTAAAACATGCTATCAAACACTTAGCTAAGTGCTAAAGCATGCTATTATTGCAATTAAATAGGATTTTGCTGTAACTCAGGCATGGAATGTCCAATCTGCCCCAAACTTCACACTTTTGATAAGAGTCATGGCCTGAACACATCTACATGAGAATGTTCAGTTATAGTAATAGCGCCACCTACTGGCAACAGGAAGTGACATGTTTAACACGTTGATGCCGTTCTAGCAACATGTTAAAAATGCCATTGAGTTCTAAACATGCTAGAAACATGTTAAAACATGCTAACAATGCTTAGCTAAGTGCTAAAGAACGCTAATTCAATGAAACATGACTTTGTTGTTACTCAAGAAGGCAATGTCCAATTTGCACCAAACTTCACACGTTTGATAAGAGTTCTGTCCTGAACACACATCCATGCTCATATTCAGTTATAGTCATAACGCAACCTACTGGCAACAGAAACTGACATGGTTAACACAGTAATGCAGTACTAACCACATAATTATTGTGTACTAAGCATGCTAGAAACAGACTAAACATGCTAGCAACACTTAGCTGAGTCATGAAGCATGCTATTATCACCATTATACAAAACATTTTGTAACTGACTTTGACATACTCTTACTATATATACCTCCTTAAATGTACATTTCCCAACCATGCTCTGTCTTCCTAAAGCCACAGAGTGTTGATGGCACGGGTGCGAGGGCCCTTTCATCGCTGCTTGCAGCTTTAATTATTATTATTATTATTCTTCTCCGCATTGAATTGCATTTTTGAGGGCCTAAACATGCGCGAAAACTCACGAAACTTTGCACACGCGTCAGAACTGGCGAAAATTTACATCTGATATAGGTTTCAGAATTGGACGGGGCAAAATGGCTCGATAGCGCCACCTATAAAAGTTCAACGGAATGCGCCTCCCGCAACGTTCAACGTACGTGCACGAAATTCGGTACATACGTGTAATGACCTAATACCTACAAAAAAGTCTCTTGGAGCATAGCCCTAAACACAACAGGAAGTCAGCCATTTTGAACTTCCTCTCAGATTTTTGTGCAGTTTTTGCCATTTTCAGGCCTCGTACTTTAACGAACTCCTCCTACAGTTTTAATCTGATCATCTTCAAATTTGGTGAGTGTAATCTTAAGGCCTTTGCGACGTTAGATTGCGAAGATCTTGAGTTTTCGTCGAAGGGCGGGTCCTCGGCGGCCTTACAAATTTCGATGTTTCGCCATGAAACAGGAAGTTGCTGTAACTCAGGCATGGAATGTCCAATCTGCCCCAAACTTCACACGTTTGATAAGAGTTCTGTCCTGAACACATGGCCATGCTCATATTCAGTTATAGTCATAGCGCCACCTGCTGGCAACAGGAAGTGACATGTTTAACACTGTTATGGACTCCTAATAACATATAAAAAAGTGCCAGCAAGTGCTAAACATGCTAACAACATACTAGAAGCATGCTAAAACATGCTAGCAAACTCTTAGCTAAGTGCTAAAGCATGCTATTATTGCAATTAAATAGGAATTTGCTGTAACTCAGGCATGGAATGTCCAATCTGCCCCAAACTTCACACTTTTGATAAGCGTTCTGTCCTGAACACATCTACATGAGAATATTCAGTTATAGTAATAGCGCCACCTACTGGCAACAGGAAGTGTCATGTTTAACACGTTGATGCCATTCTAGCAACATGTTAAAAATGCCATTGAGGTCTAAACATGCTAGAAACATGTTAAAACATGCTAGCTAATGTTAAAACATGCTAGCAATACTTAGCTAAGTGGTAAAGCATGCTAATTCAATTGAAACAGGATGTTGTTGTTACTCAAGAAGGCAATGTCCAATATGCGCCAAACTTCACACTTTTAATAAACGTTCTGTCCTGAACACATGACCATGCTCATATTCAGTTACAGTCATAGTGCCACCTGCTGGCAACAGGAAGTGACATGTTAAACACTGTTGTGGACATATAAAAACATATAAAAAAAGTGCCAGCAAGTGCTAAACATGCTAACAACATACTAGAAACATGCTAAAACATGCTAGCAAACACTTAGCTAAGTGCTAAAGCATGCTATTGCTGCAATTAAATAGGAATTTGCTGTAACACAGGCATGGAATGTCCAATCTGCCCCAAACTTCACACGTTTGATAAGAGTCATGGCCTGAACACATCTACATGAGAATATTCAGTTATAGTAATAGCGCCACCTGCTGTCAACAGGAAGTGACATGTTTAACACTGTTGTGGTCTCCTAATAACATATATAAAAGAGCCAGCAAGTGCTAAACAGGTTAGCAACATACTAGAAACATGCTAGCAAACACTTAGCTAAGTGATAAAGCATGCTATTACTGCAATTAAATAGGAATTTGCTGTAACTCAGGCATGGAACGTCCAATCTGCCCCAAACTTCACATGTTTGATAAGAATCATGGCCTGAACGCATGCCTATGCTCAAATTCAGTTATAGTAATAGCGCCACCTACTGGCAACAGGAAGTGACATGTTTAACACGTTGATGCCGTTCTAGCAACATGTTAAAAATGCCATTGAGTTCTAAACATGCTAGAAACATATTAAAACATGCTAGCAATACTTAGCTAAGTGCTAAAGCATGCTAATTCAATGAAACAGGACTTTGTTGTTACTCAAGAAGGCAATGTACAATCTACCCCAAACGTCACACGTTTGATAAGAGTTATCTCTTGAACACATGTCCATGCTCATATTTAGTTATAGTCATAGCGCCACCTGCTGGCAACAGGAAGTGACGTTTAACACTGTTCTTGACTCCTAATAACATATAAAAAAATGCCAGTAGGTGCTAAACATCCTACCAACATACTAGAGACATGCTAAAACATAATAGCAAACACTTAGCTAAGTGCTAAAGAATGATATTACTGCAATTAAATATGAATTTGCTGTAACTCAGGCATGGAATGTCCAATCTGCCCCAAACTTCACACTTTTGATAAGCGTTCTGTCCTGAACACATGACCATGCTTATATTCAGTTACAGTCATAGCGCCACCTGCTGGCAACAGGAAGTGACATGTTTAACACTGTTGTGGACTCCTAATAACATATAAAAAAGTGCCAGCAAGTGTTAAACATGCTAACAACATACTAGAAACATGCTAAAACATGCTAGCAAACTCTTAGCCAAGTGCTAAAGCATGCTATTATTGCAATTAAATAGGAATTTGCTGTAACTCAGGCATGGAATGTCCAATCTGCCCCAAACTTCACACTTTTGATAAGAGTCATGGCCTGAACACATCTACATGAGAATGTTCAGTTATAGTAATAGCGCCACCAACTGGCAACAGGAAGTGACATGTTTAACACATTGATGCCGTTCTAGCAACATGTTAAAACATGCTAACAATGCTTAGCTAAGTTCTAAAGAATGCTAATTCAATGAAACATGACTTTGTTGTTACTCAAGAAGGCAATGTCCAATTTGCACCAAACTTCACATGTTTGATAAGAGTTCTGTCCTGAACACACATCCATGCTCATATTCAGTTATAGTCATAACGCCACCTACTGGCAACAGAAACTGACATGGTTAACACCGTAATGCAGTACTAACCACATAATTATTGTGTACTAAGCATGCTAGAAACAGACTGAACATGCTAGCAACACTTAGCTGAGTCATGAAGCATGCTATTATCACCATTATACAAAACATTTTGTAACTGACTTTGACATACTCTTACTATATATACCTCCTTAAATGTACATTTCCCAACCATGCTCTGCCTTCCTAAAGCCACCGAGTGTTGATGGCACGGGTGCGAGGGCCCTTTCATCGCTGCTTGCAGCTTTAATTAGGGCCCAAGCCCTGAAAGGGCGAAGGCCCTATTGTTTCCGGTAGGATTATTTATTATTATTAGGGCCCAAGCCCTGAAAGGGCGAAGGCCCTATTGTTTTCGGTAGGATTATTTATTATTATTATTATTATTATTATTATTATTTTTCTGTCAACCTTTCGGGCACTTTTGAGACCCTTAACGTGCTCGAAAACTCTTGAAACTTTGCACACGGGTCAGAACCCGTGGCCATCAGGGCTGGGCTGAAGCTGGTACCCGGGCGTGGCAGGGTGGCTCGACAGCGCCCCCTTGAACGTGGTCCGAAAACTTGGTCCATAAATCAGACACGCTTGCATGTAATAATATGAAACTCGGTACACATATAGATCTCATCGGGCCGAACAACTTTCGTACTTTTACTTTTTACGCCAGCCCAACAGGAAGTCGGCTATTATGGGTTGTTTTGAAACGCATGCTGTGGAATTTAATGTACTCCTCCTAGAGAATTCATCCAATCGCCTCCAAACTCGGTCAGCATGAAGTCAAGACATTGAGGATGCTAAATTGCGGACGGATTTTTGATATCTCGAACGGTTTGGCCGTGGCAAGGAAACGAATTTATGGCGAATAAGGGACACAGGAAGTGTGTTATAACTTCAGCATACATTATCTGATCTTGATGAAACTTCAGCAGTGTGTTTGTTTTCAGAGGCCGAACACAAGGATGTGATTATTGTGAGTCAAAGTTATAGCGCCACCAACTGGCAGCAGGAAGTGTGTCACTTTCAAAATGCTTTGAAATCACTCTCTTATTTTTACCTGATTTGCTTCAAACTTTATGTGTATGATGTAGACACACGGCAGATGTAGACCTGTGAAAGGATTATTGATATCTTAGATACTGTTGCCATGGCAACGCATCAAACTTTAATATTCTTTTTTGATGCTTTTGAGACTCTTAACATACTTGAAATTGCATGAAACTCGACAGACACATCACACTTATTATCCAGTAGACATGGGCAAAGTTTCAGAAACGGGCGTGGTGAGGGGCTCAGTAGCGCCACCTTTAGTCAAAAATGGGGGCTTAGTTTTACCTAGAATCACAAAACTTGGTATGTATATTGTTCTTATCGAGCCGGACAACTTTCTAATTTACACTTATTAGCTCAAAGCAACAGAAAGTCAGATATTTTGGTTTGAATGTGATTTTTTGGAGAAATTTCTCTCTCTCTCTGTCTCTGAGTGTATGAGGGGTGGGGGTGATTTGTCAGTTGAGTGAGATTTACTTTTTCATTTGTTTTTCAAGGTTTCTGGGGCTTTTGGGTCCCTAAACGTGCTCGAAAACTCTTGAAACTTTGCACACAGGTCAGAACCCGCGGCCATCAGGGCGGGGCTGAATCTGGTAGCCGGGCGTGGCAGGGGGGCTCGACAGCGCCCCCTTGAACGGGGTTCTAAAACTTGGTCCATAAATCAGACACGCTTGCATGTAATAATATGAAACTCGGTACACATATAGATCTCATCGGGCCGAACAACTTTCGTGCTCTAAGTTTTACGCCAGCCCAACAGGAAGTCGGCTATTTAGGGTTGTTTGGAAACGCTTGCTGTGGAATTTAATGTACTCCTCCTAGGAAATACATCGATTCGCCTCCAAACTCGGTCAGCGTGAAGTCAAGACATTGATGATGCTAAATTGCGGACGGATTTTTGATATCTCGAACGGTTTGGCTGTGGCGAGGAAACGAATTAATGGCGAGAAAAGAGAAAAACGAAGTGTTATAACTAATGCATACATTAACTGATCTTGATGAAACTTCAGCAGTTTGTTCATGGTAAGAGGCCGATCAGATGGATGTAACTATTGTGTGTCAAAGTTATAGCGCCACCAACTGGCAGCAGGAAATGTGTCACTTTCAAAATGCTTTTGACAAAAGTTGGTGGGGTTGTTTTACCTACAGTAGCACAACTCAGTACGTATGTTGATCTCATCGACCCGGACAACTTTCTAATTTAAAGTCATTAGCTCCGACCATCAGGAAGTCAGATATTTTGGTTTGAATGTGGATTTTTTGCAAAATCAGCCTCCAAAAGGCACTAAAAGCCTCAAATCTTCTAAAAATTTAATTTTATACCATTTATTTCTATATAAAAGTATACAAATATCACAACTAAACCCATTTTATTCTGTTTTTAAAAAGAATTTTATTCTAATTTTATTCTAAATTTTAAAACAGTAAAGTAAAAAAAAAATTCAAGTCATACATAGGGCTATACTGCCCTCTTGTGTCCAAAAGGACATCAAAATAATATATAAAACTTTTTACCAGCTAGGCCAATAATGTATTTAAATATACATTTATTAGGTATGTGTCTGAGGATATTTTCCCACCGGTTAATCGACGTGTGTGACACGAGCGGGTGCTTTTGTATCGCTAATATAAAAGTGAAAGAAAAATACGGACGTCCGCACGGACATTTATAATGGTGCACACACAAATCACACACACGTTGGAAGGAATTATGCTTTTAAACAACACTAAACCGCCATTAGATGTCGCCAAGTGACCGTCTTAATGAGCGAGTCATTGATTCATTCGTTCAAATGATTCGTAATCCATAACATACAGATCCATAAACATGGATCCATAAACATCCAATCCATAAACATAAACAGATGTTTATGGATTGATCATTCAATCTTTGAGTCAACCAATTCGTTCAAAATGCTGAATCATTCAGTTATGAGAAAACACGTTCCTGTGAGATGCGTTCTTCTGTGATCTTTGTTTAACTATTTCCGCTGCTGAAACAGAACAAAAACAGTCAATATTGCATCTAAAATGTAAATGACTTCATTTTAACTGTTAATAACCTGTTGTATGAAATCAATATCACAGTTTCAATAGTGATTGTATTCAGGAAAAGTTAGGTACGGAGAGCGAGCGATTTCAACAAAATCAGAACTAAACCCATTTTATTCTTTTATTATTATTATTATTCAATTTAAGAATTATGTTTGAGTTTAAAAAAAAGCCATAATGTTTTAGTCCAAAAAATAAATAAATCATGCCATGGATTGCTTGAAATTAATTTTTTTTATTATATTTATTTTTTCGTTTTGGCTTTGTTTATAGTTTATTTTTATTTTTTTATTCTTGTTCCGTTCTGAATATCATTACATTTAAAGGATTTGTTGTGGAATATTTTGAGTGTATCATAAAATCAGAATAATTCTCTCGATTTAGTGATCCCCTACTTATTATTTTATTTTATTTTTTTCTTTGTTCTAATTAGGTCAGGCAAGTAAAATTATCTGTGTCTTGTCCCTGAAATGTATAATATATATATATATATATATATATAATGTATGTATGTGTGTGTGTGTGTATATATATATATATATATATATATATATATATATGTGTGTGTGTGTGTATGTATGTGTGTGTGTGTGTATATATATATATATATATATATATATATATATATATATATATATATGTGTGTGTGTGTGTGTGTGTGTGTGTGTATATATATATATATATATATATATATAAATATAAATATAGCTGCGAGCAGCGATGGAGGGCCAAAGCCGCCGGCACCGCCACCCTGGCACCAGGATTGCGGTGCCACCGGCTTGGGCCCGTAATCGCTGCTCGCAGCTATATTTATTATTATTATTATTATTATTATTATTATTTTTCTGTCAACCTTTCGGGCACTTTTGGGGCCTTTAACATGCTCGAAAACTCTTGAAATTTTGCACACAGGTCAGAACCTGCGGCCATCAGGGCCGGGCTGAAGCTGGTACCCGGGCGTGGCAAGGGGGCTCAACAGCGCCCCCTTGAACGGGGTCCGAAAACTTGGTCCATAAATCAGACACGCTTGCATGTAATAATATGAAACTCAATACACATATAGATCTCATCGGGCCAAACAACTTTCGTACTTTTACTTTTTACGCCAGCCCAACAGGAAGTCGGCTATTATGGGTTGTTTGGAAACGCATGCTGTGGAATTTAATGTACTCCTCCTAGGGAATTCATCCATTCGCCTCCAAACTCAGTCAGCATGAAGTCAAGACATTGAGGATGCTAAATTGCGGACGGATTTTTGATATCTCGAACGGTTTGGCCGTGGCGAGGACACGAATTTATGGCGAATAATGGAAACAGGAAGTGTGTTATAACTTCTGCATACATTAACTGATCTTGATTAAACTTTAGCAGTGTGTTCGTTGTAAGAGGCCGATCACATGGATGTGACTATTCTGCCCTACAAAGCAAAAAGGCAGTAACTACGCAGAGTGCAGAACTGAGAAAAATGACTTTAAAGTTATTCTGTCATCCAGCCTAAGTAGTTGTAGGTAGATTATTGGACATGTGGCTGTTTTGTTACTTTATATTAGCTTATTCTTTGTATATATCAATCCTCATATTTAATTTGATATTTTACCCCTATTTTGCAGTTACTGTATTCTTGCTTTGTAAATTTGCTTTGTATTACTTACCAAAAACGTGGCACAATACCAAGGAAAAAGGCAGTAACTACAGATTCTCCAAAAGCTATTACCATTTTTCTCCAAAACGACACACATTTGAGATAAGATGTTTTGTCACATAACAAAGGATGCCTTGAATGTCATGAAAATGATAATAACTCATTTTTGACCAAAAATGCAGTTACTGCCTTTTTGCTTTGTAGGGCAGTATTGTGAGTCAAAGTTATAGCGCCACCAACTGGCAGCAGGAAGTGTGTCCCTTTCAAAATGCTTTGAAATCACCCTCTTATTTTTACCCGATTTGCTTCAAACTTTATTTGTATAATGTAAACACACGGCAGATGTAGACCTGTGAAAGGATTTTTGATATCTTTAATACTGTTGCCATGGCAACGCTTCAAACTTTAATATTCTTTTTTGATGCTTTTGAGACTCTAAACATACTTGAAATTGGATGAAACTCGACAGACACATCACATTTATTAGCCCGTAGACTTGTGCAAAGTTTCAGAAACGGGCGTGGTGAGGGGCTCAGTAGCGCCACCTTTAGTCATAAGTGGGGGGGTTAGTTTTATCAACAGCAACAAAACTTGGTATGTGTATTGTTCTCATCAAGACGGACAACTTTCTAATTTACATTAACGATCTCTGACCAACAGGAAGAGAGATATTTTGGTTTGAATGTGGATTTTCTGAAGAATTTTCTCTCCCTCTCTCTGTGTCTCTGTGTGTGTGAGGGGAGGGGGGGATTTGACTATTGCTTTTATATTGTTAATCAAGGTTTCAGGGGCTTTTGGGGTCCTTAACGTGCTCAAAAACTCTTGAAACTTTGCACACAAGTCAGAACCCCCTGCCATCAGGGACGGGCTGAAGCTGGTACCCGGGCGTGGCAGGGGGGCTCAACAGCGGCCCCTTGAACGGTGTCCCAAAACTTGGTCCATAGATCAAACACGCTTGCATGAATTAATATGAAACTCGGTACACATATAGATCTCATCGGGCCGAACAACTTTCCCCCCGTCAAGTTTTACGCCAGCCCAACAGGAAGTCGGCTATTATGGGTTGTTTGGAAAACGCTTGCTGTGGAATGCGAAGTACTCCTCCTAGAGAATTCATCCAATCCCCACCAAACTCGGTGTGCATGAAGTCAAGACATTGAGGATTCTAAATTGCGGACGGATTTTTGATATCTCGAACGGTTTGGCCGTGGCGAGGAAACGAATTTATGGCGAGAAAAGAGAAACACGAAGTGGAATAACTTATGCATACATTAACTGATCTTGATGAAACTTCAGCAGTGTGTTCGTGGTAAGAGGCCGATCAGATGGATGTAACTATTGTGAGTCAAAGTTATAGCGCCACCAACTGGCAGCAGGAAGTGTGTCACTTTCAACATGCTTTTGACAAAAGTGGGGGGGTTAGTTTTAACTACAGTAAAGAAAAAATAGTTTGTATATTGTTCTCATCAAGCCGGACAACTTTCTAATTTACATTCAATAGCTCTGGCCATCAGGAAGTCAGATATTTTGGTCTGAATGTGGATTTTTTTGCAAAATCAGCCTCTGAATTTTTAGCCACTCCTCTTAAACTATTTATTTTATTCGTACCAAACTTTTTCAACATGATGAAACTACATTAAATATGCTAAATTGTGAATGGATAATAAATATCTCAAACGGTTTTGCTATGGCGAGGGATTAAATAATGTCCAAAAAGGAAACACTAAAAATCTTCTAAAAATGTAATTATATACCATTTATTTCTATATAAAAGAATACAAATATCACAACTAAACCCATTTTATTCTGTTTTTGCAATTCAAGAAGAATGAAAAAGTTAAAACAGGCTATTTAGTGCTATTTGGTTCAACAAAAAAGCAAACATAGGGCTATACTGCCCTCTTGTGTCCAAAAGGACATCAAAATAGTATATAAAACTTTTTACCAGGTAGGCCAATATTGTATTTAAATATACATGTATTAGGTATGTGTCTGAGGATATTTTCCCACCGGTTAATCGACGTGTGACACGAGTGGGTGCTTTTAAATCGCTAATATAATAGTGTAAGAAAAATAATGATAATGTTGCACACACAAATCACACACATGTGGGAAAGAATGATGCTTTTAAACAACACTAAACCGCCATTAGGTGTCGCCAGGCATCCATCTTAATAAGCGAGTCATTGATTCATTCGTTCAAACGATTCGTTCGAATGAGTCGATCATGATTAAGACAGATGTTTATGGATTGATCATTCAATCTTTGAGTCAACCGATTCGTTAAAAATGCTGAATCGTTCAGTTATGAGAAAACACGTGATGCGTGATGGTTCTGCCGTGATCTTTGTTTAACTATTTTCGCTGCTGAAACAGAACAAAAACAGTCAACATTGCATCTAAAATGTAAGTGACTTAATTGTAACTGTTTATTAACCTGTTGTATGAAATCTAGGGGTGGGAGAAAAAATTTATTCTTAGATGCATCGCGATGCGGACGTGGACGATTCTGAATCGATTTACAAATGTCAAAAAATCGATTCTCTAAAAAAAATATTTTCTAATAACGTAATATTGACGGAAGGCAAAAGGCGGAACTCTAAGCGGACGTGCGTGCAGTCTGTGGTGCGCACATAACAGAGAAGTTTCTTCTGCTCACCAAGGCTGCATTTATTTGATTAAAAATACAAACAAAAACAGTAATATTGTAAAATATTATTCCAATTTAAAACAGCTGCTTTCTATTTTAATATATTTTAAAGCTGAGTTTTCAGCATCATTACTCCAGTCGTCACTGTCACAAGATCCTTCAGAAATAATTCTAATATGATGATTGATACTCAAGAAACATTCATTATTATTTTAAATGTCGAAAACAGTTGTGTACAGTCTTTGATGAATAGAAAGTTCAAAAGAACAGCATTTATCTGAAATCTAAAGCTTTTGTAACGTTAAACACTACCGCTCAAAAGTTTTGGGTTAGTAATAATTAAAATTTAATTTTTTGGGGAAATAAATAAAATAAATCAGTACTTTTATTTATGAAGGATGAGTTAAACTGATCAACAGTTACAGTAAAGACATTTATAATGTTAAAAATATATATATTTGAAATATATGCTGTTCTTTTGAACTTTACATTCATCAAAGCATTTTGAAAAAAAAAAAAAATCTGTACACAACTGTTTTCAACATTGAAAATAATAATGAATATTTATTGAGCATCAATCATCATATTAGTATGATTTCTGAAGGATCATGTGACACTGAAGACTGGAGTAATGATGCTGAAAACTCAACTTTGATCACAGAAATGAATTACTATGTAAAATATTTAAAAATTGAAAACAGCTGTTTTAAATTGGAATAATATTTCACAATATTACTGTTTTTGTTTGTATTTTTAATCAATAAATGCAGCCTTGGTGAGCAGAAGAGACTTCTCCTAAAAACATTAAAAATCTTACTGACCCCAAACTTTTGAACAATAATATATATATATATATATATATATATATATATATATATATATATATATATATATATATATATATATATACATATATATATATATATATATATATATATATATATATACATATATATGAATTTGTGTGTACGTATGTATGTATGTATGTATGTATGTATATATATATATATATATATATATATATATATATATATATATATATATATATATATATATATATATATATATATATAAATATAGCTGCGAGCAGCGATGGAGGGCCAAAGCCGGCAGTACCGCCACCCGGTGCCTTTAGGTAACTAAAGGCACCGGGGTTGCGGTGCCACCGGCTTGGGCCCGTAATCGCTGCTCGCAGCTATATTTAGGGCCCGAGCACCGATGGTGTGAGGACCCTCTTGGAATTGCTCTGTTTATTAGGGCCCAAGCCCTGAAAGGGCGAAGAGCCCTATTGTTTCCGGTAGGATTATTAGGGCCCAAGCCCTGAAAGGGCGCAGAGCCCTATTGTTTTCGTAAGGATTATTATTATTATTATTATTATTATTATTTTGTCAACCTTTCGGGCACTTTTGGGGCCCTTAACATGCTCAAAAACTCTTGAAACTTTGCACACATGTCAGAACCCGCGGCCATCAGGGCCGGACCGAAGCTGGTACCCGGGCGTGGCAGGGGGGCTCGACAGCGCCCCCTGGAACGGGATCCGAACACTTGTCCATAACTCAAACACACTTGTATTTAATAATATGAAACTCGGCACACATATAGATCTCATCGGGCCGAACAACTTTCGTGCTCTAAGTTTTACGCCAGCCCAACAGGAAGTCGGCTATTATGGGTTGTTTGGAAACGCATGCTGTGGAATTTAATGTACTCCTCCTAGAGAAATCATCCAATCCCCTCGAAACTCAGTGTGTATGAAGTCAAGACATTGAGGATGCTAAATTGCGGACAGATTTTTGATATCTCGAACGGTTTGGCCGTGGCGAGGAAACGAATTTAGGGCGAATAATGGAAACAGGAAGTGTGTTATAACTTCAGCATACATTAACTGATCTTGATGAAACTTCAGCAGTGTGTTCGTTGTAAGAGGCCGATCACATGGATGTGACTATTGTTAGTCAAAGTTATAGCGCCACCAACTGGCAGCAGGAAGTGTGTCACTTTCAAAATGCTTTGAAATCACCCTCTTATTTTAATCTGATTTGCTTCAAACTTTATGTGTATAATGTAGACACACGGCAAATGTAGACCTGTGAAAGGATTATTGATATCTTAGATACTGTTGCCGTGGCAACGCATCAAACTTTAATATTCTTTTCGGATGCTTTTGAGACTC
Source organism: Squalius cephalus (assembly GCF_949319135.1). Taxonomy (NCBI): domain Eukaryota; kingdom Metazoa; phylum Chordata; class Actinopteri; order Cypriniformes; family Leuciscidae; genus Squalius; species Squalius cephalus. The sequence goes on along the minus strand of NC_137131.1, from coordinate 29,509,245 downwards.
TTCACATGCTTGAAAATGCATGAAACTCGACAGACACATCACATTTATTAGCCAGTAGACATGTGCAAAGTTTCAGAAATGGGCGTGGTGAGGGGCTCAGTAGCGCCACCTTTAGTCAAAAATGGGGGCTTAGTTTTTCCTAGAATCACAAAAATCGGTATGTATATTGTTCTCATCGAGCCGGACAACTTTCTAATTTACACTTATAAGCTCCAACCAACAGGAAGTCAGATATTTTGGTTTGAATGTGGATTTTCTGAAGAATTTTCTCTCTCTCTCTGTGTGTCTGTGTGTCTCTGTGTGTGTGTGTGGGGGGGGGGGGGGGGTTGTCTATTCCATTTAATCTTTGTTTTTCAAGGTTTTAGGGGCTTTTGGCGCACTTATCGTGCTCAAAAACACTTGAAACTTTTCACACAGGTCAGAACCCACGGTCATCAGGGCCGGGCTGAAGCTGGTACACGGGCGTGGCAGGGGGGCTCAACAGCGCCCCCTTGAACACGGTCTAAAAACTTGGTCCATAAATCAAACATGCTTGCATGAATTAATATGAAACTCGGTACACATATAGATCTCATCGGGCCGAACAACTTCCGCACTCTAAGTTATTAGCTCCGCCCAACAGGAAGTCGGCTATTATGGGTTGTTTGAAAAACGCATGCTGTGGAATTTGAAACACTCATCCTAGAGAATTCATCCGATCCCCACCAAACTCGGTCAGCATTAAATCAAGACATTGAGGATGCTAAATTGCAAACGGATTTTTGATATCTCGAACAGTTTGGCCGTGGCGAGGAAACGAATTTATGGCGAGAAAAGAGAGACACGAAGTGTTATAACTTCTGCACACATTAACTGATCTTGATGAAACTTCAGCAGTGTGTTCGTGGTAAGAGGCCGGTCAGATGGATGCAACTATTGTGAGTCAAAGTTATAGCGCCACCAACTGGCAACAGGAACTGTGTCACTTTCTAAATGCTTTTGACAAAATGGGGGGGTTACTTTTACCCACAGTTACAAAAATCAGTACATATATTGATCTCATCGAGCCGGACAACTTTCTAATTTACAGTCATTAGCTCTGACCAACAGGAAGTCAGATATTTTGGTTTGAATGTTGATTTAATTGCAAAATCGGCCTCTGAATTTTATATATATATATATTTTAAAGTGACAAGACAGAGAATATTACTTGTCCGAGATATATATATATATATATATATATATATATATATATATATATATAAATATAGCTGCGAGCAGCGATGGAGGGCCCAAGCCGGCGGTACCGCCACCCCGGTGCCTTTAGGTAACTAAAGGCCCCGGGATTGCGGTGCCACCGGCTTGGGCCCGTAATCGCTGCTCGCAGCTATATTTTATTATTATTATTATTATTATTTTGTCAACCTTTTGGGCACTTTTGGGGCCCTTAACATGCTCAAAAACTCTTGAAATTTTGCACACACATCAGAACCTGCGGCCATCAGGGCCGGACTGAAGCTGGTACCCGGGCGTGGCACGGGGGCTCGACAGCGCCCCCTGGAATGGTGTCCGAAAACTTGGTCTATAAATCAAACACGCTTGCATATAATAATATGAAACTCAGTACACATATAGATCTCATCGGGCCGAACAACTTTCGTGCTCTAAGTTTTACACCAGCCCAACAGGAAGTCAACTATTATGGGTTGTTTGAAAAACGCATCCTCTGGAATTTGAAATACTCCTCCTAGAATATTCGTCCAATCACAACCAAACTCGGTGTGCATGAAGTTAAGACATTGAGGATGCTAAATTGCGGACGGATTTTTGATATCTCGAACGGTTTGGCTGTGGCGAGGAAACGAATTTATGGCGATTAATGGGACACAGGAAGTGTGTTATAACTTCTGCATACATTAACTGATCTTGATGAAACTTTCGCAGTGTGTTTGTTGTAAGAGGCCGATCACAAGGATGTGACTATTGTGAGTCAAAGTTATAGCGCCACCAACTGGCAGCAGGAAGTGTGTCACTTTCAAAATGCTTTGAAGTCACCCTCTTAATTTTACACGATTTGCTTCAAACTTTATATGTATAATGTAAACACACGGCAGATGTAGACCTGTGAAAGGATTATTGATATCTTAGATACTGTTGCCGTGGCAACGCATCAAATTTTAATATTCTTTTCGGATGCGTTTGAGACTCTTAACATGCTTGAAATTGGATGAAACTCGACAGACACATAACACTTATTAGCCAGTAGACATGTGAAAAGTTTCAGAAACGGGCGTGGCAGGGGGGCTCAACAGCGCCCTCTTGAACAGGGTCTGAAAACTTGGTCCATATATCAAACACGCTTGCATGAATTAATATGAAACTCGGTACACATATAGATTTCATGGGGCCGAACAACTTTCCCTCTGTCAAGTTTCACGCCAGCCCAACAGGAAGTCGGCTATTATGGGTTGTTTGGAAAACGCTTGCTGTGGAATGTGATGTACTCCTCCTAGAGAATTCATTCAATCACCTCCAAACTCAGTCAGCATGAAGTCAAGACATTGAGGATGCTAAATTGCGAACGGATTTTTGATATCTCGAACGGTTTGGCTGTGGCGAGGAATCGAATTTATGGCGAGAAAAGAGAAACACGAAGTGGAATAACTTCTGCATACATTAACTGATCTTGATGAAACTTCAGCAGTGTGTTCGTGGTAAGAGGCCGATCAGATCGATGTAGCTATTGTGAGTCAAAGTTATAGCGCCACCAACTGGCAGCAGGAAGTGTGTCACTTTCAACATGCTTTTGACAAAAGTGGGGGGGTTAGTTTTAACTACAGTAAAGAAAAAATAGTTTGTATATTGTTCTCATCAAGCCGGACAACTTTCTAATTTACATTCAATAGCTCTGGCCATCAGGAAGTCAGATATTTTGGTCTGAATGTGATTTTTTTTGCTAAATCAGCCTCTGAATTTTTAGCCACTCCTCTTAAACTATTTATTTTATTCGTACCAAACTTTTTCAACATGATGAAACTACATTAAATATGCTAAATTGTGAATGGATAATAAATATCTTAAACGGTTTTGCTATGGCGAGGGATTAAAGTAATGTCCAAAAAGGAAACACTAAAAATCTTCTAAAAATGTAATTATATACCATTTATTTCTATATAAAAGTATACAAATATCGAACTAAACCCATTTTATTCTGTTTTTGCAATTCAAGAAGAATGAAAAAGTTAAAACAGGCTATTTAGTGCTATTTGGTTCAACAAAAAAGCAAACATAGGGCTATACTGCCCTCTTGTGTCCAAAAGGACATCAAAATAGTATATAAAACTTTTTACCAGGTAGGCCAATATTGTATTTAAATATACATTTATTAGGTATGTGTCTGAGGATATTTTCCCACCGGTTAATCGACGTGTGACACGAGTGGGTGCTTTTAAATCGCTAATATAATAGTGAAAGAAAAATAATGATAATGTTGCACACACAAATCACACACATGTGGGAAAGAATAAACAACACTAAACCGCCATTAGGTGTCGCCAGGCATCCATCTTAATAAGCGAGTCATTGATTCATTCGTTCAAACGATTCGTTCGAATGAGTCGATCATGATTAAGACAGATGTTTATGGATTGATCATTCAATCTTTGAGTCAACCGATTCGTTAAAAATGCTGAATCGTTCAGTTATGAGAAAACACGTGATAAGTGATGGTTCTGCCGTGATCTTTGTTTAACTATTTTCGCTGCTGAAACAGAACAAAAACAGTCAACATTGCATCTAAAATGTAAGTGACTTAATTGTAACTGTTTATTTGTATGAAATCTAGGGGTGGGAGAAAAAAATTATTCTTAGATGCATCGCGATGCGGACGTGGACGATTCTGAATCGATTCACAAATGTCAAAAAATCGATTCTCTAAAAAAATTTTTTTCTAATAACGTAATATTGACGGAAGGCAAAAGGCGGAACTCTAAGCGGACGTGCGTGCAGTCTGTGGCGCGCACATAACAGAGAAGTTTCTTCTGCTCACCAAGGCTGCATATATTTGATTAAAAATACAAACAAAAACAGTAATATTGTAAAATATTATTCCAATTTAAAACAGCTGCTTTCTATTTTAATATATTTTAAACTGTTATTTATTCCTGTGATCAAAGCTGAGTTTTCAGCATCATTACTCCAGTCGTCACTGTCACATGATCCTTCAGAAATTATTCTAATATGATGATTGATACTCAAGAAACATTCATTATTATTTTAAATGTCGAAAACAGTTGTGTACAGTCTTTGATGAATAGAAAGTTCAAAAGAACAGCATTTATCTGAAATCTAAAGCTTTTGTAACGTTAAACACTACCGCTCAAAAGTTTTGGGTTAGTAATAATTAAAATTTTATTTTTGGGGTAAATAAATAAAATAAATCAGTACTTTTATTTATGAAGGATGAGTTAAACTGATCAACAGTTACAGTAAAGACATTTATAATGTTAAAAATATATATATTTGAAATATATGCTGTTCTTTTGAACTAACATTCATCAAAGCATTTTGAAAAAAAAAATCTGTACACAACTGTTTTCAACATTGAAAATAATAATGAATATTTATTGAGCATCAATCATCATATTAGTATGATTTCTGAAGGATCATGTGACACTGAAACTGGAGTAATGATGCTGAAAACTCAACTTTGATCACAGAAATGAATTACTATGTAAAATATTTAAAAATTGAAAACAGCTGTTTTAAATTGGAATAATATTTCACAATATTACTGTTTTTGTTTGTATTTTTAATCAATAAATGCAGCCTTGGTGAGCAGAAGAGACTTCTCCTAAAAACATTAAAAATCTTACTGACCCCAAACTTTTGAACAATAATATATATATATATATATATATATATATATATATATATATATATATATATATATATATATATATATATATATATATATATATATACATATATATGTATGTGTGTGTATGTATGTATGTATATATATATATATATATATATATATATATATATATATTAGAGGTGGGCATAGATTAATTTTTTTAATCTAGATTAATCTAGATTAATTTTGAAATTAATCTAGATTAATCTAGATTAAAATGGCTCATTTGAATTCTGCCGAAGGCATTCAGAGTATGTGTGCTACCCAAATAATGACTATAAAAGTAAGTCTTTGAGAACGGGTTTCTCAAGCCAGGTGGCGCATTAGACCAGGGCCTCATCTCCTGTTTCCAAAATGCATCACAAACTGCTTGAGAAAGCTGTTCTACTCATAGACTGTAAAAGGTTACTACTGTACTGTTACCGTACGTAGGCAACATTAGGTAGGCCTATGTTATTATCAACTACTATAGGCTATCAATTAGGGATGGGCGATATGGCCTAAAATCCATATTGTGATATACATTGCAGCCTCTTGCGATAACGATATTATAATAAAACCATTTCAGAACAGGTTACACAGACCCTGCTAAACAACTGCTAAATGTTTTTTTTTTTTTTTTTTTTTGAAAGGGTGTATGTAGTTTTGAGAACATATATTGTGCAAAACTGTAAGTATACAACATAATTTTGCAGAGAAATAAAATTTAAGTACACTAGCTGCAGAGACTTAAGTAGGTCTAATGTTTATTATGGCTTGGAGCTTATGAAACCCCAAATTTAAAATTAGAATATTGTCTAACTGATGTCTTTTCAGTTAAAAAGAAACACAACAACGATTCTTAAAATCGGGCGCTTTTAATAAAAAGAGATTATGTGCTACACCACTCACTAAGATATATTGGGAATAATACGCGCGCGCTGGTATTCAGTGATATGTTTCGTTTTGAATTTGAGGTGGTAGAACGGATTAGTCGTGTGTTAATTTACCGAACTGTTACACCACACAGTCTACGTCGGACGGCTTAAATACAAACCAAGTCCAAATAATGGATGTTGCACGGATCTTTTACACCAGCTTTCACTTTCAGCCGTGTTTACTTAAGATGACGACGAATATGATGCGTTGCAGCCGGGTGTTCCTCGCGGCCGCGGGTAGATTGCGTCATCATAGCTTGAGCCAGCTCCCAACGCTCCCAACCCAACTTGGAGAATAGATTAACGGCGATATTTTTTTTATCGCGCGATAAGAGTCTCGCGTTAACGCAGCGCGTTAACGCCGATAACGGCCCACCACTAATATATATATATATATATATATATATATATATATATATATATATATATATATATATATAAATATAGCTGCGAGCAGCGATGGAGGGCCCAAGCCGGCGGTACCGCCACCCCCGGTGCCTTTAGGTAACTAAAGGCACCGGGGTTGCGGTGCCACCGGCTTGGGCCCGTAATCGCTGCTCGCAGCTATATTTAGGGCCCGAGCACCGATGGTGTGAGGACCCTCTTGGAATTGCTCTGTTTATTATTATTATTATTATTCTTCTCCGCATTGAATTGCATTTTTGAGGGCCTAAACATGCGCGAAAACTCACGAAACTTTGCACACGCGTCAGAACTGGCGAAAATTTACATCTGATATAGGTTTCAGAATTGGACGGGGCAAAATGGCTCGATAGCGCCACCTATAAAAGTTCAACGGAGTGCGCCTCCTGCAACGTTCCACGTACGTGCACGAAATTCGGTACATACGTGTAATGACCTAATACCTACAAAAAAGTCTCTTGGAGCATAGCCCTAAACACAACAGGAAGTCAGCCATTTTGAACTTCCTCTCAGATTTTTGTGCAGTTTTTGCCATTTTCAGGCCTCGTACTTTAACGAACTCCTCCTACAGTTTTAATCTGATCATCTTCAAATTTGGTGAGTGTAATCTTAAGGCCTTTGCGACGTTAAATTGCGAAGATCTTGAGTTTTCGTCGAAGGGCGGGTCCTCGGCGGCCTTACAAATTTCGATGTTTCGCCATGAAACAGGAAGTTGCTGTAACTCAGGCATGGAATGTCCAATCTCCCCCAAACTTCACACGTTTGATAAGAGTTCTGTCCTGAACACATGGCCATGCTCATATTCAGTTATAGTCATAGCGCCACCTGCTGGCAACAGGAAGTGACATGTTTAACACTGTTATGGACTCCTAATAACATATAAAAAAGTGCCAGCAAGTGCGAAACATGCTAACAACATACTAGAAGCATGCTAAAACATGCTAGCAAACTCTTAGCTAAGTGCTAAAGCATGCTATTATTGCAATTAAATAGGAATTTGCTGTAACTCAGGCATGGAATGTCCAATCTGCCCCAAACTTCACACTTTTGATAAGCGTTCTGTCCTGAACACATCTACATGATAATATTCAGTTATAGTAATAGCGCCACCTACTGGCAACAGGAAGTGTCATGTTTAACACGTTGATGCCATTCTAGCAACATGTTAAAAATGCCATTGAGGTCTAAACATGCTAGAAACATGTTAAAACATGCTAGCAATACTTAGCTAAGTGCTAAAGCATGCTAATTCAATGAAACAGGATGTTGTTGTTACTCAAGAAGGCAATGTCCAATATGCGCCAAACTTCACACTTTTAATAAACGTTCTGTCCTGAACACATGACCATGCTCATATTCAGTTACAGTCATAGTGCCACCTGCTGGCAACAGGAAGTGACATGTTAAACACTGTTGTGGACATATAAAAACATATAAAAAAAGTGCCAGCAAGTGCTAAACATGCTAACAACATACTAGAAACATGCTAAAACATGCTAGCAAACACTTAGCTAAGTGCTAAAGCATGCTATTGCTGCAATTAAATAGGAATTTGCTGTAACACAGGCATGGAATGTCCAATCTGCCCCAAACTTCACACGTTTGATAAGAGTCATGGCCTGAACACATCTACATGAGAATATTCAGTTATAGTAATAGCGCCACCTGCTGTCAACAGGAAGTGACATGTTTAACACTGTTGTGGTCTCCTAATAACATATATAAAAGAGCCAGCAAGTGCTAAACAGGTTAGCAACATACTAGAAACATGCTAGCAAACACTTAGCTAAGTGATAAAGCATGCTATTACTGCAATTAAATAGGAATTTGCTGTAACTCAGGCATGGAACGTCCAATCTGCCCCAAACTTCACATGTTTGATAAGAATCATGGCCTGAACGCATGCCTATGCTCAAATTCAGTTATAGTAATAGCGCCACCTACTGGCAACAGGAAGTGACATGTTTAACACGTTGATGCCGTTCTAGCAACATGTTAAAAATGCCATTGAGTTCTAAACATGCTAGAAACATATTAAAACATGCTAGCAATACTTAGCTAAGTGCTAAAGCATGCTAATTCAATGAAACAGGACTTTGTTGTTACTCAAGAAGGCAATGTACAATCTACCCCAAACGTCACACGTTTGATAAGAGTTATCTCTTGAACACATGTCCATGCTCATATTTAGTTATAGTCATAGCGCCACCTGCTGGCAACAGGAAGTGACGTTTAACACTGTTCTTGACTCCTAATAACATATAAAAAAATGCCAGTAGGTGCTAAACATCCTACCAACATACTAGAGACATGCTAAAACATAATAGCAAACACTTAGCTAAGTGCTAAAGAATGATATTACTGCAATTAAATATGAATTTGCTGTAACTCAGGCATGGAATGTCCAATCTGCCCCAAACTTCACACTTTTGATAAGCGTTCTGTCCTGAACACATGACCATGCTTATATTCAGTTACAGTCATAGCGCCACCTGCTGGCAACAGGAAGTGACATGTTTAACACTGTTGTGGACTCCTAATAACATATAAAAAAGTGCCAGCAAGTGTTAAACATGCTAACAACATACTAGAAACATGCTAAAACATGCTAGCAAACTCTTAGCCAAGTGCTAAAGCATGCTATTATTGCAATTAAATAGGAATTTGCTGTAACTCAGGCATGGAATGTCCAATCTGCCCCAAACTTCACACTTTTGATAAGAGTCATGGCCTGAACACATCTACATGAGAATGTTCAGTTATAGTAATAGCGCCACCAACTGGCAACAGGAAGTGACATGTTTAACACGTTGATGCCGTTCTAGCAACATGTTAAAACATGCTAACAATGCTTAGCTAAGTTCTAAAGAATGCTAATTCAATGAAACATGACTTTGTTGTTACTCAAGAAGGCAATGTCCAATTTGCACCAAACTTCACATGTTTGATAAGAGTTCTGTCCTGAACACACATCCATGCTCATATTCAGTTATAGTCATAACGCCACCTACTGGCAACAGAAACTGACATGGTTAACACAGTAATGCAGTACTAACCACATAATTATTGTGTACTAAGCATGCTAGAAACAGACTGAACATGCTATTTTGAATTGCATTTTTGAGGGCCTAAACATGCGCGAAAACTCACAAAACTTTGCACACGCGTCAGAACTGGCGAAAATTTACATCTGATATAGGTTTCAGAATTGGACAGGGCAAAATGGCTCGATAGCGCCACCTATAAAAGTTCAACGGAGTGCGCCTCCTGCAACGTTCCACGTACGTGCACGAAATTCGGTACATACGTGTAATGACCTAATACCTACAAAAAAGTCTCTTGGAGCATAGCCCTAAACACAACAGGAAGTCAGCCATTTTGAACTTCCTCTCAGATTTTTGTGCAGTTTTTGCCATTTTCAGGCCTCGTACTTTAACGAACTCCTCCTACAGTTTTAATCTGATCATCTTCAAATTTGGTGAGTGTAATCTTAAGGCCTTTGCGACGTTAAATTGCGAAGATCTTGAGTTTTCGTCGAAGGGCGGGTCCTCGGCGGCCTTACAAATTTCGATGTTTCGCCATGAAACAGGAAGTTGCTGTAACTCAGGCATGGAATGTCCAATCTCCCCCAAACTTCACACGTTTGATAAGAGTTCTGTCCTGAACACATGGCCATGCTCATATTCAGTTATAGTCATAGCGCCACCTGCTGGCAACAGGAAGTGACATGTTTAACACTGTTATGGACTCCTAATAACATATAAAAAAGTGCCAGCAAGTGCGAAACATGCTAACAACATACTAGAAGCATGCTAAAACATGCTAGCAAACTCTTAGCTAAGTGCTAAAGCATGCTATTATTGCAATTAAATAGGAATTTGCTGTAACTCAGGCATGGAATGTCCAATCTGCCCCAAACTTCACACTTTTGATAAGCGTTCTGTCCTGAATACATCTACATGATAATATTCAGTTATAGTAATAGCGCCACCTACTGGCAACAGGAAGTGTCATGTTTAACACGTTGATGCCATTCTAGCAACATGTTAAAAATGCCATTGAGGTCTAAACATGCTAGAAACATGTTAAAACATGCTAGCAATACTTAGCTAAGTGCTAAAGCATGCTAATTCAATGAAACAGGATGTTGTTGTTACTCAAGAAGGCAATGTCCAATATGCGCCAAACTTCACACTTTTAATAAACGTTCTGTCCTGAACACATGACCATGCTCATATTCAGTTACAGTCATAGTGCCACCTGCTGGCAACAGGAAGTGACATGTTAAACACTGTTGTGGACATATAAAAACATATAAAAAAAGTGCCAGCAAGTGCTAAACATGCTAACAACATACTAGAAACATGCTAAAACATGCTAGCAAACACTTAGCTAAGTGCTAAAGCATGCTATTGCTGCAATTAAATAGGAATTTGCTGTAACACAGGCATGGAATGTCCAATCTGCCCCAAACTTCACACGTTTGATAAGAGTCATGGCCTGAACACATCTACATGAGAATATTCAGTTATAGTAATAGCGCCACCTGCTGTCAACAGGAAGTGACATGTTTAACACTGTTGTGGTCTCCTAATAACATATATAAAAGAGCCAGCAAGTGCTAAACAGGTTAGCAACATACTAGAAACATGCTAGCAAACACTTAGCTAAGTGATAAAGCATGCTATTACTGCAATTAAATAGGAATTTGCTGTAACTCAGGCATGGAACGTCCAATCTGCCCCAAACTTCACATGTTTGATAAGAATCATGGCCTGAACGCATGCCTATGCTCAAATTCAGTTATAGTAATAGCGCCACCTACTGGCAACAGGAAGTGACATGTTTAACACGTTGATGCCGTTCTAGCAACATGTTAAAAATGCCATTGAGTTCTAAACATGCTAGAAACATATTAAAACATGCTAGCAATACTTAGCTAAGTGCTAAAGCATGCTAATTCAATGAAACAGGACTTTGTTGTTACTCAAGAAGGCAATGTACAATCTACCCCAAACGTCACACGTTTGATAAGAGTTATCTCTTGAACACATGTCCATGCTCATATTTAGTTATAGTCATAGCGCCACCTGCTGGCAACAGGAAGTGACGTTTAACACTGTTCTTGACTCCTAATAACATATAAAAAAATGCCAGTAGGTGCTAAACATCCTACCAACATACTAGAGACATGCTAAAACATAATAGCAAACACTTAGCTAAGTGCTAAAGAATGATATTACTGCAATTAAATATGAATTTGCTGTAACTCAGGCATGGAATGTCCAATCTGCCCCAAACTTCACACTTTTGATAAGCGTTCTGTCCTGAACACATGACCATGCTTATATTCAGTTACAGTCATAGCGCCACCTGCTGGCAACAGGAAGTGACATGTTTAACACTGTTGTGGACTCCTAATAACATATAAAAAAGTGCCAGCAAGTGTTAAACATGCTAACAACATACTAGAAACATGCTAAAACATGCTAGCAAACTCTTAGCCAAGTGCTAAAGCATGCTATTATTGCAATTAAATAGGAATTTGCTGTAACTCAGGCATGGAATGTCCAATCTGCCCCAAACTTCACACTTTTGATAAGAGTCATGGCCTGAACACATCTACATGAGAATGTTCAGTTATAGTAATAGCGCCACCAACTGGCAACAGGAAGTGACATGTTTAACACGTTGATGCCGTTCTAGCAACATGTTAAAACATGCTAACAATGCTTAGCTAAGTTCTAAAGAATGCTAATTCAATGAAACATGACTTTGTTGTTACTCAAGAAGGCAATGTCCAATTTGCACCAAACTTCACATGTTTGATAAGAGTTCTGTCCTGAACACACATCCATGCTCATATTCAGTTATAGTCATAACGCCACCTACTGGCAACAGAAACTGACATGGTTAACACAGTAATGCAGTACTAACCACATAATTATTGTGTACTAAGCATGCTAGAAACAGACTGAACATGCTAGCAACACTTAGCTGAGTCATGAAGCATGCTATTATCACCATTATACAAAACATTTTGTAACTGACTTTGACATACTCTTACTATATATACCTCCTTAAATGTACATTTCCCAACCATGCTCTGCCTTCCTAAAGCCACCGAGTGTTGATGGCACGGGTGCGAGGGCCCTTTCATCGCTGCTTGCAGCTTTAATTATTATTATTATTATTCTTCTCCGCATTGAATTGCATTTTTGAGGGCCTAAACATGCGCGAAAACTCACGAAACTTTGCACACGCGTCAGAACTGGCGAAAATTTACATCTGATATAGGTTTCAGAATTGGACGGGGCAAAATGGCTCGATAGCGCCACCTATAAAAGTTCAACGGAGTGCGCCTCCTGCAACGTTCCACGTACGTGCACGAAATTCGGTACATACGTGTAATGACCTAATACCTACAAAAAAGTCTCTTGGAGCATAGCCCTAAACACAACAGGAAGTCAGCCATTTTGAACTTCCTCTCAGATTTTTGTGCAGTTTTTGCCATTTTCAGGCCTCGTACTTTAACGAACTCCTCCTACAGTTTTAATCTGATCATCTTCAAATTTGGTGAGTGTAATCTTAAGGCCTTTGCGACGTTAAATTGCGAAGATCTTGAGTTTTCGTCGAAGGGCGGGTCCTCGGCGGCCTTACAAATTTCGATGTTTCGCCATGAAACAGGAAGTTGCTGTAACTCAGGCATGGAATGTCCAATCTCCCCCAAACTTCACACGTTTGATAAGAGTTCTGTCCTGAACACATGGCCATGCTCATATTCAGTTATAGTCATAGCGCCACCTGCTGGCAACAGGAAGTGACATGTTTAACACTGTTATGGACTCCTAATAACATATAAAAAAGTGCCAGCAAGTGCGAAACATGCTAACAACATACTAGAAGCATGCTAAAACATGCTAGCAAACTCTTAGCTAAGTGCTAAAGCATGCTATTATTGCAATTAAATAGGAATTTGCTGTAACTCAGGCATGGAATGTCCAATCTGCCCCAAACTTCACACTTTTGATAAGCGTTCTGTCCTGAACACATCTACATGATAATATTCAGTTATAGTAATAGCGCCACCTACTGGCAACAGGAAGTGTCATGTTTAACACGTTGATGCCATTCTAGCAACATGTTAAAAATGCCATTGAGGTCTAAACATGCTAGAAACATGTTAAAACATGCTAGCAATACTTAGCTAAGTGCTAAAGCATGCTAATTCAATGAAACAGGATGTTGTTGTTACTCAAGAAGGCAATGTCCAATATGCGCCAAACTTCACACTTTTAATAAACGTTCTGTCCTGAACACATGACCATGCTCATATTCAGTTACAGTCATAGTGCCACCTGCTGGCAACAGGAAGTGACATGTTAAACACTGTTGTGGACATATAAAAACATATAAAAAAAGTGCCAGCAAGTGCTAAACATGCTAACAACATACTAGAAACATGCTAAAACATGCTAGCAAACACTTAGCTAAGTGCTAAAGCATGCTATTGCTGCAATTAAATAGGAATTTGCTGTAACACAGGCATGGAATGTCCAATCTGCCCCAAACTTCACACGTTTGATAAGAGTCATGGCCTGAACACATCTACATGAGAATATTCAGTTATAGTAATAGCGCCACCTGCTGTCAACAGGAAGTGACATGTTTAACACTGTTGTGGTCTCCTAATAACATATATAAAAGAGCCAGCAAGTGCTAAACAGGTTAGCAACATACTAGAAACATGCTAGCAAACACTTAGCTAAGTGATAAAGCATGCTATTACTGCAATTAAATAGGAATTTGCTGTAACTCAGGCATGGAACGTCCAATCTGCCCCAAACTTCACATGTTTGATAAGAATCATGGCCTGAACGCATGCCTATGCTCAAATTCAGTTATAGTAATAGCGCCACCTACTGGCAACAGGAAGTGACATGTTTAACACGTTGATGCCGTTCTAGCAACATGTTAAAAATGCCATTGAGTTCTAAACATGCTAGAAACATATTAAAACATGCTAGCAATACTTAGCTAAGTGCTAAAGCATGCTAATTCAATGAAACAGGACTTTGTTGTTACTCAAGAAGGCAATGTACAATCTACCCCAAACGTCACACGTTTGATAAGAGTTATCTCTTGAACACATGTCCATGCTCATATTTAGTTATAGTCATAGCGCCACCTGCTGGCAACAGGAAGTGACGTTTAACACTGTTCTTGACTCCTAATAACATATAAAAAAATGCCAGTAGGTGCTAAACATCCTACCAACATACTAGAGACATGCTAAAACATAATAGCAAACACTTAGCTAAGTGCTAAAGAATGATATTACTGCAATTAAATATGAATTTGCTGTAACTCAGGCATGGAATGTCCAATCTGCCCCAAACTTCACACTTTTGATAAGCGTTCTGTCCTGAACACATGACCATGCTTATATTCAGTTACAGTCATAGCGCCACCTGCTGGCAACAGGAAGTGACATGTTTAACACTGTTGTGGACTCCTAATAACATATAAAAAAGTGCCAGCAAGTGTTAAACATGCTAACAACATACTAGAAACATGCTAAAACATGCTAGCAAACTCTTAGCCAAGTGCTAAAGCATGCTATTATTGCAATTAAAAATGTACATTTCCCAACCATGCTCTGCCTTCCTAAAGCCACCGAGTGTTGATGGCACGGGTGCGAGGGCCCTTTCATCGCTGCTTGCAGCTTTAATTATTATTATTCTTCTTCTTCTTCTTCTCCGCATTGAATTGCATTTTTGAGGGCCTAAACATGCGCGAAAACTCACAAAACTTTGCACACGCGTCAGAACTGGCGAAAATTTACATCTGATATAGGTTTCAGAATTGGACGGGGCAAAACGGCTCGATAGCGCCACCTATAAAAGTTCAACGGAGTGCGCCTCCCGCAACGTTCCACGTACGTGCACGAAATTCGGTACATACATGTAATGACCTAATACCTACAAAAAAGTCTCTTGGAGCATAGCCCTAAACACAACAGGAAGTCAGCCATTTTGAACTTCCTCTCAGATTTTTGTGCAGTTTTTGCCATTTTCAGGCCTCGTACTTTAACGAACTCCTCCTACAGTTTTAATCTGATCATCTTCAAATTTGGTGAGTGTAATCTTAAGGCCTGTGCGACGTTAAATTGCGAAGATCTTGAGTTTTCGTCAAAGGGCGGGTCCTCGGCGGCCTGACAAATTTCGATGTTTCGCCATGAAACAGGAAGTTGCTGTAACTCAGGCATGGAATGTCCAATCTGCCCCAAACTTCACACTTTTGATAAGCGTTCTGTCCTGAACACATGACCATGCTCATATTCAGTTACAGTCATAGCGCCACCTGCTGGCAACAGGAAGTGACATGTTTAACACTGTTATGGACTCCTAATAACATATAAAAAAGTGCCAGCAAGTGCTAAACATGCTAACAACATACTAGAAGCATGCTAAAACATGCTAGCAAACTCTTAGCTAAGTGCTAAAGCATGCTATTATTGCAATTAAATAGGAATTTGCTGTAACTCAGGCATGGAATGTCCAATCTGCCCCAAACTTCACACTTTTGATAAGCGTTCTGTCCTGAACACATCTACATGAGAAAATTCAGGTATAGTAATAGCGCCACCTACTGGTAACAGGAAGTGTCATGTTTAACACGTTGATGCCATTCTAGCAACATGTTAAAAATGCCATTGACTTCTAAACATGCTAGAAACATGTTAAAACATGCTAGCAATACTTAGCTAAGTGCTAAAGCATGCTAATTCAATGAAACAGGATGTTGTTGTTACTCAAGAAGGCAATGTCCAATCTGCGCCAAACTTCACACTTTTAATAAACGTTCTGTCCTGAACACATGACCATGCTCATATTCAGTTACAGTCATAGTGCCACCTGCTGGCAACAGGAAGTGACATGTTAAACACTGTTGTGGACATAAAAACATATAAAAAAGTGCCAGCAAGTGCTAAACATGCTAACAACATACTAGAAAAATGCTAAAACATGCTAGCAAACACTTAGCTAAGTGCTAAAGCATGCTATTGCTGCAATTAAATAGGAATTTGCTGTAACACAGGCATGGAATGTCCAATCTGCCTCAAACTTCACACGTTTGATAAGAGTCATGGCCTGAACACATCTACATGAGAATATTCAGTTATAGTAATAGCGCCACCTGCTGTCAACAGGAAGTGACATGTTTAACACTGTTGTGGTCTCCTAATAACATATAAAAAAGAGCCAGCAAGTGCTAAACAGGTTAGCAACATACTAGAAACATGCTAGCAAACACTTAGCTAAGTGCTAAAGCATGCTATCACTGCAATTAAATAGGAATTTGCTGTAACCCAGGCATGGAATGTCCAATCTGCCCCAAACTTCACACGTTTGATAAGAATCATGGCCTGAACACATGTCTATGCTCAAATTCAGTTATAGTAATAGCGCCACCTACTGGCAACAGGAAGTGACATGTTTAACACGTTGATGCCGTTCTAGCAACATGTTAAAAATGCCATTGAGTTCTAAACATGTTAGAAACATATTAAAACATGCTAGCAATACTTAGCTAAGTGCTAAAGCATGCTAATTCAATGAAACAGGACTTTGTTGTTACTCAAGAAGGCAATGTACAATCTACCCCAAACTTCACACGTTTGATAAGAGTTATCTCTTGAACACATGTCCATGCTCATATTTAGTTATAGTCATAGCGCCACCTGCTGGCAACAGGAAGTGATGTTTAACACTGTTCTTGACTCCTAATAACATATTAAAAAAATGCCAGTAGGTGCTAAACATCCTACCAACATACTAGAGACATGCTAAAACATACTAGCAAACACTTAGCTAAGTGCTAAAGAATGATATTACTGCAATTAAATATGAATTTGCTGTAACTCAGGCATGGAATGTCCAATCTGCCCCAAACTTCACACTTTTGATAAGCGTTCTGTCCTGAACACATGACCATGCTTATATTCAGTTACAGACATAGCGCCACCTGCTGGCAACAGGAAGTGACATGTTTAACACTGTTATGGACTCCTAATAACATATAAAAAAGTGCCAGCAAGTGTTAAACATGCTAACAACATATTATAAACATGCTAAAACATGCTAGCAAACTCTTAGCTAAGTGCTAAAGCATGCTATTATTGCAATTAAATAGGAATTTGCTGTAACTCAGGCATGGAATGTCCAATCTGCCCCAAACTTCACACTTTTGATAAGAGTCATGGCCTGAATACATCTACATGAGAATGTTCATTTATAGTAATAGCGCCACCTACTGGCAACAGGAAGTGACATGTTTAACACGTTGATGCCGTTCTAGCAACATGTTAAAAATGCCATTGAGTTCTAAACATGCTAGAAACATGTTAAAACATGCTAACAATGCTTAGCTAAGTGCTAAAGAATGCTAATTCAATGAAACATGACTTTTTTGTTACTCAAGAAGGCAATTTCCAATTTGCACCAAACTTCACACGTTTGATAAGAGTTCTGTCCTGAACACACATCCATGCTCATATTCAGCAATAGTCATAACGCCACCTACTGGCAACAGAAACTGACATGGTTAACACAGTAATACAGTACTAACCACATAATTATTGTGTACTAAGCATGCTAGAAACAGACTAAACATGCTAGCAACACTTAGCTGAGTCATGAAGCATGCTATTATCACCATTATACAAAACATTTTTGTTACTAACTTTGACATACTCTTACTATATATACCTCCTTAAATGTACATTTCCCAACCATGCTCTGTCTTCCTAAAGCCACCGAGTGTTGATGGCACGGGTGCGAGGGCCCTTTCATCGCTGCTTGCAGCTTTAATTATTATTATTATTCTTCTCCGCATTTAATTGCATTTTTGAGGGCCTAAACATGCTCGAAAACTCACAAAACTTTGCACACGCGTCAGAACTGGCGAAAATTTACATCTGATATAGGTTTCAGAATTGGACGGGGCAAAATGGCTCGATAGCGCCACCTATAAAAGTTCAACGGAGTGCGCCTCCCGCAACGTTCCACGTACGTGCACAAAATTCGGTACATACATGTAATGACCTAATACCTACAAAAAAGTCTCTTGGAGCATAGCCCTAAACACAACAGGAAGTCAGCCATTTTCAACTTCCTCTCAGATTTTTGTGCAGTTTTTGCCATTTTCAGGCCTCGTACTTTAACGAACTCCTCCTACAGTTTTAATCTGATCATCTTCAAATTTGGTGAGTGTAATCTTAAGGCCTTTGCGACGTTAAATTGCGAAGATCTTGAGTTTTCGTCGAAGGGCGGGTCCTCGGCGGCCTGACAAATTTCGATGTTTCGCCATGAAACAGGAAGTTGCTGTAACTCAGGCATGGAATGTCCAATCTGCCCCAAACTTCACACGTTTGATAAGAGTTCTGTCCTGAACACATGACCATGCTCATATTCAGTTATAGTCATAGCGCCACCTGCTGGCAACAGGAAGTGACATGTTTAACACTGTTATGGACTCCTAATAACATAGAAAAAAGTGCCAGCAAGTGCTAAACATGCTAACAACATACTAGAAGCATGCTAAAACATGCTAGCAAACTCTTAGCTAAGTGCTAAAGCATGCTATTATTGCAATTAAATAGGAATTTGCTGTAACTCAGGCATGGAATGTCCAATCTGCCCCAAACTTCACACTTTTGATAAGCGTTCTGTCCTGAACACATCTACATGAGAATATTCAGTTATAGTAATAGCGCCACCTACTGGTAACAGGAAGTGTCATGTTTAACACGTTGATGCCATTCTAGCAACATGTTAAAAATGCCATTGACTTCTAAACATGCTAGAAACATGTTAAAACATGCTAGCAATACTTAGCTAAGTGCTAAAGCATGCTAATTCAATGAAACAGGATGTTGTTGTTACTCAAGAAGGCAATGTCCAATCTGCGCCAAACTTCACACTTTTAATAAACGTTCTGTCCTGAACACATGACCATGCTCATATTCAGTTACAGTCATAGTGCCACCTGCTGGCAACAGGAAGTGACATGTTAAACACTGTTGTGGACATATAAAAACATATAAAAAAGTGCCAGCAAGTGCTAAACATGCTAACAACATACTAGAAACATGCTAAAACATGCTAGCAAACACTTAGCTAAGTGCTAAAGCATGCTATTGCTGCAATTAAATAGGAATTTGCTGTAACACAGGCATGGAATATCCAATCTGCCCCAAACTTCACACGTTTGATAAGAGTCATGGCCTGAACACATCTACATGAGAATATTCAGTTATAGTAATAGCGCCACCTGCTGTCAACAGGAAGTGACATGTTTAACACTGTTGTGGTCTCCTAATTACATATAAAAAAGAGCCAGCAAGTGCTAAACAGGTTAGCAACATACTAGAAACATGCTAGCAAACACTTAGCTAAGTGCTAAAGCATGCTATTACTGCAATTAAATAGGAATTTGCTGTAACTCAGGCATGGAATGTCCAATCTGCCCCAAACTTCACACGTTTGATAAGAATCATGGCCTGAACACATGTCTATGCTCAAATTCAGTTATAGTAATAGCGCCACCTACTGGCAACAGGAAGTGACATGTTTAACACGTTGATGCCGTTCTAGCAACATGTTAAAAATGCCATTGAGTTCTAAACATGCTAGAAACATATTAAAACATGCTAGCAATACTTAGCTAAGTGCTAAAGCATGCTAATTCAATGAAACATGACTTTGTTGTTGCTCAAGAAGGCAATGTACAATCTACCCCAAACTTCACACGTTTGATAAGAGTTATCTCTTGAACACATGCCCATGCTCATATTTAGTTATAGTCATAGCGCCACCTGCTGGCAACAGGAAGTGACGTTTAACACTGTTCTTGACTCCTAATAACATATAAAAAAATGCCAGTAGGTGCTAAACATCCTACCAACATATTAGAGACATGCTAAAACATACTAGCATACACTTAGCTAAGTGCTAAAGAATGATATTACTGCAATTAAATATGAATTTGCTGTAACTCAGGCATGGAATGTCCAATCTGCCCCAAACTTCACACTTTTGATAAGCGTTCTGTCCTGAACACATGACCATGCTTATATTCAGTTACAGTCATAGTGCCACCTGCTGGCAACAGGAAGTGACATGTTTAACACTGTTATGGACTCCTGATAACATATAAAAAAGTGCCAGCAAGTGTTAAACATGCTAACAACATACTAGAAACATGCTAAAACATGCTAGCAAACTCTTAGCTAAGTGCTAAAGCATGCTATTATTGCAATTAAATAGGAATTTGCTGTAACTCAGGCATGGAATGTCCAATCTGCCCCAAACTTCACACTTTTGATAAGAGTCATGGCCTGAACACATCTACATGAGAATGTTCAGTTATAGTAATAGCGCCACCTACTGGCAACAGGAAGTGACGTTTAACACGTTGATGCCGTTCTAGCAACATGTTAAAAATGCCATTGAGTTCTAAACATGCTAGAAACATGTTAAAACATGCTAACAATGCTTAGCTAAGTGCTAAAGAATGCTAATTCAATGAAACATGACTTTGTTGTTACTCAAGAAGGCAATGTCCAATTTGCACCAAACTTCACACGTTTGATAAGAGTTCTGTCCTGAACACACATCCATGCTCATATTCAGTTATAGTCATAACGCCACCTACTGGCAACAGAAACTGACATGGTTAACACAGTAATGCAGTACTAACCACATAATTATTGTGTACTAAGCATGCTAGGAACAGACTAAACATGCTAGCAACACTTAGCTGAGTCATGAAGCATGCTATTATCACCATTATACAAAACATTTTGTAACTGACTTTGACATACTCTTACTATATATACCTCCTTAAATGTACATTTCCCAACCATGCTCTGTCTTCCTAAAGCCACCGAGTGTTGATGGCACGGGTGCGAGGGCCCTTTCATCGCTGCTTGCAGCTTTAATTATTATTATTATTATTATTCTCCGCATTTAATTGCATTTTTGAGGGCCTAAACATGCTCGAAAACTCACAAAACTTTGCACACGCGTCAGAACTGGCGAAAATTTACATCGGATATAGGTTTCAGAATTGGACGGGGCAAAATGGCTCGATAGCGCCACCTATAAAAGTTCAACGGAGTGCGCCTCCTGCAACGTTCCACGTACGTGCACGAAATTCGGTACATACATGTAATGACCTAATACCTACAAAAAAGTCTCTTGGAGCATAGCCCTAAACACAACAGGAAGTCAGCCATTTTGAACTTCCTCTCAGATTTTTGTGCAGTTTTTGACATTTTCAGGCCTCGTACTTTAACGAACTCCTCCTACAGTTTTAATCTGATCATCTTCAAATTTGGTGAGTGTAATCTTAAGGCCTTTGCGACGTTAAATTGCGAAGATCTTGAGTTTTCGTCGAAGGGCGGGTCCTCGGCGGCCTGACAAATTTCGATGTTTCGCCATGAAACAGGAAGTTGCTGTAACTCAGGCATGGAATGTCCAATCTGCCCCAAACTTCACACGTTTGATAAGAGTTCTGTCCTGAACACATGACCATGCTCATATTCACTTATAGTCATAGCGCCACCTGCTGGCAACAGGAAGTGACATGTTTAACACTGTTATGGACTCCTAATAACATATAAAAAAGTGCCAGCAAGTGCTAAACATGCTAACAACATACTAGAAGCATGCTAAAACATGCTAGCAAACTCTTAGCTAAGTGCTAAAGCATGCTATTATTGCAATTAAATAGGAATTTGCTGTAACTCAGGCATGGAATGTCCAATCTGCCCCAAACTTCACACTTTTGATAAGCGTTCTGTTCTGAACACATCTACATGAGAATATTCAGTTATAGTAATAGCGCCACCTACTGGTAACAGGAAGTGTCATGTTTAACACGTTGATGCCATTCTAGCAACATCTTAAAAATGCCATTGACTTCTAAACATGCTAGAAACATGTTAAAACATGCTAGCAATACTTAGCTAAGTGCTAAAGCATGCTAATTCAATGAAACAGGATGTTGTTGTTACGCAAGAAGGCAATGTCCATTCTGCACCAAACTTCACACTTTTAATAAACGTTCTGTCCTGAACACATGACCATGCTCATATTCAGTTACAGTCATAGTGCCACCTGCTGGCAACAGGAAGTGACATGTTAAACACTGTTGTGGACATATAAAAACATATAAAAAAAGTGCCATCAAGTGCTAAACATGCTAACAACATACTAGAAACATGCTAAAACATGCTAGCAAACACTTAGCTAAGTGCTAAAGCATGCTATTGCTGCAATTAAATAGGAATTTGCTGTAACACAGGCATGGAATGTCCAATCTGCCCCAAACTTCACACGTTTGATAAGAATCATGGCCTGAACACACGTCTATGCTCAAATTCAGTTATAGTAATAGCGCCACCTACTGGCAACAGGAAGTGACATGTTTAACACGTTGATGCCGTTCTAGCAACATATTAAAAATGCCATTGAGTTCTAAACATGCTAGAAACATATTAAAACATGCTAGCAATACTTAGCTAAGTGTTAAAGCATGCTAATTCAACGAAACAGGACTTTGTTGTTACTCAAGAAGGCAATGTACAATCTACCCCAAACTTCACACGTTTGATAAGAGTTATCTCTTGAACACATGTCCATGCTCATATTTAGTTATAGTCATAGCGCCACCTGCTGGCAACAGGAAGTGACGTTTAACACTGTTCTTGACTCCTAATAACATATAAAAAAATGCCAGTAGGTGCTAAACATCCTACCAACATACTAGAGACATGTTAAAACATACTAGCAAACACTTAGCTAAGTGCTAAAGAATGATATTACTGCAATTAAATATGAATTTGCTGTAACTCAGGCATGGAATGTCCAATCTGCGTCAAACTTCACACTTTTGATAAGCGTTCTGTCCTGAACACATGACCATGCTTATATTCAGTTACAGTCATAGCGCCACCTGCTGGCAACAGGAAGTGACATGTTTAACACTGTTATGGACTCCTAATAACATATAAAAAAAAGTGCCAGCAAGTGTTAAACATGTTAACAACATACTAGAAACATGCTAAAACATGCTAGCAAACTCTTAGCTAAGTGCTAAAGCATGCTATTATTGCAATTAAATAGGAATTTGCTGTAACTCAGGCATGGAATGTCCAATCTGCCCCAAACTTCACACTTTTGATAAGAGTCATGGCCTGAACACATCTACATGAGAATGTTCAGTTATAGTAATAGCGCCACCTACTGGCAACAGGAAGTGACATGTTTAACACGTTGATGCCGTTCTAGCAACATGTTAAAAATGCCATTGAGTTCTAAACATGCTAGAAACATGTTAAAACATGCTAACAATGCTTAGCTAAGTGCTAAAGAATGCTAATTCAATGAAACATGACTTTGTTGTTACTCAAGAAGGTAATGTCCAATTTGCACCAAACTTCACACGTTTGATAAGAGTTCTGTCCTGAACACACATCCATGCTCATATTCAGTTATAGTCATAACGCCACCTACTGGCAACAGAAACTGACATGGTTAACACAGTAATGCAGTACTAACCACATAATTATTGTGTACTGAGCATGCTAGAAACAGACTAAACATGCTAGCAACACTTAGCTGAGTCATGAAGCATGCTATTATCACCATTATACAAAACATTTTGTAACTGACTTTGACATACTCTTACTATATATACCTCCTTAAATGTACATTTCCCAACCATGCTCTGTCTTCCTAAAACCACCGAGTGTTGATGGCACGGGTGCGAGGGCCCTTTCATCGCTGCTTGCAGCTTTAATTAGGGCCCGAGCACCGATGGTGTGAGGACCCTCTTGGAATTGCTCTGTTTATTAGGGCCCGAGCACCGATGGTGTGAGGACCCCCTTGGAATTGCTCTGTTTATTATTAGGGCCCAAGCCCTGAAAGGGCGAAGGCCCTATTGTTTCCGGTAGGATTATTTATTATTATTATTATTATTATTTTGTCAACCTTTCGGGCACTTTTGGGGTCCTTAACATGCTCAAAAACTCTTGAAATTTTGCACACACGTCAGAACCCGCGGCCATCAGGGCCGGACTGAAGCTGGTACCCGGGCGTGGCAGGGGGGCTCGACAGCGCCCCCTGGAACGGGATCCGAACACTTGTCCATAAATCAGACACGCTTGCATGTAATAATATGAAACTCGGTACACATATAGAACTCATCGGGCCGAACAACTTTCGTGCTCTAAGTTTTACGCCAGCCCAACAGGAAGTCGGCTATTTAGGGTTGTTTGGAAACGCATGCTGTGGAATTTAAAGTACTCCTCCTAGGGAATTCATCGATTCGCCTCCAAACTCGGTGTGCATGAAGTCAAGACATTGAGGATGCTAAATTGCGGACGGATTTTTGATATCTCGAACGGTTTGGCCGTGGCGAGGAAACGAATTTATGGCGAAAATATGAAACAGGAAGTGTGTTATAACTTCTGCATACATTAACTGATCTTGATGAAACTTCAGCAGTGTGTTCGTTGTAAGAGGCCGATCGCACAGATGTGACTATTGTGAGTCAAAGTTATAGCGCCACCAACAGGCAGCAGGAAGTACATCACTATTAAAATGCTTTGAAATCACTGTCTTATTTTTACCAGATTTGCTTCAAACTTTATGTGTACAATGTAGACACACGGCAGATGTAAACCTGTGAAAGGATTATTGATATCTTAGATACTGTTGCCGTGGCAACGCATCAAACTTTAATATTCTTTTTTTATGCTTTTGAGACTCTTAACATACTTGAAATTGCATGAAACTCGACAGACACATCACATTTATTATCCAGTAGACATGTGCAAAGTTTCAGAAACGGGCGTGGTGAGGGGCTCAGTAGCGCCACCTTTAGTCATAAGTGGGGGTGTTAGTTTTATCAACAGCAACAAAACTTGGTATGTGTATTGTTCTCATCAAGACGGACAACTTTCTAATTTACATGAACCATCTCTGACCAACAGGAAGAGAGATATTTTGGTTTGAATGTGGATTTTCTGAAGAATTTTCTCTCCCTCTCTGTGTCTGTGTGTGTGTGAGGGGAGGGGGGGGATTTGACTATTGCTTTTATATTGTTAATCAAGGTTTCAGGGGCTTTTGGGGTCCTTAACGTGCTCAAAAACTCTTGAAACTTTGCACACAGGTCAGAACCCACGGCCATCAGGGCCGGGCTGAAGCTGGGACCCGGGCGTGGCAGGGGGGCTCAACAGCGCCCCCTTGAACGGGGTTCTAAAACTTGATCCATATATCAAACACGCTCGCATGAATTAATATGAAACTCGGTACACATATAGATCTCATCGGGCCGAACAACTTTACCCCGGTCAAGTTTTACGCCAGCCCAACAGGAAGTCGGCTATTATGGGTTGTTTGGAAAACGCTTGCTGTGGAATGTGAAATACTCCTCCTAGAAAATTCACCGTGCCCCCTTCAAACTCGGTGTGGATGTAGTCAAGACATTGAGGATGCTAAATTGCGGACGGATTTTTGATATCTCGAACGGTTTGGCTGTGGCGAGGAATCGAATTTATGGCGAGAAAAGAGAAACACGGAAGTGGAATAACTTCTGCATACATTAACTGATCTTGATGAAACTTCAGCAGTGTGTTCGTGGTAAGAGGCCGATCAGATGGATGTAACTATTGTGAGTCAAAGTTATAGCGCCACCAACTGGCAGCAGGAAGTGTGTCACTTTCAACATGCTTTTGACAAAAGTGGGGGGGTTAGTTTTAACTACAGTAAAGAAAAAATAGTTTGTATATTGTTCTCATCAAGCCGGACAACTTTCTAATTTACATTCAATAGCTCTGGCCATCAGGAAGTCAGATATTTTGGTCTGAATGTGGATTTTTTTGCAAAATCAGCCTCTGAATTTTTAGCCACTCCTCTTAAACTATTTATTTTATTCGTACCAAACTTTTTCAACATGATGAAACTACATTAAATATGCTAAATTGTGAATGGATAATAAATATCTCAAACGGTTTTGCTATGGCGAGGGATTAAATAATGTCCAAAAAGGAAACACTAAAAATCTTCTAAAAATGTAATTATATACCATTTATTTCTATATAAAAGAATACAAATATCACAACTAAACCCATTTTATTCTGTTTTTGCAATTCAAGAAGAATGAAAAAGTTAAAACAGGCTATTTAGTGCTATTTGGTTCAACAAAAAAGCAAACATAGGGCTATACTGCCCTCTTGTGTCCAAAAGGACATCAAAATAGTATATAAAACTTTTTACCAGGTAGGCCAATATTGTATTTAAATATACATGTATTAGGTATGTGTCTGAGGATATTTTCCCACCGGTTAATCGACGTGTGACACGAGTGGGTGCTTTTAAATCGCTAATATAATAGTGTAAGAAAAATAATGATAATGTTGCACACACAAATCACACACATGTGGGAAAGAATGATGCTTTTAAACAACACTAAACCGCCATTAGGTGTCGCCAGGCATCCATCTTAATAAGCGAGTCATTGATTCATTCGTTCAAACGATTCGTTCGAATGAGTCGATCATGATTAAGACAGATGTTTATGGATTGATCATTCAATCTTTGAGTCAACCGATTCGTTAAAAATGCTGAATCGTTCAGTTATGAGAAAACACGTGATGCGTGATGGTTCTGCCGTGATCTTTGTTTAACTATTTTCGCTGCTGAAACAGAACAAAAACAGTCAACATTGCATCTAAAATGTAAGTGACTTAATTGTAACTGTTTATTAACCTGTTGTATGAAATCTAGGGGTGGGAGAAAAAATTTATTCTTAGATGCATCGCGATGCGGACGTGGACGATTCTGAATCGATTTACAAATGTCAAAAAATCGATTCTCTAAAAAAAATATTTTCTAATAACGTAATATTGACGGAAGGCAAAAGGCGGAACTCTAAGCGGACGTGCGTGCAGTCTGTGGTGCGCACATAACAGAGAAGTTTCTTCTGCTCACCAAGGCTGCATTTATTTGATTAAAAATACAAACAAAAACAGTAATATTGTAAAATATTATTCCAATTTAAAACAGCTGCTTTCTATTTTAATATATTTTAAAGCTGAGTTTTCAGCATCATTACTCCAGTCGTCACTGTCACAAGATCCTTCAGAAATAATTCTAATATGATGATTGATACTCAAGAAACATTCATTATTATTTTAAATGTCGAAAACAGTTGTGTACAGTCTTTGATGAATAGAAAGTTCAAAAGAACAGCATTTATCTGAAATCTAAAGCTTTTGTAACGTTAAACACTACCGCTCAAAAGTTTTGGGTTAGTAATAATTAAAATTTAATTTTTTGGGGAAATAAATAAAATAAATCAGTACTTTTATTTATGAAGGATGAGTTAAACTGATCAACAGTTACAGTAAAGACATTTATAATGTTAAAAATATATATATTTGAAATATATGCTGTTCTTTTGAACTTTACATTCATCAAAGCATTTTGAAAAAAAAAAAAAATCTGTACACAACTGTTTTCAACATTGAAAATAATAATGAATATTTATTGAGCATCAATCATCATATTAGTATGATTTCTGAAGGATCATGTGACACTGAAGACTGGAGTAATGATGCTGAAAACTCAACTTTGATCACAGAAATGAATTACTATGTAAAATATTTAAAAATTGAAAACAGCTGTTTTAAATTGGAATAATATTTCACAATATTACTGTTTTTGTTTGTATTTTTAATCAATAAATGCAGCCTTGGTGAGCAGAAGAGACTTCTCCTAAAAACATTAAAAATCTTACTGACCCCAAACTTTTGAACAATAATATATATATATATATATATATATATATATATATATATATATATATATATATATATATATATATATATATATATATACATATATATATATATATATATATATATATATATATATATATATATATATACATATATATGAATTTGTGTGTACGTATGTATGTATGTATGTATGTATATATATATATATATATATATATATATATATATATATATATATATATATATATATATATATATATATATATATATATATATATATAAATATAGCTGCGAGCAGCGATGGAGGGCCAAAGCCGGCAGTACCGCCACCCGGTGCCTTTAGGTAACTAAAGGCACCGGGGTTGCGGTGCCACCGGCTTGGGCCCGTAATCGCTGCTCGCAGCTATATTTAGGGCCCGAGCACCGATGGTGTGAGGACCCTCTTGGAATTGCTCTGTTTATTAGGGCCCAAGCCCTGAAAGGGCGAAGAGCCCTATTGTTTCCGGTAGGATTATTAGGGCCCAAGCCCTGAAAGGGCGCAGAGCCCTATTGTTTTCGTAAGGATTATTATTATTATTATTATTTTGTCAACCTTTCGGGCACTTTTGGGGCCCTTAACATGCTCAAAAACTCTTGAAACTTTGCACACATGTCAGAACCCGCGGCCATCAGGGCCGGACCGAAGCTGGTACCCGGGCGTGGCAGGGGGGCTCGACAGCGCCCCCTGGAACGGGATCCGAACACTTGTCCATAACTCAAACACACTTGTATTTAATAATATGAAACTCGGCACACATATAGATCTCATCGGGCCGAACAACTTTCGTGCTCTAAGTTTTACGCCAGCCCAACAGGAAGTCGGCTATTATGGGTTGTTTGGAAACGCATGCTGTGGAATTTAATGTACTCCTCCTAGAGAAATCATCCAATCCCCTCGAAACTCAGTGTGTATGAAGTCAAGACATTGAGGATGCTAAATTGCGGACAGATTTTTGATATCTCGAACGGTTTGGCCGTGGCGAGGAAACGAATTTAGGGCGAATAATGGAAACAGGAAGTGTGTTATAACTTCAGCATACATTAACTGATCTTGATGAAACTTCAGCAGTGTGTTCGTTGTAAGAGGCCGATCACATGGATGTGACTATTGTTAGTCAAAGTTATAGCGCCACCAACTGGCAGCAGGAAGTGTGTCACTTTCAAAATGCTTTGAAATCACCCTCTTATTTTAATCTGATTTGCTTCAAACTTTATGTGTATAATGTAGACACACGGCAAATGTAGACCTGTGAAAGGATTATTGATATCTTAGATACTGTTGCCGTGGCAACGCATCAAACTTTAATATTCTTTTCGGATGCTTTTGAGACTCTTCACATGCTTGAAAATGCATGAAACTCGACAGACACATCACATTTATTAGCCAGTAGACATGTGCAAAGTTTCAGAAATGGGCGTGGTGAGGGGCTCAGTAGCGCCACCTTTAGTCAAAAATGGGGGCTTAGTTTTTCCTAGAATCACAAAAATCGGTATGTATATTGTTCTCATCGAGCCGGACAACTTTCTAATTTACACTTATAAGCTCCAACCAACAGGAAGTCAGATATTTTGGTTTGAATGTGGATTTTCTGAAGAATTTTCTCTCTCTCTCTGTGTGTCTGTGTGTCTCTGTGTGTGTGTGTGGGGGGGGGGGGGGTTTGTCTATTCCATTTAATCTTTGTTTTTCAAGGTTTTAGGGGCTTTTGGCGCACTTATCGTGCTCAAAAACACTTGAAACTTTTCACACAGGTCAGAACCCACGGTCATCAGGGCCGGGCTGAAGCTGGTACACGGGCGTGGCAGGGGGGCTCAACAGCGCCCCCTTGAACACGGTCTAAAAACTTGGTCCATAAATCAAACATGCTTGCATGAATTAATATGAAACTCGGTACACATATAGATCTCATCGGGCCGAACAACTTCCGCACTCTAAGTTATTAGCTCCGCCCAACAGGAAGTCGGCTATTATGGGTTGTTTGAAAAACGCATGCTGTGGAATTTGAAACACTCATCCTAGAGAATTCATCCGATCCCCACCAAACTCGGTCAGCATTAAATCAAGACATTGAGGATGCTAAATTGCAAACGGATTTTTGATATCTCGAACAGTTTGGCCGTGGCGAGGAAACGAATTTATGGCGAGAAAAGAGAGACACGAAGTGTTATAACTTCTGCACACATTAACTGATCTTGATGAAACTTCAGCAGTGTGTTCGTGGTAAGAGGCCGGTCAGATGGATGCAACTATTGTGAGTCAAAGTTATAGCGCCACCAACTGGCAACAGGAACTGTGTCACTTTCTAAATGCTTTTGACAAAATGGGGGGGTTACTTTTACCCACAGTTACAAAAATCAGTACATATATTGATCTCATCGAGCCGGACAACTTTCTAATTTACAGTCATTAGCTCTGACCAACAGGAAGTCAGATATTTTGGTTTGAATGTTGATTTAATTGCAAAATCGGCCTCTGAATTTTATATATATATATATTTTAAAGTGACAAGACAGAGAATATTACTTGTCCGAGATATATATATATATATATATATATATATATATATATATATATATATATATATATATATAAATATAGCTGCGAGCAGCGATGGAGGGCCCAAGCCGGCGGTACCGCCACCCCGGTGCCTTTAGGTAACTAAAGGCCCCGGGATTGCGGTGCCACCGGCTTGGGCCCGTAATCGCTGCTCGCAGCTATATTTTATTATTATTATTATTATTATTTTGTCAACCTTTTGGGCACTTTTGGGGCCCTTAACATGCTCAAAAACTCTTGAAATTTTGCACACACATCAGAACCTGCGGCCATCAGGGCCGGACTGAAGCTGGTACCCGGGCGTGGCACGGGGGCTCGACAGCGCCCCCTGGAATGGTGTCCGAAAACTTGGTCTATAAATCAAACACGCTTGCATATAATAATATGAAACTCAGTACACATATAGATCTCATCGGGCCGAACAACTTTCGTGCTCTAAGTTTTACACCAGCCCAACAGGAAGTCAACTATTATGGGTTGTTTGAAAAACGCATCCTCTGGAATTTGAAATACTCCTCCTAGAATATTCGTCCAATCACAACCAAACTCGGTGTGCATGAAGTTAAGACATTGAGGATGCTAAATTGCGGACGGATTTTTGATATCTCGAACGGTTTGGCTGTGGCGAGGAAACGAATTTATGGCGATTAATGGGACACAGGAAGTGTGTTATAACTTCTGCATACATTAACTGATCTTGATGAAACTTTCGCAGTGTGTTTGTTGTAAGAGGCCGATCACAAGGATGTGACTATTGTGAGTCAAAGTTATAGCGCCACCAACTGGCAGCAGGAAGTGTGTCACTTTCAAAATGCTTTGAAGTCACCCTCTTAATTTTACACGATTTGCTTCAAACTTTATATGTATAATGTAAACACACGGCAGATGTAGACCTGTGAAAGGATTATTGATATCTTAGATACTGTTGCCGTGGCAACGCATCAAATTTTAATATTCTTTTCGGATGCGTTTGAGACTCTTAACATGCTTGAAATTGGATGAAACTCGACAGACACATAACACTTATTAGCCAGTAGACATGTGAAAAGTTTCAGAAACGGGCGTGGCAGGGGGGCTCAACAGCGCCCTCTTGAACAGGGTCTGAAAACTTGGTCCATATATCAAACACGCTTGCATGAATTAATATGAAACTCGGTACACATATAGATTTCATGGGGCCGAACAACTTTCCCTCTGTCAAGTTTCACGCCAGCCCAACAGGAAGTCGGCTATTATGGGTTGTTTGGAAAACGCTTGCTGTGGAATGTGATGTACTCCTCCTAGAGAATTCATTCAATCACCTCCAAACTCAGTCAGCATGAAGTCAAGACATTGAGGATGCTAAATTGCGAACGGATTTTTGATATCTCGAACGGTTTGGCTGTGGCGAGGAATCGAATTTATGGCGAGAAAAGAGAAACACGAAGTGGAATAACTTCTGCATACATTAACTGATCTTGATGAAACTTCAGCAGTGTGTTCGTGGTAAGAGGCCGATCAGATCGATGTAGCTATTGTGAGTCAAAGTTATAGCGCCACCAACTGGCAGCAGGAAGTGTGTCACTTTCAACATGCTTTTGACAAAAGTGGGGGGGTTAGTTTTAACTACAGTAAAGAAAAAATAGTTTGTATATTGTTCTCATCAAGCCGGACAACTTTCTAATTTACATTCAATAGCTCTGGCCATCAGGAAGTCAGATATTTTGGTCTGAATGTGATTTTTTTTGCTAAATCAGCCTCTGAATTTTTAGCCACTCCTCTTAAACTATTTATTTTATTCGTACCAAACTTTTTCAACATGATGAAACTACATTAAATATGCTAAATTGTGAATGGATAATAAATATCTTAAACGGTTTTGCTATGGCGAGGGATTAAAGTAATGTCCAAAAAGGAAACACTAAAAATCTTCTAAAAATGTAATTATATACCATTTATTTCTATATAAAAGTATACAAATATCGAACTAAACCCATTTTATTCTGTTTTTGCAATTCAAGAAGAATGAAAAAGTTAAAACAGGCTATTTAGTGCTATTTGGTTCAACAAAAAAGCAAACATAGGGCTATACTGCCCTCTTGTGTCCAAAAGGACATCAAAATAGTATATAAAACTTTTTACCAGGTAGGCCAATATTGTATTTAAATATACATTTATTAGGTATGTGTCTGAGGATATTTTCCCACCGGTTAATCGACGTGTGACACGAGTGGGTGCTTTTAAATCGCTAATATAATAGTGAAAGAAAAATAATGATAATGTTGCACACACAAATCACACACATGTGGGAAAGAATAAACAACACTAAACCGCCATTAGGTGTCGCCAGGCATCCATCTTAATAAGCGAGTCATTGATTCATTCGTTCAAACGATTCGTTCGAATGAGTCGATCATGATTAAGACAGATGTTTATGGATTGATCATTCAATCTTTGAGTCAACCGATTCGTTAAAAATGCTGAATCGTTCAGTTATGAGAAAACACGTGATAAGTGATGGTTCTGCCGTGATCTTTGTTTAACTATTTTCGCTGCTGAAACAGAACAAAAACAGTCAACATTGCATCTAAAATGTAAGTGACTTAATTGTAACTGTTTATTTGTATGAAATCTAGGGGTGGGAGAAAAAAATTATTCTTAGATGCATCGCGATGCGGACGTGGACGATTCTGAATCGATTCACAAATGTCAAAAAATCGATTCTCTAAAAAAATTTTTTTCTAATAACGTAATATTGACGGAAGGCAAAAGGCGGAACTCTAAGCGGACGTGCGTGCAGTCTGTGGCGCGCACATAACAGAGAAGTTTCTTCTGCTCACCAAGGCTGCATATATTTGATTAAAAATACAAACAAAAACAGTAATATTGTAAAATATTATTCCAATTTAAAACAGCTGCTTTCTATTTTAATATATTTTAAACTGTTATTTATTCCTGTGATCAAAGCTGAGTTTTCAGCATCATTACTCCAGTCGTCACTGTCACATGATCCTTCAGAAATTATTCTAATATGATGATTGATACTCAAGAAACATTCATTATTATTTTAAATGTCGAAAACAGTTGTGTACAGTCTTTGATGAATAGAAAGTTCAAAAGAACAGCATTTATCTGAAATCTAAAGCTTTTGTAACGTTAAACACTACCGCTCAAAAGTTTTGGGTTAGTAATAATTAAAATTTTATTTTTGGGGTAAATAAATAAAATAAATCAGTACTTTTATTTATGAAGGATGAGTTAAACTGATCAACAGTTACAGTAAAGACATTTATAATGTTAAAAATATATATATTTGAAATATATGCTGTTCTTTTGAACTAACATTCATCAAAGCATTTTGAAAAAAAAAATCTGTACACAACTGTTTTCAACATTGAAAATAATAATGAATATTTATTGAGCATCAATCATCATATTAGTATGATTTCTGAAGGATCATGTGACACTGAAACTGGAGTAATGATGCTGAAAACTCAACTTTGATCACAGAAATGAATTACTATGTAAAATATTTAAAAATTGAAAACAGCTGTTTTAAATTGGAATAATATTTCACAATATTACTGTTTTTTTTTGTATTTTTAATCAATAAATGCAGCCTTGGTGAGCAGAAGAGACTTCTCCTAAAAACATTAAAAATCTTACTGACCCCAAACTTTTGAACAATAATATATATATATATATATATATATATATATATATATATATATATATATATATATATATATATATATATATATACATATATATGTATGTGTGTGTATGTATGTATGTATATATATATATATATATATATATATATATATATATATTAGAGGTGGGCATAGATTAATTTTTTTAATCTAGATTAATCTAGATTAATTTTGAAATTAATCTAGATTAATCTAGATTAAAATGGCTCATTTGAATTCTGCCGAAGGCATTCAGAGTATGTGTGCTACCCAAATAATGACTATAAAAGTAAGTCTTTGAGAACGGGTTTCTCAAGCCAGGTGGCGCATTAGACCAGGGCCTCATCTCCTGTTTCCAAAATGCATCACAAACTGCTTGAGAAAGCTGTTCTACTCATAGACTGTAAAAGTTTACTACTGTACTGTTACCGTACGTAGGCAACATTAGGTAGGCCTATGTTATTATCAACTACTATAGGCTATCAATTAGGGATGGGCGATATGGCCTAAAATCCATATTGTGATATACATTGCAGCCTCTTGCGATAACGATATTATAATAAA
Source organism: Squalius cephalus (assembly GCF_949319135.1). NCBI lineage: Eukaryota > Metazoa > Chordata > Actinopteri > Cypriniformes > Leuciscidae > Squalius > Squalius cephalus. The sequence continues at coordinate 29,474,309 of NC_137131.1, read as the reverse complement.
ACCATTTCAGAACAGGTTACACAGACCCTGCTAAACAACTGCTAAATGTTTTTTTTTTTTTTTTTTTTTGAAAGGGTGTATGTAGTTTTGAGAACATATATTGTGCAAAACTGTAAGTATACAACATAATTTTGCAGAGAAATAAAATTTAAGTACACTAGCTGCAGAGACTTAAGTAGGTCTAATGTTTATTATGGCTTGGAGCTTATGAAACCCCAAATTTAAAATTAGAATATTGTCTAACTGATGTCTTTTCAGTTAAAAAGAAACACAACAACGATTCTTAAAATCGGGCGCTTTTAATAAAAAGAGATTATGTGCTACACCACTCACTAAGATATATTGGGAATAATACGCGCGCGCTGGTATTCAGTGATATGTTTCGTTTTGAATTTGAGGTGGTAGAACGGATTAGTCGTGTGTTAATTTACCGAACTGTTACACCACACAGTCTACGTCGGACGGCTTAAATACAAACCAAGTCCAAATAATGGATGTTGCACGGATCTTTTACACCAGCTTTCACTTTCAGCCGTGTTTACTTAAGATGACGACGAATATGATGCGTTGCAGCCGGGTGTTCCTCGCGGCCGCGGGTAGATTGCGTCATCATAGCTTGAGCCAGCTCCCAACGCTCCCAACCCAACTTGGAGAATAGATTAACGGCGATATTTTTTTTATCGCGCGATAAGAGTCTCGCGTTAACGCAGCGCGTTAACGCCGATAACGGCCCACCACTAATATATATATATATATATATATATATATATATATATATATATATATATATATATATAAATATAGCTGCGAGCAGCGATGGAGGGCCCAAGCCGGCGGTACCGCCACCCCGGTGCCTTTAGGTAACTAAAGGCACCGGGGTTGCGGTGCCACCGGCTTGGGCCCGTAATCGCTGCTCGCAGCTATATTTATTATTATTATTATTCTTCTCCGCATTGAATTGCATTTTTGAGGGCCTAAACATGCGCGAAAACTCACGAAACTTTGCACACGCGTCAGAACTGGCGAAAATTTACATCTGATATAGGTTTCAGAATTGGACGGGGCAAAATGGCTCGATAGCGCCACCTATAAAAGTTCAACGGAGTGCGCCTCCTGCAACGTTCCACGTACGTGCACGAAATTCGGTACATACGTGTAATGACCTAATACCTACAAAAAAGTATCTTGGAGCATAGCCCTAAACACAACAGGAAGTCAGCCATTTTGAACTTCCTCTCAGATTTTTGTGCAGTTTTTGCCATTTTCAGGCCTCGTACTTTAACGAACTCCTCCTACAGTTTTAATCTGATCATCTTCAAATTTGGTGAGTGTAATCTTAAGGCCTTTGCGACGTTAAATTGCGAAGATCTTGAGTTTTCGTCGAAGGGCGGGTCCTCGGCGGCCTTACAAATTTCGATGTTTCGCCATGAAACAGGAAGTTGCTGTAACTCAGGCATGGAATGTCCAATCTCCCCCAAACTTCACACGTTTGATAAGAGTTCTGTCCTGAACACATGGCCATGCTCATATTCAGTTATAGTCATAGCGCCACCTGCTGGCAACAGGAAGTGACATGTTTAACACTGTTATGGACTCCTAATAACATATAAAAAAGTGCCAGCAAGTGCGAAACATGCTAACAACATACTAGAAGCATGCTAAAACATGCTAGCAAACTCTTAGCTAAGTGCTAAAGCATGCTATTATTGCAATTAAATAGGAATTTGCTGTAACTCAGGCATGGAATGTCCAATCTGCCCCAAACTTCACACTTTTGATAAGCGTTCTGTCCTGAACACATCTACATGATAATATTCAGTTATAGTAATAGCGCCACCTACTGGCAACAGGAAGTGTCATGTTTAACACGTTGATGCCATTCTAGCAACATGTTAAAAATGCCATTGAGGTCTAAACATGCTAGAAACATGTTAAAACATGCTAGCAATACTTAGCTAAGTGCTAAAGCATGCTAATTCAATGAAACAGGATGTTGTTGTTACTCAAGAAGGCAATGTCCAATATGCGCCAAACTTCACACTTTTAATAAACGTTCTGTCCTGAACACATGACCATGCTCATATTCAGTTACAGTCATAGTGCCACCTGCTGGCAACAGGAAGTGACATGTTAAACACTGTTGTGGACATATAAAAACATATAAAAAAAGTGCCAGCAAGTGCTAAACATGCTAACAACATACTAGAAACATGCTAAAACATGCTAGCAAACACTTAGCTAAGTGCTAAAGCATGCTATTGCTGCAATTAAATAGGAATTTGCTGTAACACAGGCATGGAATGTCCAATCTGCCCCAAACTTCACACGTTTGATAAGAGTCATGGCCTGAACACATCTACATGAGAATATTCAGTTATAGTAATAGCGCCACCTGCTGTCAACAGGAAGTGACATGTTTAACACTGTTGTGGTCTCCTAATAACATATATAAAAGAGCCAGCAAGTGCTAAACAGGTTAGCAACATACTAGAAACATGCTAGCAAACACTTAGCTAAGTGATAAAGCATGCTATTACTGCAATTAAATAGGAATTTGCTGTAACTCAGGCATGGAACGTCCAATCTGCCCCAAACTTCACATGTTTGATAAGAATCATGGCCTGAACGCATGCCTATGCTCAAATTCAGTTATAGTAATAGCGCCACCTACTGGCAACAGGAAGTGACATGTTTAACACGTTGATGCCGTTCTAGCAACATGTTAAAAATGCCATTGAGTTCTAAACATGCTAGAAACATATTAAAACATGCTAGCAATACTTAGCTAAGTGCTAAAGCATGCTAATTCAATGAAACAGGACTTTGTTGTTACTCAAGAAGGCAATGTACAATCTACCCCAAACGTCACACGTTTGATAAGAGTTATCTCTTGAACACATGTCCATGCTCATATTTAGTTATAGTCATAGCGCCACCTGCTGGCAACAGGAAGTGACGTTTAACACTGTTCTTGACTCCTAATAACATATAAAAAAATGCCAGTAGGTGCTAAACATCCTACCAACATACTAGAGACATGCTAAAACATAATAGCAAACACTTAGCTAAGTGCTAAAGAATGATATTACTGCAATTAAATATGAATTTGCTGTAACTCAGGCATGGAATGTCCAATCTGCCCCAAACTTCACACTTTTGATAAGCGTTCTGTCCTGAACACATGACCATGCTTATATTCAGTTACAGTCATAGCGCCACCTGCTGGCAACAGGAAGTGACATGTTTAACACTGTTGTGGACTCCTAATAACATATAAAAAAGTGCCAGCAAGTGTTAAACATGCTAACAACATACTAGAAACATGCTAAAACATGCTAGCAAACTCTTAGCCAAGTGCTAAAGCATGCTATTATTGCAATTAAATAGGAATTTGCTGTAACTCAGGCATGGAATGTCCAATCTGCCCCAAACTTCACACTTTTGATAAGAGTCATGGCCTGAACACATCTACATGAGAATGTTCAGTTATAGTAATAGCGCCACCAACTGGCAACAGGAAGTGACATGTTTAACACGTTGATGCCGTTCTAGCAACATGTTAAAACATGCTAACAATGCTTAGCTAAGTTCTAAAGAATGCTAATTCAATGAAACATGACTTTGTTGTTACTCAAGAAGGCAATGTCCAATTTGCACCAAACTTCACATGTTTGATAAGAGTTCTGTCCTGAACACACATCCATGCTCATATTCAGTTATAGTCATAACGCCACCTACTGGCAACAGAAACTGACATGGTTAACACAGTAATGCAGTACTAACCACATAATTATTGTGTACTAAGCATGCTAGAAACAGACTGAACATGCTAGCAACACTTAGCTGAGTCATGAAGCATGCTATTATCACCATTATACAAAACATTTTGTAACTGACTTTGACATACTCTTACTATATATACCTCCTTAAATGTACATTTCCCAACCATGCTCTGCCTTCCTAAAGCCACCGAGTGTTGATGGCACGGGTGCGAGGGCCCTTTCATCGCTGCTTGCAGCTTTAATTATTATTATTATTATTCTTCTTCTTCTTCTCCGCATTTAATTGCATTTTTGAGGGCCTAAACATGCGCGAAAACTCACGAAACTTTGCACACGCGTCAGAACTGGCGAAAATTTACATCTGATATAGGTTTCAGAATTGGACGGGGCAAAATGGCTCGATAGCGCCACCTATAAAAGTTCAACGGAGTGCGCCTCCCGCAACGTTCCACGTACGTGCACGAAATTCGGTACATACATGTAATGACCTAATACCTACAAAAAAGTCTCTTGGAGCATAGCCCTAAACACAACAGGAAGTCAGCCATTTTGAACTTCCTCTCAGATTTTTGTGCAGTTTTTGCCATTTTCAGGCCTCGTACTTTAACGAACTCCTCCTACAGTTTTAATCTGATCATCTTCAAATTTGGTGAGTGTAATCTTAAGGCCTTTGCGACGTTAAATTGCGAAGATCTTGAGTTTTCGTCAAAGGGCGGGTCCTCGGCGGCCTGACAAATTTCGATGTTTCGCCATGAAACAGGAAGTTGCTGTAACTCAGGCATGGAATGTCCAATCTGCCCCAAACTTCACACTTTTGATAAGCGTTCTGTCCTGAACACATGACCATGCTCATATTCAGTTACAGTCATAGCGCCACCTGCTGGCAACAGGAAGTGACATGTTTAACACTGATATGGACTCCTAATAACATATAAAAAAGTGCCAGCAAGTGCTAAACATGCTAACAACATAATAGAAGCATGCTAAAACATGCTAGCAAACTCTTAGCTAAGTGCTAAAGCATGCTATTATTGCAATTAAATAGGAATTTGCTGTAACTCAGGCATGGAATGTCCAATCTGCCCCAAACTTCACACTTTTGATAAGCGTTCTGTCCTGAACACATCTACATGAGAAAATTCAGTTATAGTAATAGCGCCACCTACTGGTAACAGGAAGTGACATGTTTAACACTCTTGTGGTCTCCTAATAACATATAAAAAAGAGCCAACAAGTGCTAAACAGGTTAGCAACATACTAGAAACATGCTAGCAAACACTTAGCTAAGTGCTAAAGCATGCTATTACTGCAATTAAATAGGAATTTGCAGTAACTCAGGCATGTAATGTCCAATCTGCCCCAAACTTCACACATTTGATAAGAATCATGGCCTGAACACATGTCTATGCTCAAATTCAGTTATAGTAATAGCACCACCTACTGGCAACAGGAAGTGACATGTTTAACACTTTGATGCCGTTCTAGCAACATGTTAAAAATGCCATTGAGTTCTATACATGCTAGAAACATGTTAAAACATGCTAGCAGTACTTAGCTAAGTGCTAAACCATGCTAATTCAATGAAACAGGACTTTGTTGTTACTCAAGAAGGCAATGTACAATCTACCCCAAACTTCACACGTTTGATAAGAGTTATCTCTTGAACACATGTCCATGCTCATATTTAGTTATAGTCATAGCGCCACCTGCTGGCAACAGGAAGTGACGTTTAACACTGTTCTTGACTCCTAATAACATATAAAAAAATGCAAGTAGGTGCTAAACATCCTACCAACATACTAGAGACTTGCTAAAACATACTAGCAAACACTTAGCTAAGTGCTAAAGAATGATATTACTGCAATTAAATATGAATTTGCTGTAACTCAGGCAAGGAATGTCCAATCTGCCCCAAACTTCACACTTTTGATAAGCGTTCTGTCCTGAACACATGATCATGCTTACAGTCATAGCGCCACCTGCTGGCAGCAGGAAGTGACATGTTTAACACTGTTATGGACTCCTAATAACATATAAAAAAGTGCCAGCAAGTGCTAAACATGCTAACAACATACTAGAAACATGCTAAAACATGCTAGCAAACTCTTAGCTAAGTGCTAAAGCATGCTATTATTGCAATTAAATAGGAATTTGCTGTAATTCAGGCATGGAATGTCCAATCTGCCCCAAACTTCACACATTTGATAAGAATCATGGCCTGAACACATGTCTATGCTCAAATTCAGTTATAGTAATAGCGCCACCTACTGGCAACAGGAAGTGACATGTTTAACACTTTTATGCCGTTCTAGCAACATGTTAAAAATGCCATTGAGTTCTAAACATGCTAGAAACATGTTAAAACATGCTAACAATGCTTAGCTAAGTGCTAAAGAATGTTAATTCAATGAAACATGACTTTGTTGTTACTCAAGAAGGCAATGTCCAATTTGCACCAAACTTCACACGTTTGATAAGAGTTCTGTCCTGAACACACATCCATGCTCATATTCAGTTATAGCCATAACGCCACCTACTGGCAACAGAAACTGACATGGTTAACACCGTAATGCAGTACTAACCACATAATTATTGTGTACTAAGCATGCTAGAAACAGACTAAACATGCTAGCAACACTTAGCTGAGTCATGAAGCATGCTATTATCACCATTATACAAAACATTTTGTAACTGACTTTGACATACTCTTACTATATATACCTCCTTAAATGTACATTTCCCAACCATGCTCTGTCTTCCTAAAGCCACCGAGTGTTGATGGCACGGGTGCGAGGGCCCTTTCATCGCTGCTTGCAGCTTTAATTATTATTATTATTATTCTTCTCCGCATTGAATTGCATTTTTGAGGGCCTAAACATGCGCGAAAACTCACGAAACTTTGCACACACGTCAGAACTGGCGAAAATTTACATCTGATATAGGTTTCAGAATTGGACGGGGCAAAATGGCTCGATAGCGCCACCTATAAAAGTTCAACGGAGTGCGCCTCCCGCAACGTTCAACGTACGTGCACGAAATTCGGTACATACGTGTAATGACCTAATACCTACAAAAAAGTCTCTTGGAGCATAGCCCTAAACACAACAGGAAGTCAGCCATTTTGAACTTCCTCTCAGATTTTTGTGCAGTTTTTGACATTTTCAGGCCTCGTACTTTAACGAACTCCTCCTACAGTTTTAATCTGATCATCTTCAAATTTGGTGAGTGTAATCTTAAGGCCTTTGCGACGTTAAATTGCGAAGATCTTGAGTTTTCGTCGAAGGGCGGGTCCTCGGCGGCCTTACAAATTTCGATGTTTCGCCATGAAACAGGAAGTTGCTGTAACTCAGGCATGGAATGTCCAATCTGCCCCAAACTTCACACGTTTGATAAGAGTTCTGTCCTGAACACATGGCCATGCTCATATTCAGTTATAGTCATAGCGCCACCTGCTGGCAACAGAAAGTGACATGTTTAACACTGTTATGGACTCCTAATAACATATAAAAAAGTGCCAGCAAGTGCTAAACATGCTAACAACATACTAGAAGCATGCTAAAACATGCTAGCAAACTCTTAGCTAAGTGCTAAAGCATGCTATTATTGCAATTAAATAGGAATTTGCTGTAACTCAGGCATGGAATGTCCAATCTGCCCCAAACTTCACACTTTTGATAAACGTTTTGTCCTGAACACATCTACATGAGAATATTCAGTTATAGTAATAGCGCCACCTACTGGCAACAGGAAGTGTCATGTTTAACACGTTGATGCCATTCTAGCAACATGTTAAAAATGCCATTGAGGTCTAAACATGCTAGAAACATGTTAAAACATGCTAGCTAATGTTAAAACATGCTAGCAATACTTAGCTAAGTGGTAAAGCATGCTAATTCAATGAAACAGGATGTTGTTGTTACTCAAGAAGGCAATGTCCAATATGCGCCAAACTTCACACTTTTAATAAACGTTCTGTCCTGAACACATGACCATGCTCATTTTCAGTTACAGTCATAGTGCCACCTGCTGGCAACAGGAAGTGACATGTTAAACACTGTTGTGGACATATAAAAACATATAAAAAAAGTGCCAGCAAGTGCTAAACATGCTAACAACATACTAGAAACATGCTAAAACATGCTAGCAAACACTTAGCTAAGTGCTAAAGCATGCTATTGCTGCAATTAAATAGGAATTTGCTGTAACACAGGCATGGAATGTCCAATCTGCCCCAAACTTCACACGTTTGATAAGAGTCATGGCCTGAACACATCTACATGAGAATATTCAGTTATAGTAATAGCGCCACCTGCTGTCAACAGGAAGTGACATGTTTAACACTGTTGTGGTCTCCTAATAACATAAAAGAGCCAGCAAGTGCTAAACAGGTTAGCAACATACTAGAAACATGCTAGCAAACACTTAGCTAAGTGATAAAGCATGCTATTACTGCAATTAAATAGGAATTTGCTGTAACTCAGGCATGGAACGTCCAATCTGCCCCAAACTTCACATGTTTGATAAGAATCATGGCCTGAACGCATGCCTATGCTCAAATTCAGTTATAGTAATAGCGCCACCTACTGGCAACAGGAAGTGACATGTTTAACACGTTGATGCCGTTCTAGCAACATGTTAAAAATGCCATTGAGTTCTAAACATGCTAGAAACATATTAAAACATGCTAGCAATACTTAGCTAAGTGCTAAAGCATGCTAATTCAATGAAACAGGACTTTGTTGTTACTCAAGAAGGCAATGTACAATCTACCCCAAACGTCACACGTTTGATAAGAGTTATCTCTTGAACACATGTCCATGCTCATATTTAGTTATAGTCATAGCGCCACCTGCTGGCAACAGGAAGTGACGGTTAACACTGTTCTTGACTCCTAATAACATATAAAAAAATGCCAGTAGGTGCTAAACATCCTACCAACATACTAGAGACATGCTAAAACATAATAGCAAACACTTAGCTAAGTGCTAAAGAATGATATTACTGCAATTAAATATGAATTTGCTGTAACTCAGGCATGGAATGTCCAATCTGCCCCAAACTTCACACTTTTGATAAGCGTTCTGTCCTGAACACATGACCATGCTTATATTCAGTTACAGTCATAGCGCCACCTGCTGGCAACAGGAAGTGACATGTTTAACACTGTTGTGGACTCCTAATAACATATAAAAAAGTGCCAGCAAGTGTTAAACATGCTAACAACATACTAGAAACATGCTAAAACATGCTAGCAAACTCTTAGCCAAGTGCTAAAGCATGCTATTATTGCAATTAAATAGGAATTTGCTGTAACTCAGGCATGGAATGTCCAATCTGCCCCAAACTTCACACTTTTGATAAGAGTCATGGCCTGAACACATCTACATGAGAATGTTCAGTTATAGTAATAGCGCCACCAACTGGCAACAGGAAGTGACATGTTTAACACGTTGATGCCGTTCTAGCAACATGTTAAAACATGCTAACAATGCTTAGCTAAGTTCTAAAGAATGCTAATTCAATGAAACATGACTTTGTTGTTACTCAAGAAGGCAATGTCCAATTTGCACCAAACTTCACATGTTTGATAAGAGTTCTGTCCTGAACACACATCCATGCTCATATTCAGTTATAGTCATAACGCCACCTACTGGCAACAGAAACTGACATGGTTAACACAGTAATGCAGTACTAACCACATAATTATTGTGTACTAAGCATGCTAGAAACAGACTGAACATGCTAGCAACACTTAGCTGAGTCATGAAGCATGCTATTATCACCATTATACAAAACATTTTGTAACTGACTTTGACATACTCTTACTATATATACCTCCTTAAATGTACATTTCCCAACCATGCTCTGCCTTCCTAAAGCCACCGAGTGTTGATGGCACGGGTGCGAGGGCCCTTTCATCGCTGCTTGCAGCTTTAATTATTATTATTATTATTATTTTGTCAACCTTTCGGGCACTTTTGGGGCCCTTAACATGCTCGAAAACTCTTGAAATTTTGCACACAGGTCAGAACCCGCGGCCATCAGGGCCGGGCTGAAGCTGGTACCCGGGCGTGGCAGGGGGCCTCGACATCGCCCCCTGGAACGGGATCCAAACACTTGTCCATAAATCAGACACGCTTGCATGTAATAATATGAAACCCGGTACACATATAGACCTCATCGGGCCGAACAACTTTCGTGCTCTAAGTTTTACGCCAGCCCAACAGGAAGTCGGCTATTTAGGGTTGTTTGGAAACGCATGCTGTGGAATTTAATGTACTCCTCCTAGGGAATTCATCGATTCGCCTCCAAACTCGGTGTGCATGAAGTCAAGACATTGAGGATGCTAAATTGCGGACGGATTTTTGATATCTCGAACGGTTTGGCCATGGCGAGGAAACGAATTTATGGCGAAAAAATGAAACAGGAAGTGTGTTATAACTTCTGCATACATTAACTGATCTTGATGAAACTTCAGCAGTGTGTTCGTTGTAAGAGGCCGATCGCACAGATGTGACTATTGTGAGTCAAAGTTATAGCGCCACCAACAGGCAGCAGGAAGTACATCACTATTAAAATGCTTTGAAATCACTGTCTTATTTTTACCAGATTTGCTTCAAACTTTATGTGTACAATGTAGACACACGGCAGATGTAAACCTGTGAAAGGATTATTGATATCTTAGATACTGTTGCCGTGGCAACGCATCAAACTTTAATATTCTTTTTTTATGCTTTTGAGACTCTTAACATACTTGAAATTGCATGAAACTCGACAGACACATCACATTTATTAGCCCGTAGACATGTGCAAAGTTTCAGAAACGGGCGTGGTGAGGGGCTCAGTAGCGCCACCTTTAGTCATAAGTGGGGGGGTTAGTTTTATCAACAGCAACAAAACTTGGTATGTGTATTGTTCTCATCAAGACGGACAACTTTCTAATTTACATTAACGATCTCCGACCAACAGGAAGAGAGATATTTTGGTTTGAATGTGGATTTTCTGAAGAATTTTCTCTCCCTCTCTCTGTGTCTCTGTGTGTGTGAGGGGAGGGGGGATTTGACTATTGCTTTTATATTGTTAATCAAGGTTTCAGGGGCTTTTGGGGTCCTTAACATGCTCAAAAACTCTTGAAACTTTGCACACAAGTCAGAACCCCCTGCCATCAGGGACGGGCTGAAGCTGGTACCCGGGCGTGGCAGGGGGGCTCAACAGCGCCCCCTTGAAAGGGGTCCCAAAACTTGGTCCATAGATCAAACACGCTTGCATGAATTAATATGAAACTCGGTACACATATAGATCTCATCGGGCCGAACAACTTTCCCCCCGTCAAGTTTTACGCCAGCCCAACAGGAAGTCGGCTATTATGGGTTGTTTGGAAAACGCTTGCTGTGGAATGCGAAGTACTCCTCCTAGAGAATTCATCCAATCCCCACCAAACTCGGTTTGCATGAAGTCAAGACATTGAGGATTCTAAATTGCGGACGGATTTTTGATATCTCGACCGGTTTGGCCGTGGCGAGGAAACGAAATTATGGCGAGAAAAGAGAAACACGAAGTGGTATAACTTCTGCATACATTAACTGATCTTCATGAAACTTCACCAGTGTGTTCGTGGTAAGAGGCTGATCAGATGGATGTAACTATTGTGAGCCAAAGTTATAGCGCCACCAACTGGCAGCAGGAAGTGTGTCACTTTCAACATGCTTTTGACAAAAGTGGGGGGGTTAGTTTTACCAACAGTTCCAAAAATCAGTATATATATTGGGCTCATCGAGTCAGACAACTTTCTAATTTACAGTTATTAGCTCAGAGCAAAAGGAAGTCAGATATTTTGGTTTGAATGTGGATTTTTTGGATATTTCAGACTCTGAGTTTTTAGCTACTCTTCCTAACTGGTTTATTTTATTCACACCAAACTTTTTCAAAATGATAAAGATACATTAAAGATGCTAAATTGTGAACGGATATTAAACATCTCAAATGGTTTTGCTATAGTGAGGGACTAAAGTAAAGTAACACTTAAAGCCTCATCTTCTAAAAATGTAATTAAACACCATTTATTTCTATATAAAAGTATAAAAATATCACAACTAAACCCATTTTATTCTTTTTTTTTTCAATTTAATAAATATTTATAAGTTTAAAAATAGTAATTGTACTATTTAGTCCCATAAAAGTCATACATAGGGCTATACTGCCCTCTTGTGTTCAAAATCAGGTAGGCCTATTGTATCTACATAAAAATATACTAGGTATGTGACGGTGAGAATATTTTACCACCGGTTAATCGACGTGTGACACCGCTGGGGGCTTTTGAATCGCCAACTTAAAAACGAAAGTAAAATATGTTCGTCCGCACTGACATTGATAGTGGTTGAGTGAGCGTTTCAAATGAATTCCTATGGAAGTAGGAATTAACTGAAAAACGTTCACTCTGTTCTGCTCGTTCCTCGCCGTGGATGCGCACCGTTATGAATGCCCGTGCAGCCATGAGCATTTTAGTTTCATTTTAAAATTAGCGCCTTTCGGGGGGTGGATTGCTTGAAATTATTTTACAAAAGCACAATATTGTGTTTTATTGCGACTGTACACAAAGTTAACACTTTGCAGTTTGAATGTCGTCCTGTATAATGACGGAGTATGTTTTTATGTGTCCACTGTTCAATCGCGCCCACGCCACACACACACACACACCCACCCACACCCACACACACACGGTTTACTATCTTTGTGGGGACTCTCCATAGATTTAATGATTTTTATACTGTACAAACTGTATATTTTATCTCCTTACACTAACCCTACCCCTAAACCTACCCATCACAGAAAACTTTCTGCATTTTTACATTTCCAAAAAAACTCATTCTGTATGAAGCTTGTTTACCCATGGGGACCTCTATTTAGGTCCCCACTGTGACACGAGTCCCCATGAGTCTGTGTGCATTCAGGTTAAAGTCCCCACCGGGATAGAAAAACATGAACACACACACACACACACACACACACACACACACACACACACACACACACACACACACACACTCACACACACACACACACACTCCAGCATTGCAATCTTGACATTGCAGCCTGTTCATTATAAACTTAATAAAATATAATAATAAAATGGTCAACCTAACATATAAAGATTACACTGCTCTAAATAGTCAGTAGTACAATTCGTACAATCACAGTAAGCACCGCTCCAGTGTGAATTTTCCAAGCACATTTTTGCGCATGTGAAGAGGATCATTTTTCCCTTCGATATTGGAACGTGAGTGAAGTACAAAGCATATAATAAACAATAGTTTAGCATCCAAAAAAAGCTAATTATATATATATATATATATATATTAAAAATAGGGGAAAAAAGAATATATATATATATATATATATATTTTTTTTTTTTAGTGACAAGACAAAGAATATTACTTGTCTGATATATATATATATATATATATATATATATATATATATATATATTATATATATATATATTTTTTTTATATATATATATATATATATATATATATATATATATATATTTTTATATATATATATATTTTTTATATATATATATATATATATATATTTATATATATATATATATATATATATATATATATATATATATATATATATATATATATATATAAATATAGCTGCGAGCAGCGATGGAGGGCCCAAGCCGGTGACACCGCCACCCCGGTGCCTTTAGTGTAACTAAAGGCACCGGGTTGGCGGTGCCACCGGCTTGGGCCCGCAATCGCTGCTCGCAGCTATATATATTTTTTTTCTTTTTCTTTTTTTTCTTCATTATTTTTTTTTTTGCCTTTTTGCCACTTTTGGGGCCCTTAACATGCTCAAAAACTCTTGAAACTTTGCACACAGGTCAGAACCCGCGGCCATCAGGGCCGGACTGAAGCTGGTACCGGGGCGTGGCAGGGGGGCTCGACAGCGCCCCCTGGAATGGGGTCCGAAATCTTGGTCCATATATCAAACACGCTTGCATGTAATAATATGAAACTCAGTACACATATAGATCTCATCGGGCCGCACAACTTTCGTGCTCTGAGTTTTACAAAAGCCACACAGGAAGTCGGTTATTATACGTTGTTTGGAAAACGCATACAATGGAATGTGAAATACTCCTCCTAGGGAATTCATCCGATCGCCGCCAAACTCGGTGTGAATGAAGTCAAGACATTGAGGATGAATTCTTGCGAACAGATTTTTGATATCTCGAACGGTTTGGCCGTGGCGAGGAAACGAATTTATGGCGAATAATGGGACACAGGAAGTGTGTTATAACTTCTGCATACATTATCTGATCTTGCTGAAACTTCAGCAGTGTATTCGTTGTAAGAGGCCGATCACATGGATGTGACCTTTGTGAGTCAAAGTTATAGCGCCACCAACTGGCAACAGGAAGTGTGTCACTTTCAAAATGCTTTGAAATCACTTTCTTATTTTTACCCGATTTGCTTAAAACTTTATGTGTATAATGTAGACACCCGGCAGATGTAGACCTGTGGAAGGATTATTGATATCTTAGATACTGTTGCCGTGGCAACGCATTAAACTTTAATATTCTTTTCGGATTCTTTTGAGACTCTTCACATGCTTGAAAATGCATGAAACTCGACAGACACATCACATTTATTATACAGTAGACATGTGCAAAGTTTCAGAAACGGGCGTGGTGGAATGGCTCAGTAGCGCCACCTTTAGTCAAAAATGGGGGCTTAGTTTTTCCTAGAATCACAAAACTTGGTAGGTGTATTGTTCTCATCAAGCAGGACACCTTTCTAATTTACAGTCATAACCTCAGACCCACAGGAAGTCAGATATTTTGGTTTGAATGTGGATTTTCTGGAGAATTTTCTCTCTCTCTGTGCGTGTCTGTGTGTGTGTGTGGGGGGGGGGGGGGGGATTTGTCTATTCCATTTAATCTTTGTTTTTTCAAGGTTTCAGGGGCTTTTGGAGCCCTTAACGTGCTCAAAAACTCTTGAAACTTTCCACACAGGTCAGAACCCACGGTCATCAGAGCCGGGCTGAAGCTGGTACCCGGGCGTGGCAGGGGGGCTCAACAGCGCCCCCTTGGACACGGTCTGAAAACTTGGTCCATATATCAAACACGCTTGCATGAATTAATATGAAACTCGGTACACATATAGATCTCATCGGGCCGAACAACTTCCACACTCTAAGTTATTAGCTCCGCCCAACAGGAAGTCGGCTATTATGGGTTGTTTGGAAACGCATGCTGTGGAATTTGATGTACTCCTCCTAGGAAATTCATCCATTCACCTCCAAACTCGGTCGGCATGAAGTCAAGACATTGAGGATGATAAATTGCGGACGGATTTTTGATATCTCGAACGGTTTGGCTGTGGCAAGGAAACGAATTTATGGCGAATAATTCAAACAGGAAGTGTGTTATAACTTCTGCATACATTAACTGATCTTGATGAAACTTCAGCAGTGTGTTCGTTGTAAGAGGCCGATCACATGGATGTGACATTTGTGAGTCAAAGTTATAGCGCCACCAACTGGCAACAGGAAGTGTGTCACTTTCAAAATGCTTTGAAATCACCCTCTTATTTTTACCCGATTTGCTTAAAACTTTATGTGTATAATGTAGACACACGGCAGATGTAGACCTGTGAAAGGATTATTGATATCTTAGATACTGTTGCCGTGGCAACGCATTAAACTTTAATATTCTTTTCGGATGCTTTTGAGACTCTTCACATGCTTGAAAATGCATGAAACTCGACAGACACATCACATTTATTATCCAGTAGACATGTGCAAAGTTTCAGAAACGGGCGTGGTGAAATGGCTCAGTAGCGCCACCTTTAGTCAAAAATGGGGGCTTAGTTTTTCCTAGAATCACAAAACTTGGTAGGTGTATTGTTCCCATCAAGCCAGACAACTTTCTAATTTACAGTCATAACCTCAGACCACCAGGAACTCAGATATTTTGGTTTGAATGTGGATTTTCTGGAGAATTTTCTCTCTCTCTGTTTGTCTCTGTGTTTGTGAGGGGTGGGAGGGATTTGTCTGTTGAGTTTAATGTTTGTTTTCAAGGTTTCAGGGTCTTTTGGGGCCCTTTACGTGCTCGAAAACTCTTGAAACTTTGCACACAGGTCAGAACCTGCGGCCATCAGGGCCGGGCTGAAGCTGGTACCTGGGCGTGGCAGGGGGGCTCAACAGCGCCCCCTTGAACACGGTCTGAAAACTTGGTCCATATATCAAACACGCTTGCATGAATTAAAATGAAACTCGGTACACATATAGATCTCATCGGGCCGAACAACTTCCGCACTCTAAGTTATTAGCTCCGCCCAACAGGAAGTCGGCTATTATGAGTTGTTTGAAAAACGCATGCTGTGGAATTTGATGTACTCATCCTAGAGAATTCATCCAATCGCCTCCAAACTCGGTCAGCATGAAGTCAAGACATTGAGGATGCTAAATTACGGACGGATTTTTGATATCTCGAACGGTTTGGCCGTGGCGAGGACACGAATTTATGGCGAGAAAAGAGAAACACAAAGTGTTATAACTTCTGCACACATTAACTGATCTTGATGAAACTTCAGCAGTGTATTCGTGGTAAGAGGCCGATCAGATGGATGTAACTATTGTGAGTCAAAGTTATAGCGCCACCAACTGGCAGCAGGAAGTGTGTCACTTTCAAAATGCTTTTGACAAAAGTGGGGGGGTTAGTTTTACCTACAGTTTAAAAAATCAATACGTATATTGGTCTTATCGAGCCGGACAACTTTCTAATTTACAGTCATTAGCTCCGAGCAACAGGAAGTCAGACATTTTGGTTTGAATGTGAATTTCTTTGCAAAATCAGTCTCTGATTTTTTACCCACTCCTCTTAAGTGGTTTATTTTATTGCCACCAAACTTTTTCAACATGATGAAAATACATTAAAGATGCTAAATTGTGAACAGATATATATTTTTTTTGTTACATATATATATATATATATATATATATATATATATAAATATAGCTGCGAGCAGCGATGAAGGGCCAAAGCCGGGGGCACCACCACCCCGGTGCCTTTAGGTAACTAAAGGCACCGGGGTTGCGGTGCCACCGGCTTGGGCCCGTAATCGCTGCTCGCAGCTATATTTATTATTATTATTTTGTCAACCTTTCGGGCACTTTTGGGGCCCTTAACATGCTCGAAAACTCTTGAAATTTTGCACACATGTCAGAACCCGCGGCCATCAGGGCCGGGCTGAAGCTGGTACCCGGGCGTGGCAGGGGGCCTCGACAGCGCCCCCTGGAACGGGATCCGAACACTTGTCCATAAATCAGACACGCTTGCATGTAATAATATGAAACTCGGTACACATATAGACCTCATCGTCAGTTTTACGCCAGACCAACAGGAAGTCGGCTATTATGGGTTGTTTGGAAACGCATGCTGTGGAATTTGATGTACTCCTCCTAGGAAATTCATCCATTCGCCTCCAAACTCGGTCGGCATGAAGTCAAGACATTGAGGATGCTAAATTGCGGACGGATTTTTGATATCTCGAACGGTTTGGCCGTGGCAAGGAAACGAATTTATGGCGAATAATTCAAACAGGAAGTGTGTTATAACTTCTGCATACATTAACTGATCTTGATGAAACTTCAGCAGTGTGTTAGTTGTAAGAGGCCGATCACATGGATGTGACATTTGTGAGTCAAAGTTATAGCGCCACCAACTGGCAACAGGAAGTGTGTCACTTTCAAAATGCTTTGAAATCACCCTCTTATTTTTACCCGATTTGCTTCAAACTTTATTTGTATAATGTAAACACACGGCAGATGTAGACCTGTGAAAGGATTATTGATATCTTAGATACTGTTGCCGTGGCAACGCATCAAACTTTACTATTCTTTTCGGATGCTTTTGAGACTCTTCACATGCTTGAAAATGCATGAAACTCGACAGACACATCACATTTATTATCCAGTAGACATGTGCAAAGTTTCAGAAACGGGCGTGTTGAAATGGCTCAGTAGCGCCACCTTTAGTCAAAAGTGGGGGGGGTTAGTTTTATCAACAGCAACAAAACTTGGTATGTGTATTGTTCTCATCAAGACGGACAACTTTCTAATTTACAGTAACTAGCTCGGACCAAGAGGAAGAGAGATATTTTGGTTTGAATGTGGATTTTCTGGAGAATTTTCTCTCCCTCTCTCTGTGTCTCTGTGTCTCTGTGTGTGTGAGGGGAGGGGGGGATTTGACTATTGCTTTTATATTGTTAATCAAGGTTTCAGGGGCTTTTGGGGTCCTTAACGTGCTCAAAAACTCTTGAAACTTTGCACACAAGTCAGAACCCCCTGGCATCAGGGCCGGGCTGAAGCTGGTACCCGGGCGTGGCAGGGGGGCTCAACAGCGCCCCCTTAAACTGGGTCTGAAAACTTGGTCCATAGATCAAACACGCTTGCATGAATTAATATGAAACTCGGTACACATATAGATCTCATCGGGCCGAACAACTTTTCCCCGGTCAAGTTTTACGCCAGCCCAACAGGAAGTCGGCTATTATGGGTTGTTTGGAAAACGCTTGCTGTGGAATGCGAAGTACTCCTCCTAGAGAATTCATCCAATCCCCACCAAACTCGGTGTGCATGAAGTCAAGTCATTGAGGATGCTAAATTGCGGAAGGATTTTTGATATCTCGAACGGTTTGGCCGTGGTGAGGAAACGAATTTATGGCGAGAAAAGATAAACACGAAGCGGTATAACTTCTGCATACATTAACTGATCTTGATGAAACTTCACCAGTGTGTTCGTGGTAAGAGGCCGATCAGATGGATGTAACTATTGTGTGTCAAAGTTATAGCACCACCAACTGGCAGCAGGAAGTGTGTCACTTTCAAAATGCTTTTGACAAAAGTGGGGGGGGTCGTTTTACCTACAGTAGCACAACTCAGTACGTATGTTGATCTCATCGACCCGGACAACTTTCTAATTTAAAGTCATTAGCTCCGACCATCAGGAAGTCAGATATTTTGGTTTGAATGTGGATTTTTTGCAAAATCAGCCTCCAAAAGGCACTAAAAGCCTCAAATCTTCTAAAAATGTAATTTCATACCATTTATTTCTATATAAAAGTATACAAATATCACAACTAAACCCATTTTATTCTGATTTTAAAAAGAATTTTATTCTAATTTTATTCTAAATTTTAAAACAGTAAAGTAAATAAAAAATTCAAGTCATACATAGGGCTATACTGCCCTCTTGTGTCCAAAAGGACATCAAAATAATATATAAAACTTTTTACCAGCTAGGCCAATAATGTATTTAAATATACATTTATTAGGTATGTGTCTGAGGATATTTTCCCACCGGTTAATCGACGTGTGTGACACGAGCGGGTGCTTTTAAATCGCTAATATAAAAGTGAAAGAAAAATACGGACGTCCGCACGGACATTTATAATGGTGCACACACAAATCACACACACGTTGGAAAGAATTATGCTTTTAAACAACACTAAACCGCCATTAGATGTCGCCAAGTGACCGTCTTAATGAGCGAGTCATTGATTCATTCGTTCAAACGATTCGTAATCCATAAACATATACAGATCCATAAACATGGATCCATAAACATCCAATCCATAAACATAAACAGATGTTTATGGATTGATCATTCAATCTTTGAGTCAACCAATTCGTTAAAAATGCTGAATCATTCAGTTATGAGAAAACACGTTCCTGTGAGATGCGTTCTTCTGTGATCTTTATTTAACTATTTTCGCTTCTGAAACAGAACAAAAACAGTCAATATTGTATCTAAAATGTAAATGACTTCATTTTAACTGTTAATATCCTGTTGTATGAAATCAATGTCACAGTTTCAATTGTGATTGTATTCAGGAAAAGTTAGGTACGGAGAGCGAGCGATTTCAACGAAATCAGAACTAAACCCATTTTATTCTTTTATTATTATTATTATTCAATTTAAGAATTATGTTTGAGTTTAAAAAAAGCCAGAATGTTTTAGTCCAAAAAATAAATAAATCATGCCATGGATTGCTTGAAATTAATTTTTTTTATTATATTTATTTTTTCGTTTTGGCTTTGTTTATAGTTTATTTTTTATTTTTTATTCTTGTTTCGTTCTGAATATCATTACATTTAAAGGATTTGTTGTGGAATATTTTGAGTGTATCATAAAATCAGAATATTCTCTCGATTTAGTGATCCCCTACTTATTATTTTATTTTATTTTTTTCTTTGTTCTAATCAGGTCAGGCAAGTAAAATTATCTGAGTCTTGTCCCTTAAATTTATTTATATATATATGTATGTGTGTGTGTATATATATATATATATATATATATATATGTATGTGTGTGTGTGTGTGTGTGTGTATATATATATATATAAATATAAATATAGCTGCGAGCAGCGATGGAGGGCCAAAGCCGGCGGTACCGCCACCCTGGCACCAGGATTGCGGTGCCACCGGCTTGGGCCCGTAATCGCTGCTCGCAGCTATATATTTTTTTTTTTCTGCTTCTCGGGCACTTTTGGGGCCCGTAACATGCTCAAAAACTCTTGAAATTTTGCACACACGTCAGAACCTGCGGCCATCAGGGCCGGACTGAAGCTGGTACCCGGGCGTGGCACGGGGGCTCGACAGCGCCCCCTGGAATGGTGTCTGAAAAATTGGTCCATAAATCAAACACGCTTGCATGTAATAATATGAAACTCAGTACACACATAGATCTCATCGGGCCGAACAACTTTCGTGCTCTAAGTTTTACACCAGCCAAACAGGAAGTCGGTTATTATACGTTGTTTGGAAAACGCATACAATGGAATGTGAAATACTCCTCCTAGGGAATTCATCCGATCGCCACCAAACTCAGTGTGAATGAAGACAAGACATTGAGGATGCTAAATTGCGGACGGATTTTTGATATCTCGAACGGTTTGGCCGTGGCGAGGAAACAAATTTATGGCGAATAATGGGACACAGGAAGTGTGTTATAACTTCTGCATACATTGACTGATCTTGATGAAACTTCAGCAGTGTATTCGTTGTAAGAGGCCGATCACATGGATGTGACCTTTGTGAGTCAAAGTTATAGCGCCACCAACTGGCAGCAGGAAGTGTGTCACTTTCAAAATGCTTTGAAATCACCCTCTTCTTTTTACCTGATTTGCTTCAAACTTTATGTGTATAATGTAGACACACTGCAGATGTAGACCTGTGAAAGGATGATTGATATCTTAGATACTGTTGCCGTGGCAACGCTTCAAACTTTAATATTCTTTTTTGATGCTTTTGAGACTCTTAGCATGCTTGAAATTGGATGAAACTCGACAGACACATAACACTTATTAGCCAGTAGACATGTTAAAAGTTTCAGAAAGGGGCGTGGTGAAATGGCTCAGTAGCGCCACCTTTAGTCAAAAATGGGGGCTTAGTTTTTCCTAGAATCACAAAACTTGGTAGGTGTATTGTTCTCATCAAGCCGGACAACTTTCTAATTGACAGTTATTTGCTATGACCAACAGGGTGTCAGATATTTTGGTCTGAATATGGATTTTTTGCTAAATCAGCCTCTGAGTTTTTAGTTACTCCTCCAAAAAGGTTTATTTTATTCCCACCAAACTTTTTCAACATGATTAAAATATATTAATGATGCTAAATTGTAAACGGATATTGAATATCTCAAACGGTTTTGCTATGGCGAGGGATTATAATGTCAAAAAGGAAGCAGGAAACATCTCAACATAACTTCTAAAAATGTAATTATACACCATTTATTTTTATGTAAAATGATACAAATATTACAACTAAACCCATTTCATTCTGTTTTTGCAATTCAAGGAGTATGAAAAAGTTAAAAACAGGCTATTTAGTGCTATTTGGTTCAACAAAAAATCAAACATAGGGCTATACTGCCCTCTTGTGTCCAAAAGGATATTAAAATAGTATATAAAACGTTTTACTAGGTAGGCCTATTGTATTTAAATATAAATTTATTAGGTATATGACTGTGTGAGTATATTTTCCCATCGGTTAATCGACGTGTGACACGAGCGGGTGCTTTTAAATCTCTAATAAAAATGTGAAAGTAAAAAACGGAGGTCCGCACGGACATTGATAATGGTGCACGTTGGAAAAAATGATACTTTTAAACATAACACTAAACCGCCATCAGGTGTCGCCAGGCGACCATCTTAATGAGCGAGTCATTGATTCATTCGTTCAAACGATTCGTTCGAATGACTGAGTCATTCATGATTGAGACAGATGTTTATGGATTGACCATTGAATCTTTGAGTCAACCGATTCGTTTCAAAATGCTGAATCATTAAGTAATGAGAAAACAAGTTGCTGTGAGATGCGCGATGGTTCTGCTGATCTTTGTTTAACTATTTTTGCTGCTGAAACAGAACAAAAACAGTCAATATTGCATCTAAAATGTAAGTGACTTAATTGTAACTGTTTATTAACCTGTTGTATGAAATCAATGTCACAGTTTCAATTGTGATTGTATTCAGGAAATAGTTGCCTACTCGTCAAATGAGGTTGCTTAACTCTATCATATATTAGAAAATATATAAAAACTCCATATTTGTAATTTTTATAGTCAGTATGTTGTTAACTGCGTTGCGTTTTAGTTTGCTGCGCTAGTTTGTTTACAATTCTCCTGGAGAAGCAGCATGAGCCTCAGCAGGGCAACCTTGTTACCATTGATCAGTAATACATTTATTATTAACTGCTGATTGCAACTTAAAATGGATGTAATGAAATTAGAATAATCTCTCGTTTTAGTGATTCCCAAGTTATTTTTTTGTTATTGACGTTTTAATCAGGCTATACTCTGGTCTGGCAAGTAAAATTCTCTTTCAGGTAGGCCTATTGTATTTATATATAAATATATTAGGGATGTGACTGTGATAAAATTTTCCCACCAGTTAATCGATGTGTGACACCGCTGAGGGCTTTTAAATCGCTAACTTAAAAGCTAAAGTAAAATACAGACGTCCGCACAGACATTGAGTAGAGCGAGCATTTTCAATGTATGCCTATGGAAGTAGGAATAAACTTAAACATTTTATTTGTTTTTATGTGTCCACTGTTCAACCGCAACCGCGTCACACACACACACACATTCCAGAATTGCAAGCCTGTTCATTATAGCCCTAATACAATATAATAATAAAAATAGTCAACCTAACATATGCGAATTACACTGCTCTGTTTACATAGTCAGTAGTACAATTTGTACCATTCACAGTAAGCAGAGCTCCACTGTGATGTTTCCAAGCACATTTTTGCGCGTGTGAAGAGGATGATTTTTTCTATCGATATTGGAACACGAGTGAAGTACAAAGCCTATAATAAAGAACAGTTTAACATCCAAATACATCGCAAATATTAAAATTTTTTATTCTAATGAGAGGGTTACGTGAGACCAACACTGCTTACTTTCGTTTTATTTTTACATTAAATTTAAATGATTTGTTGTGGAATATTTTGAGTGTATCATAAAATCAGAATAAGGTAAGACAAGTAATATTTTCTGTCTTATATATATATGTGTGTGTGTGTAAATATATATATATATATATATATATATATATATATACATATATAGACATAGATAGATAGAAAGATAGAAAGATATATATAAATATATATATATATATATATATATATATATAAATATAGCTGCGAGCAGCGATGGAGGGCCAAAGCCGGCGGCACCGCCATCCCCGGTGCCTTTAGGTTACTAAAGGCACTGGGGTTGCGGTGCCACCGGCTTGGGCCCGTAATCGCTGCTCGCAGCTATATTTATATATATGGAAGTCGGCTATTATGGGTTGTTTGGAAACGCATGCTGTGGAATTTGATGTACTCCTCCTAGGAAATTCATCCATTCGCCTCCAAACTCGGTCGGCATGAAGTCAAGACATTGAGGATGCTAAATTGCGGACGGATTTTTGATATCTCGAACGGTTTGGCCGTGGCAAGGAAACAAATTTATGGCGAATAATTCAAACAGGAAGTGTGTTATAACTTCTGCATACACTAACTGATCTTGATGAAACTTCAGCAGTGTGTTAGTTGTAAGAGGCCGATCACATGGATGTGACATTTGTGAGTCAAAGTTATAGCGCCACCAACTGGCAACAGGAAGTGTGTCACTTTCAAAATGCTTTGAAATCACCCTCTTATTTTTACCCGATTTGCTTCAAACTTTATGTGTATAATGTAAACACACGGCAGATGTAGACCTGTGAAAGGATTATTGATATCTTGGATACTGTTGCTGTGGCAACGCATCAAACTTTAATATTCTTTTCGGATGCTTTTGAGACTCTTCACATGCTTGAAAATGCATGAAACTCGACAGACACATCACATTTATTATCCAGTAGACATGTGCAAAGTTTCAGAAACGGGCGTGGTGAAATGGCTCAGTAGCGCCACCTTTAGTCAAAAGTGGGGGGGGGTTAGTTTTATCAACAGCAACAAAACTTGGTATGTGTATTGTTCTCATCAAGACGGACAACTTTCTAATTTACAGTAACTAGCTCGGACCAAGAGGAAGAGAGATATTTTGGTTTGAATGTGGATTTTCTGGAGAATTTTCTCTCCCTCTCTCTGTGTCTCTGTGTGTGTGAGGGGAGGGGGGGGATTTGACTGATTGCTTTTATATTGTTAATCAAGGTTTCATGGGCTTTTGGGGTCCTTAACGTGCTCAAAAACTCTTGAAACTTTGCACACAAGTCAGAACCCCCTGGCATCAGGGCCGGGCTGAAGTTGGTACCCGGGCGTGGCAGGGGGGCTCAACAGCGCCCCCTTGAACTGGGTCTGAAAACTTGGTCCATAGATCAAACACGCTTGCATGAATTAATATGAAACTCGGTACACATATAGATCTCATCGGGCCGAACAACTTTTCCCCAGTCAAGTTTTACGCCAGCCCAACAGGAAGTCGGCTATTATGGGTTGTTTGGAAAACGCTTGCTGTGGAATGCGAAGTACTCCTCCTAGAGAATTCATCCAATCCCCACCAAACTCGGTGTGCATGAAGTCAATTCATTGAGGATGCTAAATTGCGGAAGGATTTTTGATATCTCGAACGGTTTGGCCGTGGCGAGGAAACGAATTTATGGCGAGAAAAGAGAAACACGAAGCGGTATAACTTCTGCATACATTAACTGATCTTGATGAAACTTCACCAGTGTGTTCGTGGTAAGAGGCCGATCAGATGGATGTAACTATTGTGAGTCAAAGTTATAGCACCACCAACTGGCAGCAGGAAGTGTGTCACTTTCAAAATGCCTTTGACAAAAGTGGGGGGGGGGGTTAGTTGTATACAGTAACAAAAATCAGTACGTACATTGGTCTCATCGAGCCGGACAACTTTCTAATTTAAAGTAATTTGCTCCGACCAACAGGAAGTCAGATATTTAGGTCTGAATGTGGATTTTTTGGATATTTCAGACTCTGAGTTTTTAGCTACTCCTCCTAACCTAAACTTTTTCAACACGATGAAAATACATTAAAGATGCTAAATTGTGAATGGATATTAAATATTTCAAACAGTTTTGATATAGTGAGGGATTAAAGTAATGTACAAAAAGGAAACGCTAAAAGCCTCATCTTCTAAAAATGTAATTATACACCATTTATTTCTATATAAAAGTATACAAATATCACAACTAAACCCATTTTATTCATTTTTTTTTCAATTTAAGAATTACTTATACGTTTAAAAATAGCAATTGTACTCTTTAGTCCCATAAAAGTCAAGTCATACATAGGGCTATACTGCCCTCTTGTGTTCAAAATCAGGTAGGCCTATTGTATCTATATAAAAATATACTAGGTATGTGACGGTGAGAATATTTTACCACCGGTTAATCAACGGGTTAATCAACGTTAATCAATGTTGTGGAATATTTTGAGTGTATCATAAAATCAGAATAAAGTAAGACAAGTAATATTTTCTGTCTTCTATATATATATATTGCCCTACAAAGGCAAAAGACCTTAAGTCGCTAGAGTGTGGAACTGAGAAAAATGACTTTAAAGATTTTTAGTTGTCCCGCCAAATTAATTATAGGTAGGACACTGGAAATCTGGCAAATAGATGTTTTAGTAATGGAAATTATATACATAAAAAAATCTTGAGCTCAAACTTGACTTTTGACCACTATTTTAAAGTTACTGTACTCTGCCTTTGTATTGTCAGCAAAAAGTGAGAAGTCATGCCAAGGCAAAAGGCAGTAACTTCCACATTATCAATATTTAGTTGCTGATCACCATTAACAAAATCATTATAGTAACACCTGTATAAAATCTAGTGATCATGGCATTTATTTTGTATGATTTACAATTATTTATAGCCATCTACTTATTGCTATCCTGTGCTTTGGTTGCATTCTGATGGCATTATTAATACATTTGACATGACAAAATACCTATTAGTCCAGCGTTGACTCGATCGACCGCGTTTAGGGCGGGGCTGAAGGCGAAGTTTTGGCACTCTGCCAGCTAGTTTGCCAAGCTTTAATTCTTGGTTGTATTCATCTGATACGGCAATGTGTAACGTTTTTCTGTCAACTCTGCATAATCCTTCGCGATCGATATCGCACGTTTGTCGATGGAGCAGACCATACTAAATGTTCTGACCGCTCTGAGAACATCAGAAGTTAGAGCGACTGATGGCAGCTGTACAAAGTACACAGGCTACACCGTAATTTAAATTTTAATGGACATTAAAACAAAGGCAGATAACCGTACAATCTGGTAGGTAGCATTATTTGATTGAACACCGGCACAGTAACTTCATATTGACGCGCGGCTAAACAAAGGCAGAGCACCGTAACTCGTAATTTGAGCGTTCCAAAACAAAGCCAAAGAGCGGTAACTGATGTTACGGTGTTCTGCCTTGGTTTCTCATGGGCTTTTGGAAGTTACTGTTAAGACAAATCATTATTTTCTCGAAAAAAAAACGGAATTGATTCAAGATACTTATCCACATGATAAAGAAGGTCTTGAATGTGCCAAAAATATAAATAACTCATTTTCGACCAAAAACGAAGTTACGGTCTTTTGCCTTTGCACGGCAGTATATATATATATATATATGTGTGTGTGTGTATGTGTATGTGTATATATATATATATATATATATATATATATATGTGTATATGTATGTATGTATATATATATATATATATATATATATATATATATATATATAAATATAGCTGCGAGCAGCGATGAAGGGCCAAAGCCGGCGGCACTACTGAAACTAAGGTCTGACTCTAGTGTCACACCAAGATTCCTGACTTGATTTTTAGTTGTTTGACCCCTAGAGTGAAGGTATGCGTTCACCTTGAGAACTTCATCTTTGTTTCCAAATACAATGACTTCAGTTTTCTCTTTGTTTAACTGAAGAAAGTTTTGACACATCCAACTGTTGACTTCATCGATGCATTGGCACAGGGAGTCAATGAGGCTGTAATCGTTAGGCGATAGGGCTAAGTAGATCTGTGTGTCGTCTATATAGCTGTGGTAAGCAATTTGGTTCTTTCTCATTATTTGGCTCATTGGGAGCATATACAGGTTGAACAGGAGTGGCGCAAGAATTGAGCCTTGAGGGACTCCGCATGTCATGGATGTCCACTCAGACTTATGATCTCCTATACTCACATAATAACCTCTCCCATCTAAGTATGACCTGAACCATTTTAGGACTATCCCAGAAAGCCCCACCCAGTTTACCAGCCTGTCAAGAAGTATGTTATGATCGACAGTGTCAAATGCAGCACTGAGGTCGAGTAGTACCAGCACCGATAATTTGCCTGAATCAGTATTTAAGCAAATATCGTTTATTATCTTTATGAGAGCTGTCTCTGTGCTGTGGTGCGGTCAGAAACCAGATTGAAAATTGTCAAAGTATCCATTCGGGCATAAGAATTTGTTCAGCTGATTGAAGACAACTTTTTCAATGATCTTGCCTATGAAAGGAAGATTTGAGATCGGCCTATAGTTGCTTAATATGGTCTTATCCAGATTGCTCTTTTTCAGGAGGGGCTTGACAACTGCAGTTTTCAGGGAGTTTGGAAAACTCCCAGAGAGAAGTGAGGCATTTACCTCTTCTAGAAGATCTGCTTCTAAACTGTTTAACACATTTTTGAAAAATGATGTGGGAAGTGTGTCAAGAGCGCAGGTTGATGTTTTAAGGTGCTGTACGGTTTCTTCCAAAATGTTGCCATCAATTTCTTTGAAGTCAGACATAGTAACTACTTTCTCAGGTGGTCTGATCTGTCTGACCTCAGTGCAACTCAAGGATCACCTTTCTGATATTATTGATTTTCTCAGAAAAGAAAGAAGCAAACTCATTGCACTTGTTCTCTGAGAGCATTTCACTGGGAATCTGGCTTGGGGGGTTGGTCAATCTCTCTACAGTAGCAAAAAGAGTGCGTGTGTTGTTTAAATTGCTGTTTATAATATTTGAGAAGAAAGTCTGTCTAGCTTTGCCTAGTTCCATATTGAAAGCATGAAGGCTGTCTTTGTAGATGTTATAATGGACTACAAGGTTTGTCTTCCGCCACATGCGCTCTGCTTTTCTGCATTGTCTTTTCATAATTTGCACTGCTGTTGAGTTTCTCCAAGGTGCTTTTTGTCTGCCACTCTTCTTCCTGACTTTAACAGGAGCAATATCATCAATTGCACTTTTAACTTTTGAGTTAAAAGAATCAAGGAGAAAATCAACGAGTCTGCAGATATGCTTGGTGTTAAGGATATAGCCTTCATAAATAGTACACTAGTGTTCTCATTTAAGCATCTCTTCTTGACAGACACAGATCTAGCTTCAGTGGCAGGAGAGATCAATATATCAAAGAAAATACAGAAATGATCAGACAGCGCTACATCCTTAATAACAATCGATGAAATGTTTAGACCCTTACTGATAAGTAAATCTAGAGTGTGTCCACGATTGTGTGTGGGTCCATGTACATACTGAGTCAGATCAAAAGTTTTTAAGACACTTTTGATTTCTTTTGCCATATTGTTCTCTGCACTATCTATGTGGATGTTAAAATCTCCAGCAATGGCAAAACAGTCAAACTCTGAGGTAATTGTTGATAATAGTTCTGTAAAGTCCTCAGCAAAGGCTGGAGAGTATTTTGGAGGCCTGTAAATAATGAAAAGTAAAATGCGTGGAGCACCTTTTAAGCCAGATATTCCCAGATATTCGAAAGACAAGTAATTCCCGAATGATATTTGCTTACATTGATAGATATCTTTAAAAAGAGCAGCTAGACCCCCACCTCTCTTAACAGCTCTGCAGACACTCATAAAAGTAAAGTTAGGAGGGGCTGCTTCATTGAGGTATGTTGCACTGCAGCTGTCTTCTAGCCAGGTTTCATTTAGAAGCATAAAATCCAGGTTGTTTGTGGTTATTAAGTCGTTGACTAGAAGTGATTTATTTTTAAGTGAGCGGATGTTAAAGAGTGCTAATTTAACAGTCTTACTTTTCCGCACAGCAATATTAGTTTGACGTGTAATAGGCACCAGATTAGTTAGGTTTGCTGTACGGCTATCTTGTAATAGAACAGCAATAGAGAAAGATACAGGCACACTGGGTTCCCGCTTGTTCTGTAAACATTTGAGAAAGTTACTGTTATCAAAACGGGGACCCGACACATATCACTGAGAGCTGGTATCAGTTGTTTTTGGTTCACCTCGAGCAGATGGAGGAGGGTGTGGGCCCTGGCGATGTGGCAGAGGCCGAAGAGCTCTCACAGGAGGGGGAGGGCGAGCTGGGCCCGCAGGCTTTGGTGCGGGCTTTGGTGCGGGTGGTAGCTGTGCCTGTCTTTTTTTGGTTGGTATCTGGGGGCTTGCAGCAAAAGAGTGGAATAGTCTGGTTCCAGCATACACCAGTTCTTCCATTTTCTGTGAGAAGCACAGAAGTGGCGATGCTGGAGAGAGGGAAAAAGTGTCTGGTGAAAGGGGCTGTTGCTCTGGTGTTATCGGAGGCTGTGATATGCTGTCCTGCACTCTTAGAAATGAAGCATGGGTGTAGTTTAATTTAAATACTAGTTTTATGGTAAAATTACTAAAAGTATTATGTTTATATAGTAAAAATAAGCAAGTTTCATTGCATTAAATTAATAGTATAATATTTCAAGTCTACAAAATGTCACAGATTAAAACCAACTTAACCAGATCATTTTAAACCTACTAGCGGTTGAAGATTGTCCCAGAGCACTTTCCATACTTGCAATTTCACACATGCACGAGACGACGCATCCATTTTCCACCTGCCCTTGTCCAACTTTTGTAAATGTTTTGAATCCGTTATCATCCATAAATTATTTGGTAAGTAGAACGTTTTTTTACAATTGTACATTTGTGAAAATTTTTTTGTGCTTAGACGTATACTTTGTTGATAGTTTAAAACGATTTCTTGCTAGCTTAATTAACACAGAATTAGCCTGTATCCTTGTCATAGTTAAGTGTTAGAAGTGGTCATTCAATTACCGAAATATTAGAATTCTGTGTAGTTATTTGTTTAGTTTAGTTGTAATTTAGCTTTAAACATTGCGCTTTATTTTTTTATTGATATTTAACTTTAGCCTAATATAACACATGGCAAAGCCATGTTCTTTTTTAATGTTTTTTTTTTTTTTTAGCTCCAGTAGGCTACAGTATTAAATAGTATTTTTTATTTTTTTTTAAGATCCATTATAGTATTATATTAATGCTGCTGTCTGTTATTAAGGCTGGCATACACTGCACCCAACATGAGATGAGCCAGTGGCTCAAATATAATTGCTATAGATTTGGAAGGGACTCTGTATCATTAACACTTTCATGTATTTTTTTAGGCTCTGAATGTGGAGGTGCAAACAGTGTTCTGAAAGTGAATCTACAAGGTATCAATTACTAAAACACTATAAATTAATCCATGGCCATTATGGTAAGGGACACTCCAGATATCCATGCACATACTTATGAATGCCCATGCTCATTCAAAACATGGAATGCACTTAAAACTCATTTGAGTCGATGTCATGTTGATGTCTTACATTTATGCCTGGTTCAGATTACAGGATTTTTTTTGTCTGTTATGATAGTTACGGTGTCAGATTACACGATTTTGACTCCTAAAAATCTTGTGTCGTGGACAAGAAACATGTCAGGCTACACGTTGCTTTCCGACAGTCATCGCGTGCCGTCGCACACACACACACTGTTGCTCACTCGCTCGCACACACACACACTCACTGTCGCTTGCTTGCTCACTCACTCGCGCACACACACTTGCTCACTCACACACACACACACACACACACACACAGTCACTCACGCACACACAGGCTCACACACACTCACTGTCGCTCACTCGCGCACGCAGACACACACACACACACACACACAGTCACTTGCGTGCGCACACAAACACACTCACTGTAGCTCATTCGCGCACTCACTCGCTCGCGCTCGCACACACACACACACACTCACACTCACTGTCCCTTGCTTGCTCACTCACTCGCGCACACACTTGCTCACTCGCGCACACACACACACACTGTCACTTGCGTGCGCACACACTCACTGTCGCTTGCTTGCTCGCTCACTCGCGCACACACTCACTGTCGCTCGCGTGCGCACACACTCACTGTCGCTCACTCGCGCGCACACACGCTCACTGCATCACTCACTCGTGCTTGCACACACTCTCACTGTCACTTGCTCACTCATTCGCGCACACACTTGCTCACTCACACACACACACACTGTCACTCGCGTGCGCACACACACACTCACTGTCGCTTGCTCGCTCACTCGCGCGCACACACACACACACACACTGTCACTCGCGTGCGCACACGCTCACTGTCGCTCACTCGCGCGCACACACGCTCACTGTTGCTTGCTTGCTCACTCATTCGCGCACACACAGTCACTCGCGTGCGCACACACTTGCTCTCACACACACACTCACTGTTGCTCACTCGCGCACGCACACTCACTGTCACTCACTCGCTCGCACACACACACACACATACTGTCATTTGCGTGCACACACACACTCACTGTCGCTCACTCACGCGTACACACGCTCACTGTCGCACACACTTACCTCCAATTTCCACCAACTGCGGAACGGCTGCGGATCCGCTCCGGAACGGCGGCGGAGTCAATATGTTTCCATTAAAGTCAATGTGTGTATTTTCACTGACTGCGGAACGGCTGCGTTCCGACTCCGGCGATCCGCAGCCCTCCGGAGCAGCTATGCAGAGCTTCTATTTTTGCCGGATGCCGGAGAGCTCCGCAGCACTACAGGGCAGAGTCGAGCAAAAAACAGAACAAACCAAAACAAAATAAAAGATCCGGTTAATTTTTAAAATAAAATACACCGTGATCATGGCGGATCATATTTCCCTACACTACACCTTGAAAACGTCATAATATACCATTCGTCATTAACGTTCTATTTATAGAAACTAGATATCGCGCGATCATACGTGAATTAGCGAGATCTCGTGGGTCCTCGTGACTTCAGCTGTCAGTCATGGACGCAGCCGTTCCGCAACAAATCCGGACCTGGTGGGTATTGAAGGACGACGAAGCACGGAGCCGACACGCAGCGGAGCCGATCCGCAGCCGTTCCGCTGTTGGTGGAAATCCGGGGTCACTCGCGCCCACACACACACTGTCGCTTGCTTGCTCACTCACTCGCGCACACAAACTTGCTCACTCACACACACACACACACACACACACACACACACACACACACACACACTGTCACTCGCGCACACACAGGCTCACACACACTCATTGTGCTCACTCACTCGCATGCGCACACACACACTCACTGTCGCTCACTCGTACGCTCACTGTCACACACACAATCGTTCACTCACTCAGGCACACCCACACTAGCTCACACACACACACACACACACACACACACACACACTCACTCACTCACTCACTCAATCTTGACAGAACCTGTCGTGGAGGACCGAAAAAAAAAAATACATGCTAGTCTTTTTGGCATGATGTCATGAAGCATCGCAGACTATGTTGCCCACTATGACACACTATACGAGATGAAGCGATCGAATCTTGCGTCCCGACGCCCATTGTTTACGAATACCCATGACACCCTACGTCAAACGGATTGTGCCAAAATCGGGCTAAAATCGTGTAATCTGAACCAGGCATTATTAAGGTGGGCATACACTGCACCCAACATGAGATGAGCCAGTGGCTCAAATATAATTGCTATAGATTTGGAAGGGACTCTGTATCATTAACACTTTCATGTCTTTTTTTAGGCTCTGAATGTGGAGGTGCAAACAGTGTTCTGAAAGTGAATCTACAAGGTACCAATTACTAAAACACTATAAATTAATCCATGGTCATTATGGTCAGGGACACTCCAGATATCCATGCACATACTATGAATGCCCATGCTCATTCAAAACATGGAATGCACTTAAAACTCATTTGAGTCAATGTCATGTTGATGTCTTACATTTATGCCTGGTTCAGATTACAGGATTTTTTTTGTCTGTTATGATAGTTACGATGTCAGATTACACGATTTTGACTCCTAAAAATCTTGTGTCGTGGACAAGAAACATGTCAGGCTACACGTTGCTTTCCGACAGTCATCGCGTGCCGTCGCACACACACACACACTGTTGCTCACTCGCTCGCACACACACTCACTCACTGTCGCTTGTTTGCTCACTCACTCGCGCACACACACACACACACACACACACACACACACACACTCACTGTCGCTTGCTTGCACACACACACACACACACACACACACACAGTCACTCGCGTGCGCACACAAACACACTCACTGTCGCTCACTCGCGCGCACACACGCTCACTTTCACTCACTCGCTCGCACACACACTCACACTCACTGTCGCTTGCTTGCTCACTCACTCGCGCACACACTTGCTCACTCGCACACACACACACTCACTGTCGCTTGCTCACTCACTCACTCGCACACACATACACACACTGTCACTCGCGTGCGCACACACACTCACTGTCGCTCACTGCATCACTCACTCGCGCTCGCACACTCTCACTGTCGCTTGCTTGCTCACTCATTCGCACACACACTCTCACTGTCGCTTGCTTGCTCACTCATTCGCGCACACACACTCTCACTGTCGCTTGCTTGCTCACTCATTCGCACGCGCACACACTCTCACTGTCGCTTGCTTGCTCACTCATTCGCGCACACACACTTTCTCACTCGCACACAGTCACTCGCGTGCACACACACACTTGCTCTCACACACACACACACTCACTGTCGCTCACTCGCGCGCACACACGCTCACTGTAACTCACTCGCTCGCGCACACACACACACACAGTCATTTGCGTGCACACACACACACATTCACTGTCGCTCACTCGCGTGCACACACGCTCACTGTCACGCACACACTCACTCGTGCCCACACACACACACACTGTCGCTTGCTTGCTCACTCACTCGCGCACACACACTTGCTCACTCACACACACACACACACTGTCACTCGCGCACACACAGGCTCACACACACTCACTGTGCTCACTCACTCGCGTGCGCACACACACACTCACTGTCGCTCACTCGTACGCTCACTGTCACACACACAATCGTTCACTCACTCAGGCACACCCACACTAGCTCACACACACACACACACACACACACACACTCACTCACTCACTCACTCACTCTTGACAGAACCTGTCGTGGAGGACCGAAAAAAAATTATACATGCTAGTCTTTTTGGCATGATGTCATGAAGCATCGCAGACTATGTTGCCCACTATGACACACTATACGAGATGAAGCGATCGAATCTTGCGTCCCGACGCCCATTGTTTACGAATACACCCTACGTCAAACAGATTGTGCCAAAATCGGGCTAAAATCGTGTAATCTGAACCAGGCATTATTAAGGTGGGCATACACTGCACCCAACATGAGATGAGCCAGTGGCTCAAATATAATTGCTATAGATTTGGAAGGGACTCTGTATCATTAACACTTTTATGTCTTTTTTTAGGCTCTGAATGTGGAGGTGCAAACAGCGTTCTGAAAGTGAATCTACAAGGTACCAATTACTAAAACACTATAAATTAATCCATGGTCATTATGGTCTGGGACACTCCAGATATCCATGCACATACTATGAATGCCCATGCTCATTCAAAACATGGAATGCACTTGAGCTCATTTGAGTCGATGTCATGTTGATGTCTTACATTTAAGGACTACAGAACATGTAATATTGACATGCCCTTTGTGTCCAGGAAGTGAAATAGCATCTAGTACAGATTACTTTTCTCATGTAAACAACCATCTGAGGAGTTATGAAACAGTAACTTGTATGTTTGAAAATTGTTGTTTTCAAACCAATATATATGCTACTTTCAAATCCCATAAGAATAGGAAGCATGCACATTGCACTATAAAAGACTTTAAAGTTGGACTATTGAAAGGATGTGATACAAATGCTGAGCATGAACTATCTGAAAAGGATTCAACTGCTGAAATTGCTTCTGATTTAAATTGGGACAATTTGATTGAAGCTGAGACAGAAAATGAGAACTTGCAAGACACAATAATTAAAAAATTGGCATCAGTCCTTCTGAAATTAGAGACTTTGTCACATGTACCAAGCTCTACAGTTGATGAGTTACTGGAAGAGTTACATTTCATTTTTACCTCTGTTGCACTGCCTGTATCACACAGTACAGCTTTTGACATTTTCAATAAGCATAACCTTCAGGTTAATCAGTTAATAATTAATGAACTCATCTTAGCCATTTCTACCAATAATCCTTTGGTAATAGCTATAGCTAAGGGTGGTCCATTAGCCTCAGCCTTCAAACGTAAACAGTACTATAAAGAAAACTTTAAGGTTGTGGAACCTGTTGAGTATGTACTAGAGGCAAGGTCTAACAAAACCTTTCAGTACATTCCCTTACTGAATTCTCTACAGCAGCTACTTGGACGTAAAGATATAGTTGATAAGCTTCTTGATAATCATGCAGTTTCTTCTGCAAATGTAGACCAGTATGCCTCTTTTCAGGACGGTGAGTACCACAAAAACAACCCTTTCTTTTCAGGTGAGGATTTAAGGATTAGCTTATGTTTGTACATCGACGACTTTGAGGTTTGCAATCCGTTGGGAACTTCACGCAAAAAACACAAACTGTGTGCAGTCTACTGGATTTTAGGTAACTTGCCCCCTGGTAGCAGCTCAGTCCTGTCCTCAATCTACTTAGCATTGTTGTGCAAAAGTGATCATGTTAAAGCTTATGGCTACAAAAAAATATTTGAGCCTCTATTGCATGATTTAGTGACTTTGGAGCAGCAAGGGCTGTTTATTCCACAACTTGGGTCATTTATCAAGGGCACAGTACAATGCGTTGTTGCGGATAATCTGGGGGCTCATGGGCTAGCTGGATTTGTCGAGAGTTTTTCGGGCAAATATTTCTGTCGGTTTTGTACAGCTCAGAATTGTGAAATTCAGGGGAAAGAAGTGAAATCAGGGGTATTTGAGCGTAGAACCAACGAAGTTCATCAGCTTCACGTAAAGACGGCTCAAAAAAAAGGGGAAAGCTCTTTTGGTGTAAAAACTTCTTGCGTTTTAACTGACAGTCTGTCTCACTTTAATGTGACAAGTGGTTACCCCCCAGATATTGTCCACGATCTGTTTGAGGGCATAGTTCCTGTAGAACTAGCACGGTGCATTAATGTGCTTTTATCTAAGAAGTTCTTCACTCTTGAACACCTTAATAATCTCATCCATTCTTTTCCATACAAAGAGGGGGATAAAACAAACCGCCCTCATTTGCTACCTAAAACTTAAAAAAAAAAATGCACAGTGGGTGGCAATGCCCACGAAAACTGGTGTCTTCTTCGATTACTTCCTTTTATCATTGGTAAACTTGTTCCCAGTGATGAACCTGCTTGGCAGGTGATTTTGGATTTAAAGGATATTGCTGAATTGGTTGTTGCCCCTGTTCATTGTCTAGAATCGATTGCATATTTGGAGTGCAAAATCTCAGAGCATCGAGAACGTTATCAGGAACTCTTTCCTGAACAGAAGTTGTTGCCTAAACATCATTTTCTGGAACACTATCCAGAAATGATTAAATGTTTTGGTTCCCTCGTGTCATTATGGACTATGCGGTTCGAGGCCAAACACAGCTTTTTTAAGCAAGTTGCTAGGCATTTAAATAACTTCAGGAACATAACTCTGTCATTAGCTACAAAGCATCAGTTAATGGTTTCCTATAATATGCTTTGTCCTGACAATGAAAAGCCTTCCTTGGATGTTGCTAAAGTTTCAAAAGTCCCCATTGATGTCCTTAATGAGGATGTATTGAACACAATTACACAGACATACCCTGACATCACTGATGTAAACCTTTCCCAAAGTGTCACTGTTAATGGCATAAACTACAAAAAAGGTATGATAGTTGTGCATGGATCATGTGGGGGTCTTCCAGAATTTTCTGAATTAATTCAGCTGTGCATTATAAAAGATGATTTGATTTTAATTGTTAAAAAACTTGACTCATGGTACAGAGAGCACTATCGAGCTTTTGAGTTGCATCCAACAAGAGAGCTTGCAGCTGTTGGTTTGAAGGAGCTTGCTGACCAGTATCCTTTGGCCGACTACAAAGTTGGATCCCTACGAATGGTGACTTTAAAAAGATTTGTATATGTGACAGGTAAACATTTGTAAAATTGTATGTGGAGGCTTTACTTCTCTAATTAATTGGTTAATCAGATAATGTTGTGTAGCAAAAGTGTTCAAATTCATAATACAATAACGAATTACATTTTATTATTACATAAGGCTATCATAAAAAATATGTTAATCGGGGGGAAAAGGAGGCATATAGGCCTTTTGAGACAAAGTGAATTATTCTTAAAGAAACTTTCCTTTTGTTTTGCAGAATGAATACAAGATGTCTGCAACTCTGAGAGTCATATTTGGAGTAGATGACGCATCAAAATTAATTCTGCCCAATGGAATACCCAATTCCATAGAGGACCTTAAAGGAGAGATTGAAAGACACTTCGGCCTGTCTGGAAATTTCAGGCTGCAGTATAGAGACATTGATTTCGACAATGAGTTTGTGAACTTAACAGAAACTTCAGAAATCAAAGACAAGAGCACAGTTAAAGTTATTAACTTGACAGATGAGACAATCACACTCACACTCACTACTGTTCCACAAGGGGAAGATGATTTTTTGCTGTCCTCAGCATCAGACACAGACATACTTTCCTCCCCTGAATCTACATCTTCAGGTACTTCCCTTAGATCACAGCCATGGCCCACAAACTTTGAAATACCTCAGTTCAATTAAGAGGTACAGATTCAGTTAGAAAAGGCAAAACAAGCCTTCTGCAGCCAGAGGCGAACCAACACTGTGTGGGGGCCCCAGGCAAAATTAATCAATGAGGCCCTTTTTTTAATATATATGTATTTTATATAGCCTATGTTTTATACACTACGTGCGTGCGTGTGCGGTAGGCTAGTCGAGATGGCCATGCCTAAAGGACAGTGAGATGTATCATCAGGCTACTGTGGTAATATATAATATATACACTTTAGAATAGATTTGTTTTGTTAATACATCTTAATACATCATCACAAAACATCTAAAAGAGTATTTGTTTAATTTTTACTACGTGTTTTTTAATTAATTAAAACATTTTTTTTTTTTTAATTAACGAAAGGTCCATCTTCATCTTTATAACAGAAGATGCAATTCAACAATCTTCAAGATACAGTAAATCTTCTAACGTGTAACAGATTGTCACCTTAAAACAGTAATTTAAATTACGTGGTGGAACAATGCTAAATAGAAATATATAGTTAACATCTTAATTTAATCTTATTTATTTTTTTAGTTAATAATTAAATTGTTTTTTAAAGCTATTAGTATTTTTTTCTACTAATACTAATAGCACGTTTATATTAATTTCTGCTAAATACTGGGTGAATGGAGGAATACATGCTGCGTATTTGGTATGTCACAAAAAGTGACATACCAAAAATTCATACCAGTTTTTTAAACATTGTTTGAAGCTAAATGTGAAAAAATGTTGCTGTTATTTTCAGCGTGCTGCAAACATATCTTCATTAATTTCTGCTGTAAAGTGCATGTGCCTTTAGAAAGAAATTCATCTTTCATACCATACGGATTACATAATCAGATGATAATTGCTTTCCATTCAATTTTTTTCGTTTAAAAGTGGACATATCAAGCATAGGCTATATCATGTATGTGAGGCTATACCCTACGCCGTGTTTCTGTTTATTTTTGAGACAGCTCCAGTTCACGGAGACCACGAAAGCGCGCCCTGATTGTTTATTTTATTTTACGAAAGCACAACGTTTACTTGTTATTGTGAGTTTACACAAGTAAAAGTAGTTGCGACTGATGCATCATTCTTTTCTGTATGGACAAAAATATAGTATTTTTTTTGTCATTTCCACTGTTTATAGCAAAATGCAAGTAATCGTGTTGCCGCCTCATGCAGTGCCCTGCCAGACGGATAAGTCCTCTTCGTGTTTAACAAATCGAATCATGGATTTTCTACATACCCGCGAATCGCTGCTCCGGTTTGAAAAAGGCGGCTGAGGCGAGACGGTAAAAGCATAACCAGCGTAACGAGAAAGGGGCCCCATTAAGGGGGATGCAGAGCTGTCGCTGCGGCTTTATATTAACATTCCTGATTATTTGAATGATCAGCCCTCGGGGGGCCCCCTTAAAATGTGGGGCCCCAGGCAATTGCCTGGCTTGCCTGCCCTATTGCGGCGCCTCTGTCTGCAGCAGTGGAACTCTTCTTACAACAAGTAACAAACTGAGGTCCGATATACTAGATGGTCTGGCATCAGAAATCATCAAATACAAAGTTTATCCTTCTAGTACAGAGCTTGATAATGTGGCGCAGGCTCTGATAACAAAGTATCCCTTTTTTAAAGGAGAAAGGATCTGTCACTGGCTTTTATGGATGGAAAATTAGTTTAAAGTACAAAATGGCAAACTACCGCACCAGACTGAGGAGCATTGGCTGCCCCGAGTTGAGCATCAACGCTGTAAAAGAAAAGCAAGGTGCCATGAGTCATGGACCTAACCAGGTTAAGAAGCCACGTAAAGCAGAAGTCAACTATTGTCCTGATTACCCTGCAGGTGAAACTAAAGAGAGCCTTGAGGAAGAAAGAAAAGCACTTATATTGGAGGTGAAAAAGAAGAACAACCAACAGCTAATCAAAAGTAAAATGGAAAGAACCTTTGCCTATAGAAGACAGGAATTCGTTAAAGATATGCCCTTCATAGCAGAGTTCAAAAACAAATGGCCAGCCCTGTTTTCTGAGAGCCAGGTAAAGTATTATTCATCATCTGTATTTAATTTAAATACGTGGAATTAATGTCTAAATACTGTACTTGGGTATAAAACAAATGAGCACATATTTAATTGACAAAGGTTTGGAGGCAATGTGGTAAGAATCCATGCATGTGGTTGTTCTACTCTATATTACAATGCACATTACACATACATCCATATAAAATGGTTACAGATACATTGAACCACCAACTAAAAACATTTAGCCAAAAGCAAACTCATGTTCTCTCTACACAGGGGTGTCAAACTCAAGTTTCAGAGAGGGCCAAAATTAAGCACTGGTACTGAGTGCCAAACTCATAGTCTCATAGTGCTGTCATAATATTATTATTATTATGGACACGCCAGCTCCACTTTTGAGGCAAACTGGATATAATGTACCACGGCCAGATGTAGCCCACAGAGTTTGAGTTTGACATGCCTGCTCTACAGCATATGTGATCATTTTAAATATATTTGTTTTAACTTAAGAGACTCAAAGTGAATTTGTGTTTTAATATGTTTCAGGTAAATGCAGAATTCACCCTCATCACCACAGTCCCCCTGTTCTCAACCTTTATGTCCCGACTGGATCATTACTCCAGCCAGCTATTGAGGGTATTCAAAAAGAAGGGGGGAACAGCAAGACGTGATATCGATGTAATCATTGCAGAAATGGACAAGGTATGTGTTTTGGGTGTATTGGGCTCTGACCCCTGGGGGTTTAACATTTACTATAAACATAATTATGCTTTTTTTGTATTATGGTCTTTAACCTTTCTATGGAAAGATAAATTATTTGCAAATACAAATACTACACTATTTACAAATATGATTTGCTATCCACAAATACAAAATTCTATGATTTGTACAAATAGATGTATTTCTGTAAATGTTTTTAATTTATAAAAAGGATACTTTATATTTTGTGCACATTTATCATGAAATGTCAGTTATACATCTGCAGTTCTGCTTGTGAAGTGTTGAATCTGCTTTTCTGAATTGCCTGATGCAATTGTTCATTCGTCCATTCAGTTACGTTTATTTTAGTTCAAACTGAACAATACTGCCTCCTTCAAGGTGTCAATGGTATAAGCTTGAGAAACACTTGAGCTATTTGTGTAAAATGTGGCTCACTAAACAGTGAAATTATTTTCTCAAAATGATGTCCTTAAAAGGAATGAGTGTGTATCAGGCAATTGACAAATGCAGATTCAACACCACAAGCTGAACTGCAGATTTACAACTGACATTTCATGAAAATTGCACAAATCAATTAATTAAAAGCATGGTAGAATAAGGTCGTAATAGATTTGTCAATGTGATAATGGCAGTTTCCTCAAATAAAATGTTCAAAATCAGTTGTCGGTTTCCCACAGAATCCCAGTGTTGAAGTACGACGGACATGCATCCTAAAGGCGTTGTGCGTCTACTTAAATGAAAAGCCTGACAGCCTTATTAAGGAGTACTGGGTAAGTTGCATTCTTTGTCAATCACAGACAAATTGATACAGATAATATGTACTTTTTTAATATTTTAATTTCACAAACCTGTGAATTGAAATGTGTTGTAGGCTCAGAACATGCATGTTATGCTATATTGCTTTTTGCTAATGTTGGCAATATATAAAATTTTCAAAATAAAATTATGATGATTAATCAACCAAAAACATAATGGACAACAATTTCTACATTAGTATATAACATTTTCTAAAGTTAAGCCAAAGAAATTAAAATCTGTCTTATTTAAACACAGGCAAAATAATAAGCAAATATACTTCTTGGGAATGAGTATTGTGTTCTCTAATTGTAAACTTAACATCTTTTGGGTTTGTTACTAATGTCATAGATGCATAATTAATAATGGGTCTCTTTCTTTGTCATAGGCTATTGAGGATATTGGTATTGATGCAATGACGGAAATGGAGAGACTGGCTTTGGGTGTCTACATTGTTCGACATGATGGAGCAGATGCTACAGATCCACCTGAGGATGTTGGTGTCGTCATTGAAGGCTGCACAGTGCTGCGAGATCTGAGAGAGGTTGCAAATGGATGTGCAGTCCTGTTTGGCTTGATCTACTGTTTAAACTTGAGCTATCCCAAGGAGCTGCGATACACTTTCGAATTTCTTCAGAAAGCGTTTATGGAATTGGATGGGAACAAGCTCTCCACTAAACTGCCCTACAAAGGCAAAAGACCTTAAGTCGCTAGAGTGTGGAACTGAGAAAAATGACTTTAAAGATTTTTAGTTGTCCCGCCAAATTAAGTATAGGTAGGACACTGGAAATCTGGCAAATAGATGTTTTAGTAATGGAAATTATATACATAAAAAAATCTTGAGCTCAAACTTGACTTTTGACCACTATTTTAAAGTTACTGTACTCTGCCTTTGTATTGTCAGCAAAAAGTGAGAAGTCATGCCAAGGCAAAAGGCAGTAACTTCCACATTATCAATATTTAGTTGCTGATCACCATTAACAAAATCATTATAGTAACACCTGTATAAAATCTAGTGATCATGGCATTTATTTTGTATGATTTACAATTATTTATAGCCATCTACTTATTGCTATCATGTGCTTTGGTTGCATTCTGATGGCATTATTAATACATTTGACATGACAAAATACCTATTAGTCCAGCGTTGACTCGACCGCGTTTAGGGCGGGGCTGAAGGCGAAGTTTTGGCACTCTGCCAGCTAGTTTGCCAAGCTTTAATTCTTGGTTGTATTCATCTGATACGGCAATGTGTAACGTTTTTCTGTC
Source organism: Squalius cephalus (assembly GCF_949319135.1). Classification (NCBI taxonomy): domain Eukaryota; kingdom Metazoa; phylum Chordata; class Actinopteri; order Cypriniformes; family Leuciscidae; genus Squalius; species Squalius cephalus. The sequence continues at coordinate 29,431,268 of NC_137131.1, read as the reverse complement.
AACTCTGCATAATCCTTCGCGATCGATATCGCACGTTTGTCGATGGAGCAGACCATACTAAATGTTCTGACCGCTCTGAGAACATCAGAAGTTAGAGCGACTGATGGCAGCTGTACAAAGTACACAGGCTACACCGTAATTTAAATTTTAATGGACATTAAAACAAAGGCAGATAACCGTACAATCTGGTAGGTAGCATTATTTGATTGAACACCGGCACAGTAACTTCATATTGACGCGCGGCTAAACAAAGGCAGAGCACCGTAACTCGTAATTTGAGCGTTCCAAAACAAAGCCAAAGAGCGGTAACTGATGTTACGGTGTTCTGCCTTGGTTTCTCATGGGCTTTTGGAAGTTACTGTTAAGACAAATCATTATTTTCTCGAAAAAAAAACGGAATTGATTCAAGATACTTATCCACATGATAAAGAAGGTCTTGAATGTGCCAAAAATATAAATAACTCATTTTCGACCAAAAACGAAGTTACGGTCTTTTGCCTTTGCACGGCAGTAAAGTGCAGGTCCTCAAAAACAAACTGCATGAGTAAAATCACCTGCACCAGACAAGACTGGACCTGGTTTTGGACACTTTAATTGTGTTGACTGTTACTTTATTTTTGGACTGCTGCTAGACAAAATAAAGCTGTGATCAATGATGGTTTGTAATAAGCAGACAGGACTGCAGTTGGTCATCGACTTGCTTGGGGAGGCTCAGTTCTTTGGATTTTGGACTGCTGCTAGACAAAACATCTAGCAATCTAAAGACAATGTTGGTTGTGGTAATTGCCATTTAAACTTCTCTTGTTTTCTGATTTCTAATTAGATCAAAACATGAAATACAACGTACACTGGTTTGTTATAATGAAGCCATCTCAAACAATTTAAGGTGAAGATTGTTTTTTGTTACATAAACATGGCTGACTTTCTATTTCTACCAGAAAGACTCGGGAGAATTATTTCAATAAACCATACATTTATTGACAGCTCAGCAAGCTGATAATATACAAAGTCATTTGGCGTAGGCCCCGTCCGTAGTGCATAATCCGAGGGTATCGGATCTGCAATTCCTGCCTGAAGATGAAGGCAGGGGCGCAGCCGACCCCCCTGGGAGGTATGGACAGGACCATCCTGGTGGTGGTGGGGAGGATGGGGGTAATCGTCGCTTCAGTATCTGCGAACTCAAACATGTGTAAGTACCGAGCTTTTATACAATGAGCCTACGAATATGATTGGATAGAAGTGAAGGCAATAGGTGATGTAGTAATTGAGTCTTCCCGGCAGAACTTATGCTAAAGCTTTCATTTCTCCTGTTGATGCAAATAAACGGTGAAGTGAGAATTTTCTGCAGCATAAATCCTCTTGCTTGTAAACTGCAGTTAATTTAACCTCCCTCCATATAGAAAACATTAAGGATTTGCCTCTTTAGTTTTTATTTCGGTAGGCAACACCTGTTAGACATTGTTGATGTCAAAGTTCAGATTTACTATAAAGCTATAATGGAATTGAACATTATCGGATGGTGAAAGATTCACAGACAAGTTTTAAATTTTAGAATTTTTATTTATACTGGTCTATTCTTTGCTTTTTTCTTTTTTTTTTTTTTTTTTTTAATTCATCCTTTTGATGGAAATTGAAACGTGAAGTTCTAAAGTTTACTGAGGCCTCAAGGTAAAAAATGTATTTGTTTAAAAATATATTTTGTTCTTGGCAGGAGTTTGACTCTCAAAATTTCCACTAAAATGGAATGGTTAAATATATTAGGCTACTGTGCATATACATGATTATTTAGGCTCATTGTGTTTCTGACAGTTAAAAAAAAAAAGGATAAATTACTGTATATCTCATTGTCCCAATGCCAATGATGTATTTTGTGATAATTTGATGAGACACATCAAATGAAATCTGGCACATAGTGGACATGCAGTGCAACAATCATTTTTCCATTTAGTGGAAAGTCATGTTTGTCTGAGTTGTCAAATTGTTTTTTCTTCCTTGAGAAAAGTTTATAGTTAAAGCAGTTTATTAAGCTAAAAAACAATAAGGATTTGCCTCTATTTTTTATTGCGGAAGGCAATACATGTTAAACATTCTTGTTGTTGTCAAAGTTCATATTCACTTTTGGGACTATAAAGCTATAATGGGATTTAACATTTATCAGATGGTGAAAGAGATTCACAAACAAGTTTTATATTTTTGAATTTTTATTTATATTGGTCTATTTGCATTTTATACGTGGATTTATGTTGGTGTCTTCAATTTTATTTGTACACTTTGTATTTGTATGCAAGTTTTTCTTACATATTTTTAATAATTTTATCAGTCATGATAATCCCAGCTATAGTAATGTACCTTGAAGGTCAAAATTACTTTTTGACTAATTATATTTCAAAACCAAAGGTGAATAAAGTTAATTAAAGTGACTTGAGTAGTTCCCTTTCGAGGGAACTCGCACTGCGTCGTTGAAAACGACTCTTTGGGGACGCTCCCTTAGCGTGCGCCTCTGAAGTATGAATGAAACTAATCCATCCTGATTGGTGTTGCGTCATGACGTAACATGTGACGGCATAACCGGATGCATAAAAGTGACGCTGGCACACACACACATTAGCTTTCGTTCTTCAGCAAGCGCTCTCTGTGAAACTGTCTGTCTAATTTGATGTTGTTTGTCAGTGAAATCCTCTATATTATGGCGAGTGAAAGATACACTAAGTGTGTGCACCCCTGTCCTATATTTCTCACGGGTGGAGACACGCATCAGTTGTGTGTACACTGTTAGGAGTACACTGTGTGTACACTGTTCTCGAGGGGGCTGCCTGTGAACACTGTGAAAGTACTATAGAGTGCTGCGCTCCCACTTGGCTCGCGATCCCCGCGGTTCGGGTCCCGCGTCCGTTGAGGCGGCGCGGTGGCTTGGATCGTGGGGATCGCAGAAGGATCTCGCGGATGAGAACGAGACTGCCGAGGCACTTTCATGTTCATCATCCGCAGATTCTATAACGCTCGCTCACGACGCAGAAGCCCGCGATGTGGCTTCTTCTGCCCGTGACGAGTGCCCGATGCTCGAGCTATCTGCTTCTGAGGAAGTGGATGTGCTCAGCATCGGGGACGAGGAACATGAGTCACACTCGCCGGTGTTGTTGTAACCCAAAATAAAAAAATAAAAAGTTGTCCCACTACATTGCAATACAGAATCTATAGCTCGGATCTCGCGTTTGTCGAGGCAGCGCGTAGATGACGGCTACTCTGCAATAAAGATTCTGTGTGGGTGCGAGGCATGCACTGTCAGCTCCTGAGGGTGCTGGCTGTGGTTTTTAAGAAATATCTCGACGCACACAGCCGTGCGTTTCGGGTGTTTCAGCCTCGAGCCCGTTGACTTTCTTTTCGAAGAGATGAAAGCCAAATATATTGTGAACGACTCGAATCTCGCGTTTGTTGAGGCAGCGCTTAGATTACGAGTCTGCAATAAAAGGGACACACGCGATCTGTGAAATAATACTGTTTGGGTGCGAGGCATTCACAATCAGCTCCTGAGGGTGCTGGCAGTGTTCATTGAGAAATATATCGGCGCGAGTGCAATCCGTGCGCTGTCGGATGTTTCAACCTCGCACCTGATGACTTTCTTCTCGAGGGATGAAAGCCAAATATATTGTAACGGCTCGAATCTCGCGTTTGCCGAGGCAGCGTGTAGATTACGAGACCGTATAAATAAATATTAAAACAGTATTTCTGGTGATTATGGCTGCATTCAATTCTATGAATTAATATGATGGAATTGAAATGATGGAATATATTATCTGACTTTAAGAAGTTAGATATTTTAATTCAACCTACCATCCAGACCGTGTTTCACTTATCGAGTGTTTTTGGCTGCATTTAATTCTGAAGAATTAAAATGATTAGCAGCGAACGTCAAAAATCGTTTAAGATTTTTCCCTGCCGGTCCTCCGCTTCAGGGTATCGAAAACGAGACGAAGATGGCTGTCCCCCCCCCGTGGAGGTATGAGCGAGAATCGCTCCTCCGCGGAGCCCTCAGGAAATCGATGTTTGTATCCAGCTTCAAGTGCGCTTTGGGACACATCGGTTTTCAGCGAATGCACGCTGTAAAAGGCGCCCAAAAGGCTTGCGGCCAGTGTTCGCGTTCGCCCATCGGAACTGTTTTCGATTTATTCCCTGCCGGTCCTCCGCTTCAGGGTGTCGAGAACGAAACCCAAAGAGTCTCCCCTCTGGGGGAGCCCTCAGGAAATCGATATCTGTATCCCGCCGTAAAGTGCGCTTCGGGCCACAATGATTTCCAGCGAACGCACACCGTGGCGTTCACCCCAAAAGCTTGCAATAGGGCACCGTCTATGGTCACAAAATCTTTCTCGACTTTTTCCTGCCGGTCCTCCGCTTCAGGAGGTCGAGAATAGTGCTCTAAAAACACCCGAGGTCAGTCTCGAGGGGCTGGTTCCCTTAGTAGATTTTGTAGAAGAATGGCAACGCCTTCCGAATATATCTATATGGGTCCTGAATATTATAAAATATGGGTAAAGACTGCAGTTCGGTCACCGACCTCCCAAGTTTGCTGGGGTGGTACTGACTGCAGTGGTTCCAGAACAGGCTCGGGTTATGGAACAAGAGGTACAGAACTCTACTGGTCAAAGGGGCCATATAAATTGTTCCCCTACCAGAGAAAGAGTCCGGGTTTTACAGCCGGTACTTTATAGTTCCAAAGGAGGATGGCGGGCTGAGGCCGATTTTAGATTTGAGGCAGTTGAATCGTTCTCTGAGGAGATTCAGTTTCAAGATGCTCACTGTTCCCATCATCGTGAATCAAATCAGATCCGAGGATTGGTTTGTCACGATAGATCTAAAAGACGCCTATTTTTATGTCTCCATCCTTCCATGTCACAGGAGGTTCCTGAGGTTTGCTTTCGGGGGCGAAGCGTACCAATATCGGGTTCTTCCGTGCGGCCTAGCACTCTCTCCCCGCACGTTCACTAAGTGTATGGATGCAGCTCTGGCTCCACTGAGGCTTCAGGGCATCCGTATTCTGAATTATATCGATGACTGGCTCATATTGGCCCAGTCTCGAGAAATGGCAATTCGGCATCGAGATGTCGTTCTTGGCCACATTCAGAAATTGGGGTTGAGACTCAACACTAGGAAAAGTGTGTTAGAACCAGCTCAGAAAACTACTTTTCTGGGCATAGTATGGAATTCGGTTACGATGCAGGCACGTATGTCTCCCGCACTATCGAAATCCATCCTGACCATGGTGTCAGGGATAAAGCTAGGCCAGGCCATCACTGTAAAGCAATTTCAAAGACTGCTGGGCCTCATGGCAGCGGCATCCAACATAATTCCTTTGGGCCTTCTTCACATGAGGCCCCTTCAGTGGTGGCTCAAAGCCAAGGGGTTTTTCCCCCAAGGGGAATCCGTTCCGTATAATAAAGGTTACGCGCAGATGCCTTCGTTCCTTATTAATATGGAAGAAATCTTGGTTCTTGTCCCAAGGGCCAGTATTAGGGGCGTCATGTCGCCGGAAAACCATTTCAACAGACGCTTCCCTCACTGGCTGGGGCGCGGTTATCGGCGCTTTGCCAGGGGTCTGTGGCAGGACCTTCATCATTCTTGGCATATAAATTGCCTAGAAATGTTGGCTGTGTTCAGGGCTCTGAGGAGTTTCCTCCCAGACATCAAAGGTTACCACGTCTTGATACGTTCGGACAATACATCAGTGGTAGCGTATCTGAACCGACAAGGGGGACTCAGATCGCGCCCTCTATCCAGATTGGCGCATCAGATTATTTTATGGTCCCAAGGGAAAATATTATCTATAAGAGCAATATATGTCCCGGGGGTTCAGAATCAGGGAGCAGACATCCTGTCAAGGCAGGGGCTGAGGCCCGGGGAATAGAGACTCCATCCAGAGGTGGTGGAGCTGATATGGCAGAGGTTTGGACCAATGGAAGTGGATCTGTTGCGTCTCAAGGGACGTCCCACTGTCCACTTTGGTTCTCCCTCACTCATCCAGCCCCGTTGGGGTTGGATGCCATGGTACAGGCCTGGCCGAGGCTTCGCCTGTACGCTTTTCCCCCGATCGCTCTGCTCCCGGGAGTCCTGGAGAGGGTCCGTCAGTAGGGCATCAGTCTTCTTCTGGTAGCCCCGTTTTGGCCGGCCCGAGTATGGTTTTCGGATTTAATTTCACTCCTGATAGCTCCGCCATGGCAGATTCCTCTGAGGAGGGATCTGTTATCTCAGGCGGAGGGTACTATATTCCATCCTCGCCCAGAGCTGTGGAAATTGTGGGTCTGGCCTCTGAGGGGGCTCAGTACCTAAATGCTGTTCTATCATTTGGGGTGCACGGAACCATACTTATCTCTGGGGTTCCGTCTACTAGGAGATTATATGGCCTTAAGTGGAATGTTCTTCCACTTGGTATAGAGAACATGAGTTAGGCCCAGTTAACTGCCCAGTGGCTTCAGTTCTGGATTTTCTTCAAGATCGTTCTCTGCGAATCTCTCCCCGTCCACATGGATGGTGCACATGGATGCCATTGCGGCGTTCCATGCACCACTGAATATTGGGCCTTTGGGGAGGCACCATCTGGTCATACTATTTATCCTTGGTACATAGAGGATGAGACTGACAGTCAGGTCCAGGGTTCCTTCCTGGTACCTGGCGGTGGTTCTCGAAGGGCTATCCCTGGCTCCCTTCGAATCCCTTCAGTCGGCTTTGCCTAGGACCTCACATTCTAGATAGCCTTTCTCTTAGCTACTTCCTATAAAGAGACTGGGAGACCTCCAAGCCCTGGCATTAACGCCAGCTTGCTTGGGGTTTGCCCCGGCGGAGTTAAGGCCATCCTGCATCCGAGACCCAGCTATGTGCCTTAAGTGCAATTTAACATGGCTAGGTCCATGGTCCTGCAAGCATTTCATCCTCCACCACATGTGTCGGCAGAAGAGAAGAGGTTCCTTGCTCTGCCAGTCAGAGTTCTGAGTATTACCTTGAGAGGTCCTCTTCTGTAAGGGCTCATTCTACTAGAGGCATGGTGTCCTCTAGAGCCCTCCTCTTGGGAGTGCCCCTCCAGGAGATCTGTGAGGCAAGCCGGTTGGGCTACCCCACACACTTTTATCAGGTTTTATAGTCTGCACCTCCCTAGTACGCCTGGCGCACATGTGCTCTCGTCCTAGATGGGTGCCTGAGTTCAGTTTCACTCTAGGGCAGGCCTTTTCTCGGTGCGTGGCCTAGTGGGCATTCGTTCCCCAAAGAGTCGTTTTCAACGACGCAGTGCGAGTTCCCTCGAAAGGGAACGTCTCGGGTTATGACTATAACCCTTGTTCCCTGAGAAGGGAACGAGACACTGCGTCGTCCTGCCACGCCCCTCAATGCCTGAGAGCGGCTTGCTTCATCGCGAGGCTAATGTGTGTGTGTGCCAGCGTCACTTTTATGCATCCGGTTATGCCGTCACATGTTACGTCATGACGCAACACCAATCAGGATTGGATTAGTTTCATTCATACTTCAGAGGCGCACGCTAAGGGAGCGTCCCCAAAGAGTCGTTTTCAACGACGCAGTGTCTCGTTCCCTTCTCAGGGAACAAGGGTTATAGTCATAACCTGAGACGTTTTTTTTTTAAAACCGAGCAACTAAGTTCCAGTCATTACATTAGCAAAGCTTATTTCTGTTTAATAAATTGAACTTAATCAGGTCATGTTAGTTCAAGCTATAGTCATTAAATTCAAGACAATAATTTACATTTATTCAAAATAATTTTGTAATGTACCATTTAATTAACACAGTTATGAACGATTTACTTAAAACATTATGTTACAATTAATTGTATATTACCTTTTCCATTTAAGCAACTAAGTTTTGTGGGACCGGTTGACATAACTTTATTAATTAAATACAACATTTCATTTCTTAGAGTGTGGCTTCCCTGGCTGTTTTCCAGGAAGTCGTCCTTGGGTGCTGAATCTTCAAGCAGTTCTGATATGTCTGTCTGTGGTGAGCTCTGTGGGCAGGGCTCAGCTGAGATTGTGTCCGTGAGCAGAGGTTGTTGTGGCGGAGTGGTGTTATCATGTCCATTTTGCTGCTGAAGTGAAGTCCCGTGGTCATTCATACTGTGTCCAGGTGTGTGTGTGCCGTTCAGATTGAGTGGATTGGCACAAACTGCAGAAGGATGATTTAGGGAGAAGTAGATATTGTTCTTTAACACTCTTAAACCAAGTTTGTTTGGGTGATGGCCATCCCGATGAAACAGTTGTCTCTGACTCCAGAAAAGATTGAAATTGTCAATGAAGTTCACTGCTTTTATATTGCAGGTTTTTTGCAGCCATGTATTTAGCCCAAGCAGCCGTGAAAACCTGTTTGTTCCTCTTGCTGGGAGAGGTCCACTGATGAATGTTTGAACTTTCAGTCTTTTAAGTGTTTCAAAAAGTTCATGGAAATCCTTCTTAAGGAGTTCTGTCTAGCTCCCTGTTTGTGCCATCGATTAGTAAGTCGATCGGCTTGTTTCTCTATCTGTCGAGGAGCACTAGTTTCATGGTATGCTGAGTATACACCGGTATGCTGAGGGTGTCCATGACGAAGCTCTGTTTTGTGCTCCGTCTGGTTTGGTGGTCCCGTAAGTAACTTTGTTTCAAGAACTGCAATCCTTTGTAAAAGTCTGTGGCAGTTAGTGCAGCAAGTAGATTCCAGAAGAGGCATTTTCTCTTATCCTTGAGGCAGTTGTGTTTTCCTTTCCCGGTATGTAAGCTGGTCGGGTAAAAGAATTCACAGTTTTTGTAGTAATCCAAACTTTGTCGTATGAGCACTGTGCTGATTTGCTGAAGTTAAAATTAGGTGATAAAAGGAAATAAAATAAAGGAAATAAAATATAAAAAAATAGGAGATAAAATGTAAAAGCGATAGAGCAAAGCGCAGAGCAGTAAGCAAGAGCGTCCGAACAGTAGCTGAGCAGGAAGTATCAGGAATTGGTTTTGAACTGAACTGGAAACTGATTGAACTATTATTTTTGGACTGAATCGAACTGAAACTCTTCATTGAACTGAATAATTGAACTCACATTTGGACTTGAACTTGAGTTTAGGTGTTATACTTTTATTTTAATATTGAGTTCATATGTTGAATGTGATTTGAAATGCTTGTGGTCCACTTTGATTTGGTAGTGTAAATTGAAGGTATTTTCTTACCCGTAAAAGAAAGGTAAAAGAGTTAACTCAGGAAGAAAAATAGGAATTCTAAAATAGGTGCAACCTAGGAAAAGACTGGTCTAACTTAGATTAGCCTGACTAAAATAACTTAGGTGAACTAAAGAACAAAAATAAAGTGTAATACCTTTTCATTTATTATATTTACCTCAATACTAAGAATCTGCAGGGTATTTTTTGTTTTGCGTACTGTATTATTCTATGTGTGTTTTGCATTCAGTAAATTGCCGGCCTTTTGTATTTAAAGCAACGGTCTCTGGTGTAATTATTTATTTGCTCCCCACTCCTTAGAACTAGGGATGCAATGATAACATTTTTTCAGAATCGATCCTATCCGATCCGATACCAAAAATTCTGAGTATCGGCCGATACCGATCCGTACCGATACCAGCGCAGTTTTTTTTTTAATCAAGTAGAATTTCTATAACTCTGTGTTGAACTGATAATAAGAACTGAAAAAAAGAAAAACAACAACAACAAAAAATATATGATCATAATCTGACATAAATGCTTTTATAAACTAGGTTAGTGGATAATTCAGCAGTAAAATTTAGTCTAGAAAAATCACGAGTGCACAATAATTGTATAAAATCTGAACATTTTGTGAAAAAAAAAAAAGTTTAGTGGGGAACAAATTAGAGACAATAAGTGTAACACTAAATCTGGTAAAACTTTACACATTGCTCTTTGTATTGTTGTAAAATACATTCATGAAAAACAAGATAAAAATCAAATATAGCAATTATTTTATAGCCTACTATAAAATTGAGACATTTTTTAAATGTATAGCACAGCTGTTTAATGGGGTAGCAACATATGATAGATAGGACAGAACAAGAACGGCTATTAATAATCTTTCATTTCGTCACTGTATTATGATATGAAAGGCTCCAATACAGTGCGGCACAAAGCGCTTATGCGCATCCCGAGCGCAGAATGATGCGCTTGAAGCAACATGAGTCACAGCGCGCAGCGCGTAGAGTCCGCATTGAAAAGTTTAAAGCACAAAGAAAATACATATTGATGCGTAGTGTATTATACAGTATCTATCTATGCAATAGTCTATTCAGCATTTTCTTTTAACAGTTTTAAATTTCAGTTACTGTGCGCGTGAAGAACAAATAGTGCTCTGACTTTACTCCAGTGTTGTGATACAGACACCCGGTAGAAAGTAACATGATTAAGGTACAGCAATAAAGTCCAGCAAGATAAAGTTGTTTTATGCGAAACCATAGACCTTTATCTACAGATCAAGTATAATCATAGTAACATTGAATCATCTTGGAGAGAGTTTCATCGTGTTAACTGTCGTAACCGAACGCGACGCGCTGTTTGAATGCTGAATGAAGAATGATTGACAGCCGCAGATGAGGGAAACGTTTATGTGATCTTGAATTTAACAACTTAAATATTAATTTATATCTCACATTATACTATATAATGGCTTCAGAACACTTATAATATTGTGCACGAAATCTTATGGTGCTTTATAATGTTTGTGTGCCTTTTGTGGGGCTTAACCCTTTATCGGGCGAGGAACCATATTTGGTAACTTAGGGGCCGATCACACCTGACGCGTTTTTTGCAGTGAGAGGCGCCTATTTTTAATTGGTTTCCTATGGCAGCGAGCGTTCTGCTCGCTGTTTATGCGCCTGTTGTGCCTCGCGTTTTACCGCCTGCTGCGCCTCGCGTTTTTGCAGTTGAAAAAAAAGCAACTCCGAGCGGAAAAAGCGCCTACGTCGTCGCGTTTTTTTCCACTGTCCAATCGAATGAATGGAGAGGCGGGCCTTCCGTTGTAGTGATGAACGCTACAGTTGCTTTAACGCCCAGAGTGCGATGATGGAGGATAAACTTGTGGTGCTCTCGCGGGTTACCAGGAGCTTAACGACTTCACAAACCGTAACTACCACAATGTTAACAGAAAGTAAATAAAGTTAATAAAAGGCTGATTTGACGTTTACTTGACTGACAGGACAGCTGTTTCAGTGGTTGCTTCGCAACATAAAAAACGCAGCGCACTGCTCGTTCTGTGTGATGGTCAGTGCTGTGTGCCTCGCGTTTTCGAACCTGAAAAACGCGTTAGGTGTGATCGGGGCCTTAATCGCGCATTCAAACTGAGTCTCCCCTGCCTGTTTGCGTTGTCATATGAGTGCATAGATTTCTCCTAGCCAATCAGCGAAGATCAGGCTACGTCACTGATAGTCACATGATGGCATCTGACCAATCAGAAGTTGCGCGAAGCATTTCAAACTTCAGTGTCGTTCCGGATATTGGAAAGTGAGGTTATGCGCTATTACCTACTCCCACATCAGCGCTAATAACTTCAAAACAAAAAATGGTGAGTTGATGAAACTCACACATTCTATGGTTGAATAGTTGTGCAACATGTTGAGATAGGTGTTGTTTGCATAGATTTCTTGAAAGTATTGACATTTGTGGCATGAAAAATGGTGAGACCATATTTGATGATACGCCCTGTTCACGTAAGATTAGCGCAAGTCCATATTTAGACATACGCCCTATGCGTATAGAAAAGCCGTACTAGGGTATTTTTTCTACAAATAATGCATTATAACCACAGTCTATGATTATAACGTAGGACAATAGTATTTACTAGTGCATTGGATGTTATCACAGTTTGAATAACATTATAAAGTGATCCAGTGGGAAACGTAACACATTTATAGACATTTTCAAGCCATAGATATTGAAATATGTGTGGTTTTGGTCAGTTTTATGACCTTTATAACGGTTTTTAATACTTATAATGATATTTTGCACTTCTTATTATATATTTACCCTTTATGTGTAAGTTTTATGCCCTTGAAACAGTTTTTATCATAGTTAAATGCCATGTATTGGTGTTTTTTTTTTTTTACTGTGAGACTTATTACTGCTAAAATAAGTGGTACCACCAGTACTTGACCATACCAAAGATCAGTAGTACAGATCTTTTATAAATGTATACATTTATTTATAACATTTATTTATATTCTTTGCAGCTATCTACGCGAATCTTTTACGGCAAGAGGGGGACAGTTGTGCCAGTCCACCCCAGCATCAGTGATGATGAGGGCTCTGAGGAGGAAGATGATGATGTGGCAGACCCTGACTTCCTCCCACCCACCCATAACCTAGACACTCCAGGCCAGAGTGATATAGGCCCCTCTGCCAAGAGGAGTCACTGTGTGCGACCTGCAGTTGAGGTACTTGATGATGATGATGATGATGATGATGATGATGATGATGATGATGATGACGACGACGATGATGAAGAACCAGCACCACAAGCAAAGAGGCCAACTAAGAAGGGGAAGCCAGCAGCCAGGCTAACCACCTGGAGGAAGGATGACCTGGACAACGCCGCCCTGCCTGAGTACCAGCACTGTCCCCCAGACTTCATTGAGACTCCATTTCAGTACTTCAGCAGGTACTTCAGCCCCCAAGTCATCAAGCACATAACGTACCAGACCAACTAGTATGCAAACCAGAAGAACATCAACACCTCCTTCACCACCACTGAAGACGAGATGATGATCTTTGTGGCTATCCTGATGTACATGGGGATTGCTGAGCTGCCTGCCGTTGAAGACTATTGGGCAATGGAGACCAGGGTCCCTCAAGTCGCAAACCTCATGTCATCGAAGAGGTTCAGGCTGATGAAGAGGCTTGTCCACTTCAACGACAACACCCAGATCACTGGCACCATCGATCGATTCTTCAAGGTGCGGCCACTGTTCAGTCATCTGAATGCTGCCTTCAGGAGTGAGCAACAGACCCCCAAGCAGTCTGTGGATGAGGTCATGATTGCCTACAAAGGCAAGACAGCTGGCAACCTGAGGCAGTACATTAAGAACAAGCCAGACAAATGGGGATTCAAGTTGTTTGCTAGGGCTTCTGAGGATGGCTTCATCCATGACATGGTGTTGTATCAAGGTAAGACTACGCTGGAGGCCCACGGTGTTCCCCTGACACCTGAACAAACAGCCATGGGTGTCACCAGCCAGATCGTCTCCGTCCTAGCCAGCACCATGTCCTCCTCCACCACCACAGCCATCTTTGCGGACAACTTTTTTACCAGCCTGGAGATAGTGCGGTTCCTCAAGTACAAAAACTGCAGGTACACAGGGACAGCCAGGGACAACAGAATAGGCAAGCCTCCACTCAAAATCATCAAGGAGATGGAGAATAAGGCTGTCCCTCGTGGTACGTATGACTACGTCACCAGTGACGATGGGATCCTGGCCCTCAGGTGGAAGGACAATAGGATTGTCACTCTTCTGTCAACAGATATGGGGGCAGAGCCCATTTCCTCAGTCTACAGGTACTGCAGTGAAACCAAGAGGAAGGAACAAGTGAGCTGCCCTGCTGTCATCAAAAGCTACAATGCCAACATGGGGGGCATTGACAAAAGTGACATGCTGGTCCATCTCTACCGCACCCCCATGAAATCAAAGAGGTGGTATATGCGCATGTTTGCCTACTCTGTGGATATCAGCCTCACGAATGCCTGGGTTTCCTACAGGCGGGACTGCAAGGCTATTGGCTTTCTGGATGGCCTGTCTTTAAAACATTTTAGAATCCAGGTGTTCAGGGAAGCTAGCAGCCCGAGGTCACTCACATCGCATCCCCGAAGGAGCTCAGCATCTCAAGGCAGCCTCAGCACTTCTGTTGCCATCCCCACATCTGTCCGGGGACACCGCAGCACAAATCCAGCAATCCATGTGCGGTTTGACATGTCCCTGTTCCACGCCCCTGTCTACACAAACCGCCAGACCTGCAAGTACTGCAGCCGGAAGGGGAATATCATGAGGTCGAACGTGGTCTGCAGGGTCTGCAAGGTCCATCTGTGCCTCAATGCTGGCCGCAACTGCTTCCTTAAGTACCACGAAGCAGTGGCCTAATTCGCTGGACTTGAAAAAAAAAAAATGTTCCTAATAATAATTTAAAATGTTCCTAATAATAATTTTATTTAAAATGTTCCTAATAATAATTTAAAATGTTACTAAATAAATATTTTTATGTTTGTAACAAGTTTATGTGTTTTTATTATATTTTTATATATACACTTTTTAAGGGAAAAACATTACCCTAGACTGGCGAGGAACCATATATGGTAACTTCATTGCCCTTGATTTCCAACCTAAAAAAATAAAAAAAATTAAAAACTCACAAATGTTTAGAAGTCTTATAATATCCTCCAATAACACTCTATGGTTGAAATTTAGAATTTCCAAGTATTTCAATGAGTGCCCTATAAAGGGTTTCATCGTGTTAACTGTCGTAACCGAACGCGACGCGCTGTTTGAATGCTGAATGAAGAATGATTGACAGCCGCAGCTGAGGGAAACGTTTACGTGATCTTGAATTTAACAACAAATATTAATTTATATCTCACATTATACTATATAATGGCTTCAGAACACTTATAATATTGTGCACAAAATCTTATGGTGCTTTATAATGTTTGTGTGCCTTTTGTGGGGCTTAACAATAACACAGAATAGTATACGCACAATATCGGATTTGGATCGACCTTGTCTGACCGATACCCGATCCGCCAAAAATGGCAGTATCGGAGCCGATACCGAGATACCGATACAATTTGAACCTAAAGAGTTCAAAAAGCCAATACCGATTCTGAGTATCGGATCGGTGCATCCCTACTTAGAACCTAGAACTGGTCCGGTAGCGCAGTAAGTGGTGTGATGCCGGTGTTACACATACATTGTGTTTTGAACCTAAAGAGTCTATAATGGGGGTAGTGAAAATAATGGATTTACCATCCATCTTCGTTTTGAAAGGAATTGGAAATCATAGTTTTATAAAAACTAGTGTAGGCCTATATATAGTGGTATTTATGATTGTAGACGATGTCTGTATTTAATATCTGAGGAGTGACTGAGTGCTTGCTTATTTAGCCCGGCTTCCGGATGTTAAATGGGTACTTGTTTTGTAATCAGTGTTGTTGATGATAATATCAAATTAGTAATATGTAAAGACCGCTATGTCCAAAGATTCTGGAAATCAGTAATGTAGAATGGGGGATATTTTGTTGATATTAAGTCATTGGAGAAAAAAAAACACACCATATTGTCTGTTTTATAAAGGAAATTATGGATCGTGGATAATTTCCCCTGACAAGTGTGACTAAAGTTAAACAGAAACTTTGTGAAAACCGCTTAGAATATTTTGAGCATTTCCTTGCAGCTTATGAAAATTAATGTGCTACCAGTGATAATGATGAATATTATGATTTGGCTATTGTGATAAAACCCGCCACTGGTGGACTGTAAAAGAATACAGAGAACTGCTTATCAGTGGCTCTGTTTACATTCCTGATTGGAACACACTGCTTCAAGGGTGTGCAGTAATGCTTTCTGTACACCTAAAGACTTTGAAAAGATTTAGAAAAGACTTTATAAGATTATCAGCTCACATCTAAAGACTTGGGGTTCACAGTTTTTAGTCTCAGACTAAAGATTTTACAAACATTGAATCTTGTAGTGACACTATTTACAAGACTACAACTAGATTATATTAGCTTTTTATTCCCACCAAATTCCTCCTATCATGCTCAGCAGTGATTTAACAAAAATGGAGGAGAAGCAGCTAAAGTTAGATATCATAATGTATCACATTATGTTGCATGATCCAAAATATTTCTGAAGGTAGGCCAGTGGTGGTATATCAGATAAGATCTCTCCTTCACACATTTGGGGTGAAGGAGTATATCGCTAAAGGAGCTGCTCAGTGCAGTGATGGTGTTCTGCAGGGGGTGGGAGTCACTGTCCAAATTATGTGATTATCATCATTAAATAATAATTAAAATAATAATAATATTAATAATAAATTATCATTATTATTAAATTATATAAAGGCAACCATACAGTCATGTGAAAAAAATAGGACACCACGAAAGCCTGTCTATTTTTCAACATATGGACATGTAATAACAATTTGAACAATACTGAAGGACCCAGTGATTTAACTAAACTATTTAAAAATAAGGAAGGCCTTTTTAAGACTCTCTGTGAAATGTAATTTTAAAAGAATGCAATTTTTGAGGAGGAATAAATTAGGACAAATAATAAAGTTGAGGGTACATAACCCCCATATATTTCCCCCACACTGCTTATGAGTGTGGAAAAGGATTTAAAAAGATATCAAAGGACTTTGACATCAGCCATTCCACAATTTTACCTCACTGAAGTAATTTCAACAACATCAGTTATTAGGGGTCCTAATTTTTTCCTCCATTAAAATAGGCATTTTTATGCATATTTTTAGTTTGATGAGTAAAAATATGTAATTTATATTGTTTAATTACAATAAATCGCTTTCTTTTCCAGGAATGAAAAAAAAAATCTAATTAGACATTGTTATGTGAACATTTCTTAATAAAGAGTTGACTATTTAATGGTATGACCTAACTTTTTCACATGACTGTATATGGGGGTTATGAATCTATATCATTATATGATGAGAACAATAGTTTGAACTAAATATCTTGAAAGGGTATAATTTTAAATGCTGTGTTGAAATTATGAACAAGTGTTTCACAGTGAATATTCGAGGGTACATAATACAAGAAAAGATAGCCTACATATCTACTATAGAATACAGAGAATGGACAATACTCACAGCAAAGGTAGCGAATTTATTGGTTGTTGATTGTTTTACGTCACTATGACTACGCTAAGACTTGCGATAATATCAAACATGTTTGATATGAAAGACTAGAGAAAGACTGGCATAAATCGGGTCGCCGACTGCAGATTATCACCTCACATTTAACGATCGAGACGACGGGAGCGCGCCGAGACTCCAGTAAGATTCCTAAAAAATGCCGGTCTTTAGTCTGGGACTGTGAAAATCCTTTGGTGTACGCCCGGCATAAGTTGGAGCCGTTTGCAGGCTCATAATGATCAAACTATAAGTAGATCAGTGTTTAATATTACAATAATAACGTTTTCGTCTGAGAAAGTATAAGTATAAAAATGATGTTTATTTGAAAACGCATGTAATTTCTGGCAAAGATGTCTTAAGTTGGGCTAGAGTTAAAAAGATATAATGAAAATGACACAAGTTTATGAAAAGACTCGGTATCAGTCCTGAATGCCTCAGAGTCTCTCTCATTCAATGTCAGCTAAAAGAGGTTATCTGAGCCTGTGTCATAAGTGATAATAAGCTATTTATAGTAAAGTACAGTGTTTCAGTTGAAAATCATAGACACAGACATGTTAAAAGAAATCATTGCCATTCAGAGGGCAATTTGTATTTAAACGTTTTAAAAGTAAAACTGAATGACTTTAATACCAGGGGCCTATACCATCAAGCCGGTTTAGGTGGATAGCCAGGTATGTTTTAGTTTAGTTTGTGCCATCGCCATAGTAACTTAGGATCCTTAGCTAACCTGCTCCAGGGCAGGTTATGTTCTTTGTAAGAGATCTCCCACTGAAATTGGACCAATCAGCTCTGAACAAAGTGACAAAATAAAGTAACTCCCCCAGTTTATCTTGCTCCAAATTAAAGATCACTTACATAGTAACAGATTTTTAAAGACAAAATAATCTGGCAATGATTATTTATTATAATTATTTTGTATCTTGTATCCATTGTATCTGTGATTATGCTTTGTTCATGTTAGTCCCAAACTATATCATTTGTTTGATGCTAATTGTATAATAAAAAGAAAGACTGATTAAACCAAATACAATCTGTGCTTGCAAAGATAACATGGCTGTAGCCTATAAGTTATTTTTTTGTTTAGTAATTTTGCTTCCACATTGCTTGAAAGGTAAGATATATCATATCATGTCATATCATTTGTCTTTTATTATAGAAATACATTATAGCATAGAAAACACCCTGTTGCAAAAAAACCAACAACCTGACAGCAGATCAACAATGTGTGAGATGAGAATTATATAACTATAATAATTAACATTACCTTGTTTTAATAGCGTTTTATAAATTGATATAACTACTGGATATAAAATTGTGAGCAATCTGTCATGCCCACTGGAGCCTCATCAACACCTCTGAACTTACCCTGGAACAGAACCTGCTCCGGAGCAGGTTATGTTCAGAGAGTAGGTTGCTATGGCTACTTGCATATCCTTAAAGGGTTAGTTCACCCAAAAATGAAAATTATGTCATTAATGACTCACCCTCATGTCGTTCCAAGCCCGTAAGACCTCCGTTCATCTTCGGAACACAGTTTAAGATATTTTAGATTTAGTCCGAGAGCTTTCTGTCCCTCCATTGAAAATGTATGTACGGTATACTGTCCATGTCCAGAAAGGTAATAAAGACATCATAAAAGTAGTCCATGTGACATCTGTCACAAACTACTGAGGAACGAAGACACAGAAATAGGTTAACAATGTTTATTGGACACGTAGTGCAACTCCACAAAACAAGAAGGCTCGAGGTCACTTCAGAATTACTCAATACACAGTCTTTCCACGGGCTGGAACATGAAACAGTCTTTATGGATGCTGGAACGGGAACAGTCTTAGAAATCTCACTGCACGTGAGAGGTGTCGAGGAGAAGATCAACGAATGAGAGTGCTCAGGGGTGCTCATCACGCACAGCGGCTGCTTGGGAGACACAGACAAGACGTTAGTATAACACAAAAGGTACTTGCGAGAGGAATTTCCTAGAAATTAAACTAAGTTTATTTTCATGGTTACAAACGATTAAAAACGGACGTAGGGAGGAATGGGAAAACACGGCCATGATTCACATTCAAATACTGGACACTGGACAGTTTAATTGACACTCTCAAGGGACGTTCAACCCATCACGCACATGGCCAAAGGTTGTGCATTTGATTTCTCTGATATTTTTGTCTACCCTTCAGCGCGGGCCCCATGTATGTCATTATTTGTTGTGTGCTTAAATGTTCCAATACAAAATACCCTTTAATGTTTGTTTACAAATGTAGCATAGTTCACTACAACAATTTAAGATTATTGGTTGGTTAGTATTCAGTAATAGTAGAGAACGCTAGAGAGAAGGAAGCAACTAAAAGCGAGAGACAGACGGCTCTTCGTACTGTGATGACTCGTCTTGGTCATAGGCGGTTGGTATAAGGTGTGCGTTTTGTTGTTGTTGTTTTGTGTTTTTTTGTTTTGTTTTTTTGTACACAGGTTTCCATCAATGTATTTTATTTTATCAAAACTAATGTAAGGACCATCCATTGGCCCAACGACGGAATCCAACGGCCTGGCGAAGGTTTAAAGCGTGTATGTCTTTTCAGCGCTCCAGTGAAGTTCACTTAATTTATTGGAACTTAGTTTTAGTATTACTTTAGCTCTATGCGTAATCTGACTCCAATTTCAAATGATAATCAAATTTAGATCGTATTTCTGATTAGAAAATAATCATAAATATTGATTATGAATTAATTTAGATCTTTGATTATTCTGAATATCCCATACTTTCAGTTATTAATTCATTATGGACCCAATGCCGCACAGAGATCACGTTGGCCAAATCGTGTTTCTCACGGACACAAACCTGTTAATTCTGATTTTAGTCAGAGGATGTAGGGTTAGCTAATACCTCTACAGCCGGCCGCCTACTGCTTGCTCAGACTAGAGAGTGTAGTTTAATTTAGCCATTTCCATTCAACTTGCTAAATCAGTGATAGACAGAAATCAAAAGGTCTTCAGATGACGTGCCTACTGCTCCGTTCATACATGTGCCTTTAGTTTGACCTACCTTAACTAAGACTTGCGGTAGCACCAGCCTCCTTAAATATATTAAAATAATGATTTCAGAATACTTCAGAATAAATCAAGATGTAACATTTATTTGTCAGGTAAAAATATATCATGCCAATTTACAGAAGTAAATTATTAAAAGCCAATTCAGAAAATACATGACATCATTTACTCAAAGATGACTCTAAAAGTAAGTAATGTTTTCCTGACAAAGACACACAGTAATGTGTCAGGGCTTTCCAACAGGAAAGCACTGAAACATCACTATGGGGGATGATCCTGGTAAAGAGTCCCAAAGTGTGTTCTATTCCCTCGCCTTAAATACCAGACCAGAACAAAAGGGGTTAAACAAATGTTGTTTAGAGTTGGTTGGGCCAATCCATGTACCCCAGGGGGGCAGCACCAGGGGCCTGTACCATGAAGGTAGCTGAACAAACTCGGGGTTACAGGATTAGTTTTGAGTTGACAAAACCAAACCGATGCAATCAGGCTTTATTGGTACCATGACGCAGCTCATCAACTTTCTCTGTCAACTCAGGCTTTGATCCTTAAGCTATGATTAATCCACGCGCGCGTGCACATAAAAGAGTGACGTCGACACTGAACAACCAATCGCGTTCGATATGGATAGAGCGAGAGCTATATACTTTTCAGCGGAGGAGCAAGAGATAATTCTTCATAAATATGAAGAATATAGGAGTATTTTTCAAGCACGCAGCAACACTGTATCTGCTGCCAAAGCAAGAGAACAATCTTGGAGGAATATTGCTGATTGCGTTAATGCGTAGGTTAAACAATTAATGTACATTTATGTAGGCTAATCATATTAAAAATGTATTAAATGCTAAAATGAAAATGTATTCGTGTTGAGATACATATATATGTGTGTATGTATGTATATATATATATATATATATATATATATATATATGTGTGTATATATATATATATATATATATATATGTATGTGTATATGTTTATATATACATGCATACATACATACATACGTGTGTGTAGATGTATGTAAAATGTGAATGTATAGGCTATTACATCCTAAGAAAGATTGATATTCATTGATTTTTAGATGCAACCCCAACTCCAAACGTTCTTGGCAGCAGATCAAGACAAAATATAAAAATATAATTCAAAGTGGTGAGTATTTACCATAACCTTTTATTATTTTTTTGAACATTTAATCACAAACACTTGTTTGCAGCAAACAGAAAAAAATGTGAAATGAGGAAAACTGGGGGAGGGCCACCTCCTCAAGATTACACTGTGGCGGAGGAGTTGGCTCTGAGCAACAATAAGGGGCGGCCGATTATGGATGGGATTGCATGTGCTGTACAGTCTGACCCTGGTGCTGGCTCCTCTAAGCAAGTGACACTGGGTATGTGTGTACAATGCATTACTAATGTTTTTTAAAAAAGTTAAATATGGCTGACTCTGTTCTGCAGTAGAGGGAAATACAGTGTCCCTGTTGAAGCCAGCACACATGCACACAGTCTCCCACACAGAGGTCAGTATGCAGCAGACAGAACACCAATCATAACCTGCTTTATAACAGTTATGCTTTACATTGGCCTTTTATTTATTAGGGTGAACCAAACGATGAAGACACTCTGTCTGTGTGTTCTGAGACAGTTGCTGAGGTGAATGCACTGAGCTTTTTATTATGGCACACATTTGAATGTCATAATTAAGTGACTGGCCCTTACACATCTCTTTTGTAGGATTTTTCACAACCTGCCCCAGAAACTGAAGCCTCTACCTCAATGGGCTACAGAAGGAATGTGAACAAGGTAATGCTTTAAACCCTTGACATAATTTACAGTCAGTCCTGTGTTTGTAGAAAGTCATGCCACTTTTTGTGATTTGATCAACCTCCAGAAAACGTGTAATGATTGTTTGTGGTGGAATTGTTTCAGGTGGAAACAGACTCAGTCAGGGCCCTGTACAAAAGAAGCCTCGAACTAGACTGCACACTGAAGGAGCTGGACTGTGAGCTGAGGAGGCTCCAAATTAAAAAAATTAAATTGGAGATCAAACAGCTGGAAAAAACAGATCTCAGTATGTGAACTTTTTTTTAACCAAGTAACCCTTTAGTATGAACACTATGAATGTTTATTAATGTAATGTTTCTTGCTCTCTTTCTTCCCCCCCTAGCCACATGATGACCAATAAAACCGTTTGAGACATATCTGCAGTGTCAGTGTGCTTTTATTAAGTAAAATATTGTGTTGTGATTGCATCTCTGACAGCTGCGCCAGCTGGGTGGTCAAGTGTGATGGGGTCAATTTCATCAGGGAGAAGCTGGTTTTGTGGTGGTAATCGCTCCTTTCTGATAGTGGCTATATTATGCAGAATGGCACATGCAGCCACTATCTGTGATGCCCGCTCTGGTGACACTCTTAAGCGCCTAAGGCAGTTGAAACGTGCCTTTAGGATGCCAAAGGTCATCTCGATCTTGACCCTGGTTTTACTGAGGGCCACATCGAAGCGGTTTTGTGGCCCTGTCTGAGGATCAGGATAGGGGGTTAGCAAAAACCTCTGGCATGCATAACCTCGATCTCCTACCAACAGGCCATCAAAAAGCCCTGTCATAGAACAGAAAAGGGGAAAATTGTGTAAGTTTTGCTATTAAAATTAAAACTTTAAAGTGTACTGTACCAAATTGAACTTGCCTTCCTCAAAGCGCTGACACAAAATAGACTCACGGAAAATCCGTGAGTCATGCACTGAGCCAGGCCATTTGGCATCCAAACTTGTGATCATGCATTCATGATCACAAGTCATCTGCAGATGAAATGTACAGTAAATAATTGTCCTGTTAGTTACTATTTATTTAAAGATTGATCTCAATACAAATAAAAATCACTTCACATAGGCTATATAGTAGCCCTACCTGAACATTAAGGCTGTGAAAGGACTTTCTGTTCACATAATCTGCCTCATGTTCTCCAAGAGCTGTGGAGATTGCAACATGTGTGCAGTCTATTGCTCCTATGACTCTAGGGAATCCTATCATAGGAATTAAAAATATATATTTAAAATCATTCTTAACAAGTAGCTACTGCAGACTACTGTATAATAGATTTCTAAGTGTGAAATATGCTTTCTTGAATAAGAAAAAAAATGAGTGTGAAATGTTAAATTTGTTCATGTGATGTCACCCTATCAAGATATCTTACCGGCAATTTTATAAAAGCCCTCTTTTATGGACATGGTCAATAAATGTCCAGGGAACACAATGAAGCTATTTATGTACCCCTGCAGAGCGAGGACCACCTTTCGAATGGTTCGACAGACTGTGTTTTTCCCTAGATTCTCTGCATCCCCGACCGCATACAAGTATGTACCACTTGCAAAAAAACGCAACGCAATACATACCATTTGCGGTACAGTAAGGGCATGGCTTCGACGAGTCACATTTGTTATGTGCGGCTCAAGAAGTTCACAAAGATAAGACATTCCTTCCGCGGAAAATCTGTATCTTTCATACAAGTAAGCATCAGGAAAGTCAAATGGATTTTGTCTGTCCCTAAAAACTCTTTCTCTACGAAGTGCTCGTCTAACAATTTGCGCGGAGATGTCCACAGGATTTGGGAGAAAAGGTGAAGCCATTGCAACAGAGAACAGACGCTGGGAATTAGTTACGTCACCTATATGTTTCTTTGCTCTCAGCTGATTGGTCAAACTTCAGTCTGAGATCTCGAATCCAGAACATAACCTGCCCCGGAGCAGGTTAGCCGTGCAGCGTAAGATACCATGGCAACGAACACCGATTAAAGCCGAGCTACTTTCATAGTACCTAAAACCCAGGGTTGGCGGAAACTAAGCTGAAACATAGCTGGCTAGCCACCTAATCCGGCTTCATGGTACAGGCCCCTGGTTTCTTGAGATACCTTAAAGAGATATCAGCCAGAGAGGAGATACAGGATTCACCTAAGTTCTCAATCTTTCTCATTAAACCAATGACTGCAATGAAATTAAGACCATTTTACCAATCGCACTGCGACCATTAAAATGACACCAAACATGAAAAGGAAAAACAACATATTCACAAGATACACCATATGTGCTAAATAGACATTCTTAATGACTTTCAGTGCCTTGAGGAAGGAGAGGGGGGATGAGTTGAAGTCAAACAAGGGGACAAGGAGATAAGTTTGGGCAGGACAAGGTTCTGTGCTCTGTCTTTGTTATCTGCTGTCCAGGGTGCATTTTATGGCGTTATTGCAGGGTGAGTTTTGTTTTAGCAGTTTTGTTTTAGCAGGGAAATCAGTTCTTACACTAATCTTTAGGATATATTATATAACTAATGTCTAGTAGTCTGAAGGTGAAATTTAGCTACCTCATGGAACTGTAGGGGTTTAAACAAAATTACAAAGGTTAAATGAGTGATGAACAGGATACAATTCTGTGGGGATATTTCTAAAATAAGTAGAAGATGGCAGGGTCAGGTGTTGTCTGCTCTCTATACCACCCATGCTAGAGGGGTAATGATATTAATTCATAAATCTGTCCCACTACAAATCAAAAATATCATTAAGGACCCTGCTGGTAGATATATCATAATTCAGGGTAGGCTATTATTTGAAAATATAAATCTGATAAATGTGTATGGCCCAAATGAAGATGACCCTAAATTTTATAATAATTTGTTTCTGACTGTCTTAAATCTCCCTGGACAATACATAATGGGTGGTGTGGTAGATTTTTCCCTATTTCGCACCTGACCTAAGTCTACCTGGGTCTCGTCTACAATCGACGTCCCAAATGTCTACAGTCGACGTTAGTTTCCTATAATATTTACACATCGACGTCGGCCGAGTCTAACCCTATACCCTAGCGCGTCTACACATCGACATTGGCTGAGAGGTCTAATCCTATAGTGCATCTACACATCGACGACGGCTGAGTGGTCTAATCCTATACTCTAACTTGTTCCCCTAACTAACTTGCTGCGCAGCAATAATAAACAGATAGACTTAAGCAAATGTCCTTTAAATGCTTTAATCACAGCCGGAAGAGTACTCGAGCAATTCTCAGAGAATCTCACCCAAGAAGAAGAATTAATCATGGCCGGAGGATCTCAAATTTCAGAGAGAATCCCACCAGTAAACAGGAATACAACAGTTTTTATAGAATAGGAGCATGGCGAAAATGACATGATACATTACATAATTTCCCTACAATTTGATTGGTTCTTTATATGCAAACCCTTCTGTTACTAGGTAGAAGCAAACTCTGTTTTAATCATTACTTCATAATCACAAGTTTCAAACCCAGACATCTGTCTAGTTTCGTTTCCCATATTTGTTATTTTTACACTCACACACTCAAAGTCAAGAGTTTTAGCCAAAGGGGAAACGTACATTTAAAATTCAAAAGCATATGAATGTTGTTCCTGCAAGAAAAATAAATGTTAGTTATGATTAATTAAAAAAAATCCATCACAGTGGCCACTTTAATTGTACATTAGATCCAGTAAGAGATAGATCATCAGCCTTAGATAATACTCACACTAGATCAAGGAAGACAATAAACTATTTTAATAAAGAATTAAACTTGTTGGATATATGGAGACAGTGTAAACCCAATGCAGTAGAATTCTCTTGTTATTCCAGTACTTATAAAACTCACTCATGTATTGACTATTTTCTGGTCTCAGCACAACTTGTTTAAAAATTTGATGAATGTCTGTATAGTAGTATAGTAATATCTGACCATGCAGCTATATCACTCTCTTATATCGCTTATATTGGCTCCTCCTGGAATCGCTGATCGATTGCTCGTCTGCCTCGCTGCCTGCTGTGAGTGTGTTTGCTTCTGTGCTGTAAGCTCCGTCTTAGCCTCGTATTTCTTTGTTTTGAACCATCATTTACTACAATTTCTAGTTGTTTATACTACTACTAAATACAGCTTACTCAACATCTCCTGACATCGCTAGCTTCCGTTACTACTAGCACAACACGCTAGTAATTCGCTAGCCTGTTAACACGCCACCCGTGCACTCAGCTATTTTTTTATTTATTTTTCTCTCGCGCGCCCGCGCCTTTGAGTTAATAAAAAGCTCAGGTGAATAAGAATCAGTCAACAAACACGGTGAGTAATGTCTTGTCCTGTTATTGTCACCTGCACTTCATGTCACATGTTTAGCATAGCCTTCTCTGTTGGCAATATAGGATTTATATGTGATAAATGCAAAGAGTCAGTTAGGCTGACAGAGAAGATTTCAGAACTAGAGAAACGCATCCATACTTTAATTGAGGATAGTAAGAGTGCTAGAGCTTTAGATACTATTTTGGATGCGCCTAGCATAGTGAACTCTTGGTGCGGTTCCAGCTGAAGTAGTGCCTGTGCAGCCAGGCAAATGGGTGACAGTGAGGGATCGCTCTAGTCGCGGATCAAAAAACCACTCTTCCGTTCCGATTACCATAACAAATCGAATTGCCCCGCTCAGTGAAACACCCACTGAGAATTCTGTTGATTGTGCCCTAGTAATTGGTGATTCGATCACACGGAACGTGAAAATAGAGACACCAGCCATCATAGTCACATGTTTGCTGGGAGCCAGAGCGCCTGACATCAAAGCAAATTTAAAAGTGCTGGCTAATGCTAATCGTAAATTCTCTAAGATCATTATTCATGTCGGCACTAATGATGTTCGACTCCGCCAGTCGGAGATCACCAAAATTAATATTAAAGAGGTGTGTGAACTCGCAAGTACGATGTCAAGCACTGTAATTTGCTCTGGCCCCCTTCCTGTTCGCAGGAGTGATGAGATAGTTAGTAGATTGTGTTCACTGAATCGCTGGCTGTCTAAGTGGTGTCCGTGTAATAATATAGAATTCATAGACAATTGGAAAAGTTTTTGGGGCAAACCTGACCTGTTGAAAAGAGATGGTATTCATCCCTCCTGGGATGGTGCTGCTCTTCTCTCTAGTAATATGGCACATAGTCTTAGAGTTCAAACATGACAATCTGGGGCTCAGGTCAGGAAGCAGACAGACTGGCTAAACCGACCGTCTGCTAGCGGCCTCGTGTCACCCAGGTCAGATAAATCCCATCACATAGAGCCTCTTTCATCTAGCTATCATCATATAGAGACTGTGTCTGTTATTCTGGCCACCAGGGCACAATACAGACTTTATCAAAGAATTTGCGGACTTTCTATCAGAATTAATATTGACTGCAGATAAAGTACTAATTGTTGGTGATTTTAATATACACATCGATAATGAAAAAAATGCATTGGGTTTGGCATTTAAAGACATTGTAAACTCTATTGGAGTTAGACAACACGTGTCAGGACCTACTCATCGTCGTAATCATACTCTAGATCTAATATTATCACATGGAATAGATGTTGATGCCGTTGAAATTCTGCAGCAGAGCGATGACATCTCAGATCATTATCTAGTCTCGTGTAAATTACATTTAGCCAAGGCTGCAAAGCCGACTCCGTGTTTCAAATATGTTAGACCTATCACTTCTGCCACTAAAGATTGCTTTATTAATAATCTTCCTGATCAGTTTCATCATCTCAGCATCCCGGATAGCTTAGAAGAACTTGACATTGCAACAGAATCTTTTAACTCTCTCTTTTCCAGCACTTTAGACACAGTTGCTCCTTTGCGTTTAAAGAAGATTAAAGAAAATAATCCAACGCCGTGGTACAACGAGCACACTTGGGCCCTTAAGAGAGCAGCTAGAAAAATGGAACACAACTGGAAGAAAACAAAACTAGAGGTATTTCGCATTTCATGGAAAGAGAGCTCGATTACGTACAGAGAGGCTTTAAAAGCTGCTAGATCTGCTTATTTTTCAACCCTATTAGAAGAAAATAAACATAATCCTAGGTATTTATTTGAAACAGTGGCTAAACTAACGAAAAAGAAAGCTTCAAACACAGAAGTTTCCAAGCAGCACAACAGTTATGACTTTATGAACTTCTTCACTTATAAGATTGATAATATCAGGGACAAAATTATAACTATGCAACCGTCTACTACAGTATCGCATCAGACAGTGCATTGTAGTCTCCCTGAGGAAAAATTTGATTCATTCGTTGCTATAGGAGAGGAAGAATTTACTAAACTCGTTAAATCATCAATCTACAACATGTATGTTAGACCCTATACCGACTAAGCTACTGAAAGAGATGCTTCCAGAGGTCATAGATCCTCTTCTTACCATCATTAATTCGTCTTTGTCTCTAGGATACGTACCAAAAAACTTTAAGCTGGCTATGATTAAACCGCTTGTTAAAAAAACGCAACTTGATCCTACAGAATTAGTCAATTACAGGCCGATCTCGAATCTACCTTTTCTGTCAAAGATACTAGAAAAGGCAGTATCTTCACAACTGTGTTCCTTTCTTGAAAGAAATGATATCTGCGAGGATTTCCAGTCCGGATTTAGACCGTACCATAGTACCGAGACTGCTCTCGTTAGAGTCACAAATGATTTGCTCTTATCATCCAATCGTGGTTGTATCTCTCTATTAGTGTTACTCGATCTTAGTGCTGCATTTGACACCACTGACCACAACATTCTTTTAAATAGACTAGAAAACTATGTTGGCATTAGTGGAATTGCACTAGCATGGTTTAAATCATACTTATCTGACCGTTATCAGTTTGTAGCAGTAAATGAAGAGAAATCTTATCGATCACAAGTTCAGTATGGCGTACCACAAGGCTCAGTACTAGGACCGCTGCTGTTCACTTTGTACATGCTACCATTAGGAGATATCATTAGGAACCCTCTGATGGTCCTCGGTCATTTCTGACCGAATAATTTTCTGTTTTGAAATTTAAAAAATCACAGCTTCATCGGAAGGTTATGAAACCTGGTGACTTTTCTGGCATTAGGTATGTGAATACAAAAAAAAATTGAGGTCATGATCCGAGCATGCTAAGTGGTCGTAAACAAAAAGAGTCACACTCGTGGTCTTCGGTCAAAAATGACCGACCCATAGGAAATGAATGGGAAATTTACAAAAACACAAAAATTCTCTGAATTTTTGTCTGTACAATCTACAAATCGGACACGATTCTAAAAAAAAGTACACCGCAGTAAAGGGGTGACACTCTACAACATCAAGAGTGCAAAAAATTCACAGCCATCCACACACACACACATACAAACACACGTTTATACACATACACACCAATAAATTCAGATTACAAAAATCTGTTTTGAATTTTTAAAAATCACAGCTTCATCAGAATGTTACGAAACTTGGTGACTTTTCTGGCATTAGGTATGTGAACACACAAAAAAATTGAGTTCATGATCCGAGCATGCTAAGTGGTCGTAAAAAAATTAGTTATGATTTTGATCTTCGGTCAAAATTACCCCCATAGGAAATGAATGGGAAATTGACAAAAACACAAAAATTCTCTACAAATCAGCCACGATGCAGAAAAAAAATGCTCAGCAATGAAGGGGTGAAGCTCTAAAACATCAAGAGTGAAAAACATAACATAATTAATAATTATAATTAATATATGTATATATAATTAATATAATAATTATTAAAATTATTAAAATAATAATTAATAAAATGTTATAAACCTTGGCAAAAAGTATTATTTGAGAATTTCTAAAAAAATACATTCAATCCACATCTTAAAAGTAAGTAATTTGGTCCCAAAACAACTAGAATTCACAAACATCTCCATTTAGAGCTATACAGGCATCTAGTGGTAAACCCATGCAATATCATGTTTTATTTAATTTTATGATTAATAAATTGATGAATTTTTTTTTATTTTATTTTTTTTCTGAAAGCCTAGTCTCTATTTTACCCGAAAATACTGCATAGAATTTTTTTTTTTTTTTATCAAAAAAAAAACAAAAAAAAAAACATTATTTTCAATGGCAAAAAATGGACTATAAATATTGCATAAATATTAATAAGTTCAATCAAATTGTCTCAAAATTCTAAATTAAAAAGAATAAATATTATAGAACAAAAATAAATTGCATTGGTTTTTACTGGGATGGAGGAAGTTTCATTTTTAGGTGTCCGGTCATTTATGACCGGGAAGGCCCCCAGTGTAACTGCTAAACGAAGACCATCAGAGGGTTAGGAAACATGGAATTAGCTTCCACTGTTATGCCGACGATACTCAGCTCTATATTTCTTCAAAACCTAACGAAACTTACCAATTCACTAAATTAACAGAATGCATAGTTGATATAAAAAATTGGATGACTCGTAATTTCCTACTTCTAAATTCTGAAAAAACAGAGATTCTAATTATTGGACAAAAAACTTCCTCACGTAATAACCTAGAATACTGTCTAACACTTGATGGCTGCTCTGTCAAGTCTTCGTCGTCGGTTAGGAACCTGGGTGTGCTCTTTGATACCAATCTTTCATTTGAAAGTCACGTGTCTAGTATCTGTAAAACCGCATTTTTCCATCTTAAAAATATATCTAAGTTACGCCATATGCTCTCATTGACAAATGCGGAACAATTAGTTCATGCTTTCATGACATCAAGACTAGATTATTGTAATGCTCTACTGGGTGGTTGCCCTGCACGCTTAATAAACAAACTACAGCTAGTTCAAAACGCAGCAGCTCGAGTTCTTACCAGAACCAGGAAGTTTGACCATATTAGCCCAGTTCTGTCAAAACTGCATTGGCTCCCTATTAAACATCGCATCAATTTTAAAATATTGCTGATTACTTACAAAGCACTAAATGGTTTAGCTCCGCAGTACTTGAGCGAGGTCTTAACGCATTATAGTCCTTCGCGTCTATTGCGATCTCAAAATTCCGGCCAGTTGATAATACCTAGAATATCAAAATCGACTGCTGGCGGTAGATCCTTTTCCTATTTAGCACCAAAACTCTGGAACAATCTTCCTAACATTGTCCGGGAAGCAGACACACTCTGTCAGTTCAAAGCTAGATTAAAGACACATCTCTTTGACCTAGCATTCACATAATACATTATAGACTTCTGTAATTCAACGTTAGGCTGCATAGATTAGGTCAGCTGGAACCGGGAACACTTCTCATGTACTCGTTACATCATGAGAAGAATGGCATCTACGCTAATTTTAGTGTCTTTGTTTATCCCGAGGTTTTCCAGCAGCCTGCCGGATCCAGGCCGTATCCAGATCTGACGAAGGACCTTCGCCTGGACCCGATGTCAACGCAGTGCTGAAGTGCCAACTAGTCTCTCCCTATGGAGGATCCCTTTGCCACTCTACAGATAAAGCGTCGTCGGGAAAACTCAATTTGCGTATCTACCCCGAATTGATAAAATAAAATAAAATTCTGTATCAAAACTATAAGGAAACACCAGTACTTTGTTTAGGCTTGGTTTGTAGGGAATTACAAACCTGCGCACATATATTCAAACGCACTTAACTATAGAACCAATTCTTAATGCGCATGTAAACACCATCAGCGTTTCTCACAGGTTCGCGTTTAAAGTTTGTGTAGAGAGAATGGTGTCGTCTTAGCGGCCCCTAATTTAATAACAAATGATCGTTGCGACGGAAGCGAATCAATCAAAACTAACTTTAGCTGGAAAATAACTTTTTATTATTAAAGAACCACTATAAAGCCAAAACAATCTTACCTTAAATTATACGTTTATCTCTGTAAAGCTGCTTTGAAACAATCTACATTGTTAAAAGCGCTATATAAATGAAGATGACTTGACTTATACAGATACTAAACTTGTGAGTTATTCCCCGAAATGGCGCCTTCAATCAGGATGGCTTACAGACCCCACATTTATAGATTTTTTAGGAAAACAAATTGACATGTATTTTGTATGTAACACTTCTCAAACATCTTCTACCATACGATGGGAGGCATTTAAGGCCTTTATTAGGGGTCAAATAATTAGCTTTACCAGTAATTTTTTTTTATAAAATTACACTTATACAATTATAAAAAGTACACAATTGGAAATAAAGACATTAAATGAGAAAATAAAAGAAACTTGAAACAGAGCTCTATAATAACAAACCTGACTCTATAGATGCACATGCACAATTACTCCTACTTAGATCACAGTGCAATGAATTGTCAGCTAACAAAGCAGCAATTAATTTAATGAGACTTAAACAATCCTACTATGACCAGGGGGAAAAACCTGGGAAACGTTTAGCATAGCGCATTAAACAACAACAAACAGAAAGGTCTATTAACTGCATTGAAGATCCAAACGGTATAACTATAGTAGACCCTACAGAAATGAATGAGGCCTTCAGGCTATTTTATGAGAAACTTTATAGTTCTGAGAGTACCCCCAGTCTCGATAAGCAGTCACAATTCTTAAACAACCTAAATATTCCTAGAATTTCAAAAGACGAAAGTAGAACAATAGATGGAGATTTAACAAATGTAGAAATCGCAGAATCAATTAGTTGTGTGCAGGCTGGAAAAGCGGCAGGTCCAGATGGCATACCTATTATAAAAAAATTCAGTCCAAATTAATTCCACCCCTTTTGGAAATGTTCCAGGAGTTTTTCAGGAATGGTCTTCTCCTCACATCCATGAGAAGTGCCCTATTAACTTTACTTCCAAAACTGGGAAAACCAAACACAAAATGTGAAAACATGTGCCCAATCAGCCATTTAAACTCAGATACAAAAATATTTAGCAAAGTTCTTGCAAGAAGATTGGAGGGCCTGCTTCCTCGGGTGGTGGGAGATGACCAAAATGGATTTATTCAAGGTTGACAGGGCTTTCATAATGTCAGAGAAGTGCTCAATATTTTACATAACCAGAAAGGGGAGAAAGACACGGCTTTACTCTCTCTTGATGCAAAGAAGGCCTTTGACTGCATCGAATGGCGCTACCTATTTGAGGTGCTCACCCGCTTTGGCTTTGGGGATACATTTTGTAAATGGGTTAGATTACCCTGTACTGGGCTCACCGCAGAAGTATTGACCAATAATGTGGTCTCTAAACCTTTTAACATCTCTAGGAGTTGCCCACAAGGAAGTCCTCTTTCACCATTATTATTTATCCTTGCAATAGAACCTTTTGCCATAGTGGTGAGGATGTTCAGTGACATGTATGGAATCCGAGAAAGTCACCTGGAACATAAAATAGCACTATTTGCAGATGACGTAATTTTGCTACTGAAAAACCTGAGAAGTTCTGTCCCTGCACTCCTAGATCTCTTTGAAACTTTTGGGAAAATATCTGGATATAAAGTTAATCACTCAAAATCATCCATAATGTTACTTAATGAATCAGAGAGGAAAAATAGCCAGGATTATGCTTCTACCTTCAATTCAACTGATAATTTTACATATTTGGGAATAAAATTGTCCCTGAAGATACCGCAGATAAATTATGTCCCAATTCTGGAAGCTACTACCTCATCAGTAGAACGTTGGACTTATTTACCCATCTCAATGATTGGTAGGATATTCTAAAAATGAATATATTCCCTAAATTTCTCTATTTGTTCCAGAATATCCCACTGCCCCCTCCCTCATCTTTGTTTACTAGAATTAAGAAATTGTTTACCAATTTTATTTGGCAAAATAAACGTCCCAGTATACGTCTATCTTTATTATACCTACCATTTGACCAAGGAGGCCTTAAATGTCCAAACATCCAATGGTATTACTGGGCAGCTCAGCTGCGTACAATCATGTTTTATTTTTCATCTGAAAGCTCTCCTGCTTGGATGGATTTGGAATCCTGTTCTATTACACCAAGATTGCCATTGCACCTATACCTGTATTCAGAAGACCACAAATACCTGAGGAAAAACACAGATAACCCTATTGTATTGAACATGATCGATATTTGGTTTGATTCATGTAAATATTTGAATTTAAACCCCTCTTGGTCACGTTTCAGTCCTATTTGGGGTAATGTTAATTTTAAACCAGGGAAATGTGATGCTGGATTTTGGGTATGGGCTGAACAAGGGTTAAGGAAAGTGCAAGATATGTACAGTAAAGATGAAGTACTTATTTCCTTTGCAGTAATATCAACCAAATATGACATTCCAAAGACCCATTTTCTTTTATTATTATTATTTTTAAATATCTTCAGCTTGGAAGCTTTATATCCTCATCTCAAAACTATTCATTAGATATTCCTGTCATTTCAACATTATAGGCAGTAATTATAGGATTGTTACATTGTTATGATAAAGTTTTAATTTCAACTTTGTATTACTTGTTTGTGTCTGGTTCTGATGAATCCTCAGAAACAAAACTAAGATTATGGAAAGAAGATATAGATGATGAAATATCTCTAGAAGATTGGAATGAGGCATGAGGCTCAGATGAAGACAGTCAACAGTAGCTTGCAACTCATACTGCAACTCATACAGTACAAATGGCTGATGCAGACATACATAACTCCAGTTAAGTTGCACAAGTTTAATGATAAGATTCCTAATACCTAATGATAACAGGGTAAAAAACAGGGAGAACAGGGTAAAACATTTAGTAAATATATTGTTAAACAACAAAAAAAAACTTAATACTTAAGTTTACTTTCTTTGGCTTTCAGGTTTTACCAGTTATGATAAGACTTGAATTGTAATGACTATTGTATGCATTATGAATAAAGAGATAATTAATCATTTAATTATAAATATTGTGTTATATTTTATGTTGTTTATTGAAAATAAAAACTAAAGTGTTCTTTCTATCGCTTCCAGTTTAGTCTTGTATTGTAATGATTTATGACTGCTGTGTGCCTAATGATGATGATGATATAACGCTTTTTTAATGAATGTTAATAAAAAAATAAAATATAAAAAAAAAACATCTAATTTTAATGAATTAAATATTATATTACAATTAAGTTTTTAGTGAAGGGGTGGATTCTGGAATCCACTGTTGCTTTATTGTATATCTAATGAGTGATTATAATCAAGGTATTAGTCAATATTTTTCCTTCTAAATATCAAATGAGTTTAAAGGGATAGTTCACTTTAAAATTAAATTTTGGTATGTTTTAGCTTACCTCAAGGGCATCCAAGATGTAGGTGTCTTTGTTTCCGCAGTAGTTTCAATTTTGATATTTTTAGGTCAAACCGTTCTTGTCTGTCAGTCATATAATGCAGGTCTATGGTCACCACCTCAAAGAGGATGCACAGAGAAGTCCAAATTAAACAATTCCCCATCGTAAGTACTCATTGATGGCCTAAGACACGAAACGAGCGGTTTGTGTGAGAAAACGAACAGTATTTATATCCAGTGTTGGGAAGGATACTTTCAAAATGTATTCCATTACAGAATACAGAATACATGCCCAAAAATTTAATTTGTAACGTATTCCGTTACGTTACTCAATCTGAGTAACGTATTCTGAATACTTGGATTACTTCCACATTGAATTGCATTTTATAAGTGTCGGACATCAAATCCTGCTTAATAAACAGGCCTATTCTTGTGGGGTGGGGGTGCGGTTATGCAGTGGTGATGCGTATGCCAATAAAGCACCTAAAAGCTGTCACAAACAACCGGCAAAAGTAATAATTATGAATATGTCAAATATAGAAAGGAGATATTTTAATTGTTTATTAATAAACAAGTGTTTTCTTTGTCAGTGTCGGCTACAAAGATGAAGTTGACTCGCGATCTTCGCAATAGCCTAGTGAACGCGCCAGAGAGAAATGCACATTTCATACGGATTACATATGCAGAGAGCAGTTCTTTCATGTTGAATTGTTCTGTTTAAAAGTAGACATGTCTGTGAGGCAAGTAGGGCCTACTACCTTATACGCTGAGCGCCCGTTTCACACATACTCCGTGTGCAGTATGCGCTGTGTTGCGGTGCGTATGTGGTACAGGAGAGCAGCACGCGCTATAGTGCTTTCA
Organism: Squalius cephalus; assembly: GCF_949319135.1. Lineage (NCBI taxonomy): Eukaryota > Metazoa > Chordata > Actinopteri > Cypriniformes > Leuciscidae > Squalius > Squalius cephalus. The sequence continues at coordinate 29,395,497 of NC_137131.1, read as the reverse complement.
CATTTGATGCGTTTGCAGTGCGTAACTGATCCACTGATACCACAAACACATACACAATATTTGTATTTCAAATCCAGAAGGTTTCAGCAACTTTTATTTAAAAAAAGTTAAATGCAATTTTCTTTGTAGCCTACACATAGGCCTATACACTCTTTAATAGACGTATTCAAGCTTAAACAATTTAAACAACGTATTAATCAATGCATTACTTCTATATAGATTATGTTTTAATAAACATTTTAAATTTAAACTTAAAACTGACAAAAAAAAATGTAAACTTAAAACTGGCATGCGTCGCGTCTGAACGCGTTTTTGTCTTTGGAGTTCCATCGATTTGATTTATAAATCTTGATTTTTCTCTTTAAACTCACTTACAACGAACATTTTCTACTTTTCCTCACCTCATAGTTACAACGCGGACTGTTGAGCAGACGCGTCTCAAGCCTATTAGTGATCCAACATCGGATACTCTTATAGGTTACTCCTGTGGATCACGGCTGAACGCGTCTCCTCCACACTCACTTACAAACAAACTTTTTTTCGCCTATCGTGCGTTTACTCTACACCCGTACCACTAAAAAGACGGATTATATCCAAGACTTCAGTCATAATTAGTATTAATATTGATAGCATCACTGGTAGCGTCGCTGCTAACTTACTGTCCATCTGTTAAAATGGCGAATATATCAGATGTAAGTAGTCTACCTTTTGGTGCAGGTGAGGACACATTCGAGCTGCACGCGGTGCAGTCTGAGCTGGAAGCTGTTGAGAAACAGATCCATGACCTTTTAGTGAGACAAGCCGAGCTGATAGACCGGCGTTTAGCTCTTGAAACATCACGCGCCGATGCACACAAATCAGTGATTAACGTTACTAACCCGCTGACTCCGACTTCGTCTACTCCGTGCGTTTCTCAGCATCGGTCCCAAGCGCCGAGGTCACGATCAGCCATGGTCTCGTTCACTCCGGCTCCAACACGCCACCACGAAGCCTGGATGATTCCGCAGCGGAAGACGCGAGTCAGGTCTAGACCAAGACTCTCCGACCCTCCCGGTTTTCGAGATATCCACCCAAAATCGTTTCTCCCCTCTTCGCGAAACAGAACGCGATGCTGTCATCATCGGCGATTCCATCGTTCGGCACGTACACGCTACGTCAGGTAAAAGTAAGGTGCACAGTCACTGCTTTCCTGGTGCTCGTGTTTCTGAAATCGCTGCTCGCGTTCCCGAGATTCTGAACGGTGACGAGCGCGTCGGAACTGTCGTCCTGCACGCGGGAGTGAACGACATCAGGCTGCGCCAGACGGAGATCCTGAAGAAAGACTTCAGGACTCTGATCGATACGGTACGCAGCACATCGCCTGAAACAACGATCATTGTGTCAGGACCGCTTCCCACGTACCGACTAGGACATGAAAAGTTTAGTAGATTATTCGCGCTAAATGAATGGTTAATGTCATGGTGCAATGAGCAGAAACTGCTCTTTGTAAATAATTGGAATCTGTTTTGGGAGCGTCCTAGGCTTTTCCGTGCTGATGGCTTACACCCAAGCAGATTTGGAGCGGATCTTCTGTCAGATAACATCTCCAAAATGTTAAATACCTTTTAACTAGTAACCAAAAGTCCAAATCACAGTCTCTGCTGCACCAATTTAACTGATATAAATACTAGTGTAGAACATTGCATAGAAACTGTGTCTATTCCTCGTTTAGTGAGATCAAATAATAAATCTACTGCAGGATCTAGGAAAAATCTAATTGTTATTAAAACAGAAAATGTTGCTATTAGTAAACAAAAACAATTTCTAAAGCTAGGTCTTCTAAACATTAGATCACTCACACCTAAGGCAGTTATTGTAAATGAAATAGTCACAGATAATAGCTTCAATGTACTTTGCCTTACTGAAACCTGGCTTAAACCAAATGATTATTTCAGTCTAAATGAGTCTACTCCATCAGGATACTCCTATAAGCATGAGCCCCGTGTGATTGGTCGTGGCGGCGGTGTTGCAACAATGTATAGAGATATTCTCAATGTTACTCAGAAAACGGGTTATAAGTTTATTTCGTTTGAAGTACTTGTACTAAATGTTACGCTCTTAGATGTTAGAAAAACATCCCTATTATCTCTAGCCTTGGCTACCGCATATAGACCGCCTGGGCCTTACGCTGATTTCCTAAAAGAGTTTGCAGATTTTCTCTCAGACCTATTAGTCAATGTCGATAAAGCATTAATTGTTGGAGATTTTAACATACACGTAGATAATCCAAATGATGTAATATGTCATGCTGCGCCGCGTTATCGATCAGGCAGAACAATCCTTCCATCCACCATAGATAATTTTTCAAATAGCTTATTTGATCTGTCTCAGCTGCTCAGTGAACCCAAACAAATAGATGAACTAGAGGAATTAACTAGCACTATGAGCACCATTCTTTCTGGAAAATTGGATATTGTTGCACCCATTAGATTAAAAAAGGTCAGAGAGAAAAGTAAAGCACCCTGGTACAACAATACTACGCATGTCAGGGCTCCAAACTGCGACTAAAATGGTCGCATTTGCGACCAAATATATTTATTTGCGAGTGAAATTTCTGCCAAGGTCGCCATTGGCGACAATACAAATTTACCCCCTTTGATTGTAAAATTTGCATCCTACGTGCATGTTTTATAACCAGTAGCCTATCGCTTCATTTGTTTTGTTAACGTCTCATGACGTTAGCATCAAGATGCTTTGTGTGAACGTCACTGAGTGAAAGCGCCAAAATATGAACGAGTAAAGCGAATGTCACCTTTCCGCGTCAGAAAAAAAATGTCAAAGCGAAAAATATCTGACTTCTTCAAGCAATCGTCATCTCTGTCAATCACCAGCACGGATGACACACCTGATAACAAAAAAGCAGCCTCCAGCAGCTGTGCCAGCACGAGCGCGCTAGAGAACGTCAGAGACACGGACACAGGGATTCATCTTTCCGCATCAGTCAATGAACACCGTGCCGAAAGACATTTCAAAACGTCCTGGATTCAGGAGTTTTCTTGGCTGAGGTATGATCACGAGACACAAAAAATGTTTTGTGACTTTTGTTCAAGAGCGGGCAAAGAAATAGCGGGGAAAACGGAGTTCATTACAGGGACTAACCATTTCAAAAAAGAGACTGTGAGAAAACACGGGGACAGTAACAAGCATAAAAATGCACGTGATCACATAATCGCGAAGAATGCTCCACAGACTACACCGTTAGCACGTGCAGTTTCTCGTGCATGCGAGCTGCGGGACGAAAAGGAATGGAAGGAATTAAAAATGAAATTTAATACAGCCTATATGATCGCACGGGAAGAGCTGCCGTTCAATAAATTTAGTTCACAGATTTTATTAATGAGAAAAAACGGACTTGATGTGAGCAAAACGTATGATAACGACACATCTTGTGCTGAGTTTGTAGGATGCATTGCAGATGAGATAAAAGAAAAAGCACTGACAGAAGCACAGACAGCTAATTACATCTCCATTATCACTGACTGTGGCACAGACGTTTCTGGGAAAGACAACGTTATTGCATACTGCAGGCACATTTCTGCAGGTGTGGCAGTGAACAGGTTTATTGGTTTAATTGAGCTTGAACACTGCCATGCACATGGAGTATTAGATAAAATAAAATGCTTGTTTAGTGATGCTAAACAAACTGATCGTGATTGGTGGCAGAAGAAGATTACTGCATTTGGAGCAGATGGGGCTGCTGTTAACATGGGTGCTCGAGGAGGAGTAGGTGCTCTCTTAAGAGAAGAAATAGGACAGCACATTCTTTCCTTTCATTGTATGCCACACAGACTGGAATTAGCCATGCTGGATGTTCAGAAGTCTGTTCCAATGATTCAAAATGTCTATGATTTGCTACAGCTAATATGGAAAACATACCATTTTAGCCCCAAAAGCAAGCGTGAGTTGAAAGCCATTGGCATGGAGTTAGGCTGTGCCATACGGACACCTTCTGCTGTGAAGACCCAGCGCTGGCTGCCTCACATTTACAGAGCCCTTTCTGTTTTTCTTGCATCTGATCAGACTACAGGCCAGGGCCAATATACAGCTGTGCACTGCCACATGCAACACCTTGCTGCCTCATCCAAAAACACTGAAATAACAGGAAGAGCAAAACACATCTCACAACAAATGGAAAAGTTGCCTTTTGTGGGGTTTTGTCACTTTCTCCATGACCTGTTTGGAGAAATCTCAAAGTTGAGTCTTGTGCTTCAGAAGAACTCGCTTATTCTACCTCAGGCTAAAGCAGCTATTGATTCCTGTGTTTGTACAATCAAGGGAATGAAGGACAAACCAGTGAGAAATGGAAAGTTGGAGGAATTTCTCAGTCACACAAACTTAAATTCAGTTTCTCAGCATGAAAATGTGGTGCAGCAGGACAAAGCCCAAAGAGAAAAACAGACCAGAAGGCAGAAAAAAGCAGCCTCATCTGACTACGTGGGCATTTCCTTTCAAAACATACAGCTGAAAGGCTGTGATCTCCAAGGTTTCAGTGAAGAACTAAACCACCTCATTGATGAAACTGTAGACATTACAGTTAAGGAGCTTGAAAGGAGGTTTGAAATAATGAGAGACAACACACAGCACAAAAACACACAAGGGACAGAGATCATTCAATGCTTCTCAATCTTTTGTCATGATTCTTGGCCAAACGACATCTACACTTTTGGGGTAAATGAAATTGACACACTGCTGAAATGGTATCAAGACATCTTGCTGAAAAATGGATGTGACATCACTGCTGTACAGGCAGAATGGAGATTGTTGAAAACCCTTGTTAAAGGACAGTTTTCAGATAAATCCTATTGCAGCTTGTGGGAAGTCCTACTAACAAAAGAGCCATACTGCACAGATTTCCAGAATGTTTTGCATCTTGTTGAGATAATGCTTGTCCTACCAATTTCTGCTGCTCAGTGTGAACGTGGCTTTTCAGCTCAAAACAGGATCAAATCTAAAGTACGCAATTCACTCCATGTGTCAACCTTGGAAGATTTGATCAGGATCAGCACTGAAGGCCCATCACTTGAACAGTTTGATCCTGAACCATGTGTCAACCACTGGCTTTCTGCAAAAAAGAGGAGGAGACGGCCAAACTACACTCAGTGGCCAAGTGATATGGACATAATCATGGTCAGTGGCAGTGACACTGGCTCAGATTCTGCATAAAAAAAATTAATTTGACTGTATATAGTTCATAAGTCGGAAGTGACATTCAGTTTCCAAATAAACTTCAGTTCCAAGAACATTCACAAGATGAAAATGCTGAAACTGTAAAAAGAGGAAAGACATGCACACAACAGGGTGAATAAAAGTAAGTGCATTGTGATGTGGCTCTTAAAAAAATTATTTGGCGCCTGTTTTTTTCCCCTATAGGAGCCAATGGCTCCTTAATTGATTTTTTTGTTTGGAGCCCTGCATGTTCTAAAGAGAAAAACCCGTAGTTTGGAGCGTAGATGGAAGCAAACTAATTTGGAGGTCTTTAGAATCGCGTGGAAAGACAGTATGTCACGTTATAAAAAGGCCCTAAAATCGGCCAGGGCTGAGCACCTCCGCAAACTAATAGAAAACAACCAAAACAATCCTAGGTTTTTATTTAACACCGTGGCTAGACTAACAAATAAACAGATGTCACCTGAACAAAATATTCCGTTACAGTTTAGTAGCAATGATTTCATGAAGTTCTTCACTGAGAAAATAGAAAACATCAGAACCACAATTGTAAACGTTCAGTCCTCAATCACGCCTTATAATTCAGCCTCAACTATCGCCCCGCAAGAACAATTAAAGTGCTTTACAACTATAGAACAAAAAGAGTTAAATAAACGTATCACTTCATCTAAAACAACAACGTTTATTAGATCCTATACCCACTAAACTACTGAAAGAAGTGTTACCTGTAGTGGAAGAGCCTCTCCTCAATATTATTAACTCATCTTTATCTTTAGGTCATGTTCCAAGAACATTTAAATTGGCAGTTATAAAACCACTCATTAAGAAACCACAATTAGATCATAATAACCTAGCAAATTATAGACCCATTTCAAATCTTCCTTTTATGTCTAAAATACTAGAAAAAGTTGTATCCGCCCAACTGGGCTCTTTCTTGCAAGAAAATGACATCTATGAAAAGTTTCAGTCTGGATTCAGACCGCATCATAGCACTGAAACTGCGCTCGTTAAAATCACAAATGATTTACTATTAGCTTCTGACCAAGGCTGTATCTCAATACTAGTTTTACTTGATCTTAGTGCTGCGTTCGATACTATAGATCACACAATACTCTTAGATCGACTACAAAATTATACTGGTGTTCAAGGACAAGCATTAAGCTGGTTCAGATCATACTTATCTGACCGCTACCATTTTGTCTATTTAAATGGAGAAAAATCGATCATAACTCCAGTAAACTATGGAGTGCCGCAGGGATCTGTGTTAGGCCCTCTGTTATTCTCAATATATATGCTGCCACTTGGAAATATTATAAGGAAACATGGAATTAGTTTCCATTGTTATGCTGATGACACTCAAATCTATATTTCATCACGGCCAGATGAAAACGCTAAATTATCCAAATTGACAGAGTGTGTTAAAGATATAAAAGATTGGATGACGCACAATTTTCTTTTATTAAATCCAGACAAGACAGAGGTACTAATCATCGGTTCAAAAAACCGCCCACAAAACCTCTCACACTACAACTTTAACATAGTAGGATGTCCTGTTACTTTATCCTCTACAGTAAAAGACCTGGGTGTTATACTAGACTGCAACCTGTCTTTTGAAAATCATATTTCATATGTTACAAGAACAGCCTTTTTCCACCTTAGAAACATTGCTAAGCTATGTAACATGCTATCAGTTTCTGATGCAGAAAAGTTAGTTCATGCATTCATGACATCGAGACTCGATTACTGTAATGCTTTATTAGCCGGTTGTCCTGCATCCTCAATAAACAAGCTACAGTTAGTCCAAAATGCTGCTGCTAGAGTTCTTACTAGATCAAGAAAATATGATCATATAACACCGATTTTATCATCACTACATTGGTTACCTATAAAGTTCCGTATTAATTACAAGGTATTGCTACTGACTTATAAAGCCCTAAACGGCTTAGCTCCAGTCTATTTAATGGACCTTCTATCGCCCTATAATCCATTGCGCTCTTTAAGATCACTAAATTCGAGGCTTTTGGTCATACCTAGGATATCTAGGTCCACCAAAGGAGGGAGAGCATTTTCACATTTAGCTCCAAAACTCTGGAATAGTCTTCCAGATACTGTTCATTGCTCAGACTCGCTCTCCCAGTTTAAAACTAGATTAAAGACGCATCTCTTCAGCCAGGCATTCATATAATACTTTTAATCTTACAGTTAAATCCGACCTCTAGTTCATAGACGCCAGAGGAGAACTGGCCCCCGACTGAGCCTGGGTTCTCCCAAGGTTTTTTTTTTCTCCATCAGATCACCTGATGGAGTTTTTTCGGTTCCTTGCCACTGTTGCCTTTGGCTTGCTCAGTTGGGGATATTTAATTTAATTAATCAATCAATCAACAATACTATTGATCAGCATTACCAAACGTGGACGTTTTCCACTAGAAACAAACATTGATGTATTATTTTAATTTAATACTGTGAAGCAGCTTTGATACAATCTGTATTGTGAAAAGCGCTATATAAATAAACTTGACTTGACTTGACTTGACTTGACAAAAACAGCCGACTCTCATGCCTTTTCTTTTGCATTTAAATTTTAATACAATAGGCTAAATCTTGCATGCCACAAATAACTTGTTTTTCAACCTCCACGAATCAGACGAGTGTTGTTCATTATTTCGCCTTGTTAAAGTAAACTGTAGGCCAATTTTTGATTGTTTTACCCCAGTCTTAAAGTAAAAAGATGACTGTGAAAAAAAAGCAGTAGGCCTATTTAATTAAATACCTATAAATACTCGCATATACAGTGCTATGCATAAGTTTAGACACCCATGCTAAAGTTGAAAATTGGTGTCCTTAAAGGTTGGATTTTTCCTATTTTTTTTAATTAAGGCATTAAGTTCAATTTCCAAAAGATGATTTTTTATTCCTCTTTTTAGTCAACTTTAGCATGGGTATCTAAACTTATGCATAGCACTGTACATATAAACTTCCATGCATATAAACCTATAAACACTCGCATATACATATAAACTTCCATGCATATACACCTATAAACACCCGCACATACATATAAACTTCCATGCATATACACCTATAAACACTCGCATATACATATAAACTTCCAAGCATATACACCAATTAACACTCGCACATACATATAAACTTCCATGCTTATACACCTATAAACACTCGCATATACATATAAACTCGATGCGCGCATACACATCCATAAAACACTCGCGCATACATATAAAATAAAATGTGGATGCATGCTTTGTGTATATATGTATATGCGAGTGATTTCATATGTGGATGTGCGTGAACTTTTCAGTGTAAAAGGAAGGCATTTGTGCGTACAGGAATTAACCTGCCTTTTTGATAGTTTGTTTTCCAATTAGAAATGAAATAAGCATAAACGAGAAAACGGACCCTTTATTCGTTATTTTCGTAAAAAAAAAAAAAAAAGCCTAAAGCCTCTTACATTGTTGATTTATATTTCAAACAAGAATTCGACATTTGCTCGCAATGTTTTTCTTACAAAAAACCTCATCATTTTGCAGGACAATTGTCTATTACAGTATACAACACAGATAGAATGGTGCCAATAAATCTGTGGTGATATAGGCTACAACACGCTTTAAGAAAAGTTTATTTCCATCACACTGTAAAGTGTTTTTAGATATTAGCCTACATATAGATTACATATACCAAAGATTTTACATATAAACTGGGTTAGCATACTGTTAATTACAGTTAGTACCATGGGAAGTAGGGGTGCTGATCTGACCCCTGGAGTGGAGCCCATGAAGAAATATGGTTGGGGATAAAAGTTCACACAAACAAAACCAAAAAACTGTGGTGTTTAGCCTATAGGCATACATATTACGTGTGCTTGTTTTTATTTATGCAGTATTATAAAATACCCATATTATAACAAATAAATAAAATATATTTGGAAATTGCCCTTTAAAATGAAGGCTCAGTTTGTGGTTCACAATAATTTGATTAAAAACAACAAAAACAATAAAACAAAGACAAAGTCACTTATATTAAACACTTTTTTATTGATTTTTTTGTTAACAGAAGTTATATCTAGCACCTTTAATTGCCTTCGCTATCGTCCTCTCAATCATCTGTCTCATTCTCGCGGGTCGCGGATATGATTACAGTTTCAGTAAAAATTTATTTCACCATCATCGGTACCCACCCTCAGCTGATTGGCATTACAGTATTTGCAATCACCATCCCGTTTCAAAATGGAGCGTCTAAAAGAAAGGTTCTGACTGCTGACTGAACATTGGTCAGTGAGCCTCTCCCGCTCGGCGCTGTCAAGCGCAGCTTCACCACACAGATTTAACTCCGCACAGCTAAATAAAACAGGCTGGTGGCAGACTAATAATTAATATCTCTGATGTAAAGATTTCTGTGAAACGCGTAAAGTTGCACAGAAGAAAGCCCAATAGGACCTGCCCTGTACAGTTTAAGAATCTGTAGCCATAGTAGAGGACTATTATTTTGTTGAACAGACCCGAGCGACAACTGATGACGTCACATGCTCAGACTTGCTTGACCAATCGGCGGAAGGGGGCGTGTCAGGCCGCCCACATGTGGAAAACGAATTTTGAAGTAATTTATTCGTTTTTTGCCTGTGAACTAAAAAACGAAAAATCAAGCCGAAATCTCGTTTTTTTCGGGTTTTTTTTTTTTTTTTTTTTACGAAAAAACGAATAAAGGGGCCGTTTTCTCGTTTATGCTTATTTCATTTCAAATTGGAAAACAAACTATCAAAATGACACAAATGACTTTTACACTAAAATGCCTTCCGGTTACACTGAAATGCCTTCCTTTTACACTGAAATGCCTTCCGGTTACACTGAAATGCCTTCCGTTTGCACTGAAAAGTTCACGCACATCCACATATGAAATGACTCGCATATACATATATACACAACTAAAGCACACATCCACGTTTTATTTTGTATGTATGCGCGAGTGTTTTATGGATGTGTATGCGCGCATCGAGTTTATATGTATGTGCGAGTTCTTATAGGTGTATATGCATGGAAGTTTATATGTATGTGTGAGTGTTTATAGGTGTGTCTGCGTGCAGCGAGTGTATATGTATGTGCGAGTGTTTATAGGTGTATAAGCATGGAAGTTTATATGTATGTGCGAGTGTTTATAGGTGTATATGCATGGAAGTTTATGTATGTGCGAGTGTTTATAGGTGTATATGCATGGAAGTTTATATGTATGTGCGAGTGTTTATAGGTGTATATGCATGGAAGTTTATATGTATATGCGAGTGTTTATACGTGTATATGCATGGAAGTTTATATGTATGTGCGAGTGTTTATAGGTGTATATGCATGGAAGTTTATATGTATATGCGAGTGTTTATAGGTTTATATGCATGGAAGTTAGGTGTAGGTGTATGCGTGCATCAAGTTTATATGTATATGCAAGTTATTCACAAGTGTATATGCATTCATGACTAACATAATATGTATTGGTATGGATTTCATATTAGTGTGCATGTGTATTTCATATATGTATTTTGAACATCCAATAGTATACATGTATATGCGAGTAATTTATAGGTGTATATGCTCGTGTGTTATGTATGTATTGATAAGCGAAGTTTGATTTAAATCCTACGTGGCGCCTCATAACCGCATACGCACTGCAAACAGAGTATGTGTGAAACGGGCGTTCATTTATGAGACCAGCTCCTGTTCACGCGTTGTATTGCGCACTGGCGCCTCCGTGTCCTGATTATTGTCTGCTATATTTACTTCAATCCAGGCAATTGGTATATGAAACATTGATTAAAATTAAGATACATTTAATACAAAACGAAATTCACTTTAAAGAAAGGCTTTGTGCTTTCTGTTTGAGGTCTCTGTGAAAGTTTTAAAACAGTCTTTTAGTGCCGCTTTCACGTCCGTAACGGAGAACTGTCACGACCGTAACATTGTTTTTTTTTTCTCATAAATGCGAATACGAAAAATAAAATAAAATAAAATAAATATTTTATGTTCTGTGGAGAGCCAACCCTTCTTCATCCAGTGAGTAGTATTACTTTTGGTTTGCGCAGTGTAATTCACAGATTGGCACCTAAAAGTTAAAGATTTTTTTGTGTCACGCATGTTTTATTTCCCTCATATTAAATATAAAACGCATGTAGACCGATATTTTTCTAATGTCTGGACTCCTTTATTAAGGAAGTATGGATATATACAGACATTTCACTATTGGTATTAATGCATTTTCTGAGAATTAATATTTCAAGTTTTGCCTGCACGTATTTGAAAAAAACAAAAAACAGTAGGCCTACTTTAAAATGCTTCTTCAGGTTGAAGGTAGAGTTGGACGCTGATAGGAGGTTGGTTGCTGGCAAGCAGAGGTTGCACTGCACAGTTATAGTTCGTGCTCCCCCAGCCAGCAATGACATGTGGGGCACAGATGGGTTAAGTACGGGTTCCATGGTTACTGTGTGGGCATGGGCTTTGGCTGGGTGAAATCAGCGGGTCCCATGTAAGTTTTGTAGTATGAGTCCCACATAGGAAGCCCATATGAGCTGATTACATGGGCCCCATAAGGGACAGGCATGGGCCAATTGGGCATGGGTTTGAACTGAGAACACATATATGGGTCCTGCATAGCATATTTATGGGCCAAGTGGGCATGGGTTTGATCTGGGAACACATATATGGGTCTTGAATGGCATATTTATGGTCCAAGTGGGCATGGGTTTGAACTGGGAACACATACATATGGGTCTTGAATGGCACATTTATGGGCCAAGTGGGCATGGGTTTGAACTGGGAATGCATGGGTCCTGCATAGAATTTTTATGAGCCAAGTGGGCATGGGTTTGAACTGGGAACACATATATGGGTCCTGCATGGTTTATTTATGGGCCAAGTGGGCATGTGTTTGATCTGGGAACACATATATGGGTCTTGCATGACATATTTATGGGCCGAGAGGGCATGGGTTTGATCTGGGAACACATATATGGTTCCTGCATAGAATTTTTATGGGCCAAGTGGCCATGGGTTTGAACTGGGAACACATATATGGGTCCTGCATGGTACATTTATGGGCAAAGTGGGCATGGGTTTGAACTGGGATAATATATATAAAAATATATTTTTGATTTATTTACCGGTATGTTGTGACATTTAAATTGTTTTTTAAATATTATGTTTGTTGTTCGATGTAACAATTTTGTATTAATGTATTTTTTGGAGAGATGTTTTTTTTCAGAGATTTTTTTTAAATTAAAATATGTTTTTGATTTGTTTACCGGTATGTTGTTGTGACGACCACAAAAGTGTTGTATTTGTGTTTTAAGAATATTCACAATTATTGTCTTTTATTTGAAACAAGTGATTGCATTTTTTTTTTTTTTTTTTTTTAAAAAACAAGTATCCCAATTGTTTTATTTTTAATGTGAATTTTCCTGACTTAAAGTGAATTGTATAGTGTTTGCTCCAGGCCAGTAGGGGCAGTGTAGAGTGACGAGTTACTGTAGCTGCGTGAGTTGCAGGTTTCTCATTACTGCAGAGAGCTCGAAACTGATAACACTAGACACGTTTCCATTACCCTTCTAATTGCGAATTGAAAATACGCTCAATGGAAACACGTCAATTTCGCAAAAACTCCCATTTATCTCAAAAAAGTTTTCACGCTCGCATGAGGTGGTTTTTCAGGCAATTCGAAAAAGAAATATTTCGCAAAACTGCAATGGAAACAGTTTTTGCGCATTTACAGGTCACCTGACTTATAGGCGCGGTGTGTTTGGACAAAATATGAGACAGAGCTCTTTATTAAATTCATAAAAGACAAAAGAATTACAGAAATACTGTATTCTAAACCTCATAGAGGTACCACAATCAAGACCTCTGAGCAGAAATGAGTGAGAAACACCCAGAAACACCTCATATGTGCTGTAAGTAAGGGTCTTTCCTTGCCATTAATGCTTGGATAACAAGCCTACGTTTCCTTCCATTAATAATAATAATAATGTCTAGTGCGGTACGTGGCTGTGATATATATAAACCTACCAACGTCCGTTGCCATGATTTTTGGAATGACTTATCGCGAGAGGAAAAAAATGACGCTGTAGTCGCATAACATCGGTTAATGGAAACGCCGTCATTTCGCAATAGTTTTTTTTTTTTTTTTTTTTTTTTTTTTAATTCAATTAACAAACATACAAACATCACAGTTCGTAAACAAATAGTACACAATAAAAAATAAATATATATATATATATATATACAGATACAAAACAGAGCCATCAAATACAAATTAATATTAAACAATAATAATAATATATAATAATAATAATAATAATAATAATAATAATTACATAAAATATATATAAAAAATAAAAATAAAAATAAAAAAAACAGACTTACAAACTTTATTATTTGTAAAAAAAAAAAAAAAAGTTTTTTATATTTTCAATTGAAAAGTTTGGAATATATATCAGTTGCTGACATAGCTTTCTTATTTTTTACCAATTTAAGAGACTCAAAATATATTTCAGTTTCAGTTTGGAAGAATTTAAAGCATGGTCTTGATTTAGAAAATGTAGCTTTATGAATATGAAACTTGCCTAATAAAATAAAAATATTTACAATATTACATAAACTTCTATCTCTACAATCAAAATATGTAATAATCTGTTTCCCTTCAAGTGTTATTGAATGTTTTGTTTTAAAAGCCAGATAACTTTCAACACTTTTCCAAAATGTCGTGCAAAATGAACAACTATAAAAAAGATGAGTTAACGATTCTTGTTCTGTCTTGCAGAAACTACAAAGATTATCAACCGGTTTAAATTTTGAAATAAACAAATTTGTGGGATATATATTGTGTAATATTTTCAAATGTAATTCCTTAACTTTATTTGAGATACAAAATCTAAAAGGAACAAGCCACGCCTTATGCCAATTAATTTCAGAAAAATGAGAATTCCAGAAAAATTTCCCACGAGGTGTTATTTTCTTTAAATTTAAAAAACATTTTCTGATATGCCTATTAGTACAATTTCTACTCATAATATCGTCATTTCGCAATAGTTTTTTATCGATATTTTAAAAAAATCGCAAAAGTTTTGCGCAAATCTGTAATGGAAACGCGCCTATTGTCTCCTCGTTTCTCTCCTGTTTTACAGGTGGGTAAATGTATAAAAACACCTCAGAAGTAGCATTTATCTATGCTGAAATGTATGTGAGATATGAGTGAACTGTTTTTAGTGAAATGAGTTTAGTTAGGGTCTGTTTTTGATTTAGTTTGAAATGAGTTGAAACGAGAGGGCAAAGTCCTACAGAGTACCGGTCGAGAGACATTACTGGAGAGCAAGTCAGCTCAACACACACTTTCCCCGTGTATGTACATGAAGATATTTTTTTGAGCTTGTAATGTTAACAGATATGTTTAGCTCACTGTATGTCAGTTTCCCACCATCTATTGGAAATGTTTTTTTGCTCAATGAGTTTATACAAAAATGTTTACAGTTTAAAATTAGGTTAAAAATTACACTTTAAGCACTTTATGGGTTCTGAGCATGATCTTGCAGTACTGTATTGACATGATACTGATAAAATACTGTGAATGGAAGATTCTAAGTATCTAAAAAAAAGCTGGTGAATATTACCATTGTCTTTACATTTCATTTTGATAAATAGTATAAAATACAAGCATGAAGAGTAAGTGAACATGCATTTGGTGGAAAGAGGTTTATTTTAATATGGATTTTGCATTGACATGGACACTGAAAATTCATTGTAATGTTAAAAAGACACTGAACATGTAATATGTGAAACATACAATGATACTTAACAATAGAGATGTGATTGCTGAAGAAAATTCAGAAAATAAATTACTGCAGAGAGCTCGAAACTGATAACACTGTCTCCTCGTTTCTCTCCTGTTTTACAGGAATTAATCTGTTACCCACGGTGCTACGGTACCCGTTACTTTGTGACATTTAAATATTTTTTTAAAGATCATTTTTGTTGTTCAATTTAACAATATATTTCTTGCAGTTCAAAGCGTCAAGTGTCTTGTATTTATCTTGGACTTATATTCATTCTTCGTTTTTAGTTTTTCTTAGATTGTTTCCTTAAACCATTTGGCATGGTTGGGCTTAGATAGGCCTTGCATGAATTGCCCAGTTAGGACCCACATAAGATCCTTACAGAGCCCACTTTAAGCCCATAGGGGCATTCACGGTTGAATCCTGGTGCAAGCCCACTTTAAACCCCTTTAGGCAGGTGGGGCCCAAATGGGTCTGACATGAATTACCCAGTTAAGACTAGGGATGGGTATCGTTAAGGTTTTAACGGTATTACTACTCTTACCGATACTCCTTATCGATCCGGTACTTTAACGGTATTCTTATCGGTTCTTTTTGTTATATTAAAAAAAGGAAAAAAATAATTTAGAACATAATTAATATTGCTTTATATTTTGAAATGTAAAATAAATATCTATAGCAAAAGAAAAAGCAATGCTTTAACAAAACAAATAAAAAATGTATGTTATGCAGAAGGGTGCAGGCTTTTGTGTTTTATATATTTATATTAAGACATAGGACACCAAAAACAAAGTACAAACACATGGTCAAACAAAAAAAAGTATACAATAAAACAAATATACAAATTATATACCCAGTGCTTTAATTTCAGTAATGTCTGATATTACTGTTCAAGAGTAATATGGGCTAAAAAGACATCTAATAAAGTCAGATTTAAAATAACACTGCATAGTTTATCATAGATAGATTAAAGCTTATGAAAGCCAAAATTATTTATTCAAGAGCTGCACTGATTTTCTCTTTGCCTTTTGTTGTTTGATTCACATTAATGGAGCAATCGTCAGCAGGTTTATTAGACTGCTGCCTCTTTAAGACCAAATGCAGATCTAATCATTATTACGCATCATATTTTCTCCCAACTATTTACGCCCATTTAAGACATAAACTGTATTTAAGTGAATAAACTGTTTAAGTGAATCTCCAAGACGGCCATTTTGACATATTTTTGTGTATATTTGATTGTTTAGATCCGCACAAAGCCCAAAATATACGTTGCTTGTCTCGTTGCGGTGTGTTTCGGAGCGCGCGCCGCATTTGGAACAGCGTCTATTGCTCAATTTTGGTACTTTTAATAGCCTTTTATTATCAAACGCGTCCCGCAGTTTAGCAACAGTATAGACCACATTTTACAACAATCACCGATCGTGCAGATTCTGACGTTACGTTTGGGTTTTAGGGAGAAATGACAGTGCACCGCTGTGAAGGGAAGTTGCGCTAAACAGAATGAATGCGGCTTTAGTTTTTAATGGTTATACCTCAAATATCTTTTTTATAATCATTGGAAGCCACAATCTAAATCTAAAATAAAATCAGTTTAATATCAAAGATCTAAAGTGTAGCCTAACCGTTTGAATGTTTAGTTCTGTCTGGCGAGATTAAATTAGCAAGATAATAATTTCTTAATAGCAATAGCACTTTCTTAATTTCTCCAGTACCGACAGCAGAACCGATAACGTTCGAGCTTATCGATCCAGCGGTATTTCAAAATTCAGCACCGGGGCCCGTTTAATACCGGGTTTCGGTACCCATCCCTAGTTAAGACCCACTTAAGACCCTTACAGGTCCCACTTAAAACCCATCTGGGCATCCACGGCTGGCCCCCGTGTGGATCCCGGGTGCAAGCCCATTTTAAACGCCCTTTAAGCAGGTGGGGCCCAAATGGGTCTGTCATGAATTGCCCGGTTAAGATCCCACATAACACCCTTATAGATCCCTTTTAAAGCCCATCTGGGCATCCACGGCTGGATCCTGGGTGCAAACCCACTTTAAACCCCTTTGGGCAGGTGGGGCCCCAATGGGTCTGGCATGAATTGCCCAGTTAGGACCCGCATAAGACTCTTACAGAGCCCATTTAAAGCCCATCTGGGTAGCCATGGTTGGATCCCGGGTGCAAGCCCATTTTAGACCCATTTGGGCAGGTGGGGCCCAAATGGGTCTGACATGAATTGCCCAATTAAGACCCATGCATTACCCTTACAGGTCCCACTTTTAGTACGTCTGGGCTTCCATGGCTTGCCCCAATGTGGATCCCGGGTGCAAGCCCATAATGGGGCCCACATTTGCCGCCCATGAAGCCCTCATCTGGGCCCCACATGTCCCTTCTCTTTCTTTAGTGTGAAATGCTGTTTGAATTTCCAAGATAGAAATGCATTCTTGCCCTGCTCTGTTGTTCCGGCTCCATCTCTACCTCTACCATTGTGACTGGTCACGCAAACTGCACATTTTTTTGTTTTCATATTGGGGCTTCTGGGAAATGCATGGAGTTGCCTTAATTTATTTAGAGAGTGAATAAACTGAGAAGTATCGTCATGTAATCCATTGATTTCAACAATGTAACTGTATTCTAAATACCAACTATTTAAATGGTAACTGTAACGGAATACAGTTACTCATAATTTGTATTCTGAATACGTAACGCCGGTACATGTATTCCGTTACTCCCCAACACTGTTTATATTGTTTTTACCTCTTGCACACAACCACGTCCAAGTGATCTGAGGGCGCGCGCGCTTCCTGGTGTGTGCAGACTAAGCCAGAACGCTCGCACACGTCACACACCAGGAAGCGCGCGCGCCCTCAGATCACTTGGACGTGGTTGTGACCTAAAAATATCAAAATTGAAACTACTGCGGAAACAAAGACACCTACATCTTGGATGCCCTTGAGGTAAGCTAAAACATACCAAAATTGTATTTCAAAGTGAACTATCCCTTTAATGACTTCTCTAGGCTTGTGCGATTTTACTTTGTTATAGAAGTTGCCAGTGTGATTACTAAAATGTTCTTTTCATGTATTCTTTAATGTCTGTATTAAATATCTGAGAGGTGACTGAAGGGTCTGGCCCATGCCAGGAATGCAGTAACAGTGCTTGCTCATTTAGCCTGGCTTCCAGAAATGAAATATGGACTCGTTTAAATGTAAATCCCCTAACATTAGTGTAATCTTAAATGTAGTTTTATACACCCTGCAGTGACTAGTATTTTGCAGCTAATAGAGAAATGTGTGCTCTTTTTTTCCGCAGTAAAGCACATTCCACAAACAATGCAGACCTACTGTACATTTACTAGCAATATAATTAAGGTATAATGTACATCCAGTTGGTTGTTATCTCAGAATAACCCAGACAGGGTGATGAGGACTCAGATGCGAAGCGGAGCTTATTACAAGGCTACTTGCCACATAAGTAAATAATTAGACATGAAATATTGATCTGAGTCGGGATATTTTATTATGTCTTTAAACAAAAAGAGTCCATGGAGAGAGCAGTTAGCAAGCGGCAAGTTCAAACTAGATGGACATTTAAGGGATACGGTACAGTCTTACCACTTATTACACAGCATTTCGCCACATAAATTAGTATGGGGGTGGTTGTTATTGAGAAATAACATACCGCTGGATGACCAATCAGAATCAAGTATTCCACAGAGCTGTGTAATAACTGAGATGTCACTGAGGCTTGATAATTGAGACTGTTTAGGTTTTTGGGCGATTAAAAAAGGGAGTGAATTAATTTTTACACATTTATATTCAAACCATGTAAACCATGTAAATTTTACCATGTAAAAGTGAATATTTCATACAAAGTCCCCTTTAATCTTTAGCAGAAGAGAGAAATGAATCTCAATGATTCTCTCACGAGAAGTGAATTGCAGTTTCTCTATGCTTCAAGGCATGCGATTGGTTGTTCGCTACTGATGTCACACTTTCATGTGCACATGCTCCATGAACTCAGGATCAAAGCCTGAGTTGACACAGAAAGTTGATGATCGGCGTCATGGTACAAACAAAGCCTGATTTAATTGGTTTGATTTTGTCAACTTGAAACTAATCCTGAGTTTGTTCAACTACGATCATGCTATAGCTAGGCCCCAGGTGTAAACAGGGCCATAGTAAAATCTGCATTGGGAAATCTTTCGACCTCATAGGAAATTCCAGATCATATGGATTTATATTGGAATGAGTGGAGTTTGCCCTCGACTTTAAGCAGCGCTTCACAGACCGATCAGCGAATGACATCAAAGCACAGAGCGAGCAATTAGAGAGCAGACGGCGCCATATACTTTCAAATCGCTCTTGCCATACTTTTATGCAGGGCCGGAGTGGGGCCACTTTTCAGCCCGGGAGTTTCAGGCCCAAGACCGGCCCACTTTTTCCATGGTGGAATTCCAAATTAGCACTTTTTCCAAATTGGATAAATGAAGCAACAGTTCAGCTCTTACAATTGTGTAGTTTGTATACCATGGTTCAACAAATAATGTAAAGGTTAAATAATAATTCACTTAGACTTTATAAGAAGCAATTGCGACTTTATTTCACACAATTCTGACTTTATATCTTGCAATTCTGACTTTATAACACGCAATTGCGACTTTATTTCACGCAATAGCAACTTTATTTCACGCAATTCTTACTTTATAACACGCAATTGCGACTTTATATCTCGCAATTCTGAGAAATAAAGTCAGAATTGCGAGATGTAAACTCTCAATTGTAGGATAAAAAGTCGCAATTATCTTTTAAAATGTTTTATTCTGTGGCGGAAACAAGCTTCCATACCACCTGGCCTCTTCCTCCCATCCATCCTCCCTGGCGCGTTACGGTACGGCCGGCCCAGCTATCGGTAGGCGCCGGCGGTGCCGTGGTAGCCACCTGAGAAAACGTTTTGAAAAAGACTGGTTATGGACCCAACCAATTCTATAGGAGGGGAGGGGAGAACTCCCTCACATGGTACAACCAATGCAGAGGCTGCGCGCTGCGGTGTCAGAATGCGGAACGTGTGTAGCCTAATGTAACTAACGTGACAAATGTGGAAAAAAAAATCCTCGACCGGCCCAAAAGTGAAGCGGCCCACCGGGAATTCTCCCGATTCTCCCGATTACCCACCCCGGGCCTGCTTTTATGTCATACACTGATCAGTCTGCGCAGCGCCACATCAGGTTTAACCAAATGTGAAGGTTCCACCAGTGGAAGGAAGTCAGTGAGTCGAACTTACTTAAAGTGACCGGACCATAAGTCGTGATGTAAGGAATACTGCTTCCGGGTCCATGCCTTAATTCGTTTCTACCCCAAAAGCTGCCTCCAGGATCTTTTTCACAAACACTGGTTGTAAACCTTTTCACTGACAGCAACCATGTGCACCATCAAATCTTCATACTGCAGAAACTAAATATGTAGAGTTGTTCACATTTAAAAATCTGATACATTACCAAATGTCACACAACTCTGAACAAAATTCAATGACATCAAGGCTTTAATGTGATTTGTTACCAAGGCACACATGGTCCAAGTCAACCATTACGCTTTTTCGTAATTTTTCTTAACTTTTTTCGTAAAAAAAGTGGATGAAACTAATAACACTGAATAATTGTATGTAGCTTTGTCTGTCCTTTTCCCCTGTTTACTTACCTTGCATATTAAACACAATTAGCACAATTCGAACTAAAGGTGACATTTTAATAAAGTTAAACTATACTTACACAACTTTGCAACATTACACAACAAAGATTTAAATGCAGAAGAAAACCAAAATGGTCTACACATAAACCAAAAGTGTCATTAATTCTCTGGGAACAGGTTACTTGGAAGAAAAAATAATAATAACACAATCACTTACCCCCTCTTATAAGGAGAATAAATGTTACAAGAGCTTAAACTGTAAATTAGCTTTAGCTTTATGGTTAAGTGATAAAGGTCTGCAAACATTTTACCAAAAAAACTTGTTCTGATGAAATGTAAATGCAAATGTTCTGCAATAGCCTCTGTATTCAGTGGTATATCACAATTGTAATAGTTTCAATTACACACAGCTTTAAGTACAATGCGGCCAGTGTAGGCAAGTGAATAAAATATCAGTGTGAAAAGCTCTCATTCTTTTGCAAGCTCAATTTTGAACATACCTGTCCTGATACAGAAGAAACATGAGATATTTTTTTCTGTACGTGTGTTTCCCTTAGTGCTTTCCCAAGTATATTTTCCAAAGTAAATTTAATTTTATATTTTTCAAATACTTCTTTTAATATTATTCTCTTATTTTCATATGCATGACATTCTATTATTACATGTTTTACTGTTTCAGGTTGATTACATTGTGTACATAAACCTGTTTACCTATTAAATGCAGAGTTTTATTGAGTCCTGAATGCCCTATTCTGAGACGAGTAATAACTGTATCCTCCCTCCGATTTTTACCCATTTCTCTTCCTTCACCGCCTTTGCTTTGAATATTCTGAATCTGAATTGAATAGTCTTCCTGTATCATTAATATCCCAGTATTCCTGCCATATATTTTGTGCATGTACCTTTATGATAGTCTCGGCTTCAGCTTTACTTAATTTAATCTGAATATCTATCGTTTGAGATTTGAGAGATTGTTTTGCTAAAATATCTACCTCTTCGTTTCCTTTCACACCTACATGTGCAGGAACCCAGACAAATGATACATTCTTACCATTATTATGTAATCTAAATATAATTTGATATATTTAATTTAATATGTCAAGTCTACATGATTTCCCAGATCCAATACTTATGAGAGCAGATAAACTATCAGATGCAACTACTACATTGTTTTTATTTCTTTGTTCTATCCACTGTAGACCTAATAGTATTGCTACCAATTCTACTGTATACACTGATAGGTAATCTGTTGTTCTCTTTTTAATATTTTCCTCGCATTGTGGGATGTATACTGCAGCACCTGTGCGACCATTTTCAGGGTTCTTTGAACCATCTGTAAATACAATTATTTTACTTATGAAATGCAACTACATATAATTCTTAACTATACACCAGACAGGCATAAGCTTCGATTTCCTTTTAATTTCTTCCTGTAATTGCAAATCAATTAATGGCATTATAAATTTCCATGAGGGAATTTCAGAGTATGGTACTGTTGGACATATTGTATATTATGCAAACATGCCTTCCTTGCTTTTGCATCTCCTATCCATCCAAAACTCCTAAAATTTGATTTATTATGTTCCCAACACTCTTGTACTATTGCCTTTGTAGGGGATAATTCATTATGTCCTTGTATGTTCACCCAGTACGCACGCATAAGTTTAAGTCTTCTAATGCTTAGTGGCATCTCCCCAGTTTCAACCTGTAAAGCCGCTACTGGAGATGTTTTAAATACTCCACTACATATTCTGATTGCTTAAGCTTGTTCTAGGTCTAATCTCTTTAAGTTTGTTTCTGATGCTGACATATATGCTATACATCCATAGTCAAATGTTGACCTCATAAGAGCCCAGTATATCCTTCTCAATGAAGACCTTGTTGCTCCCCAATCCAATCCTGACAAGCAACGCAAGACATTATTCATTTTCTTACATTTTATTTTGATTTTATCAATTTGCTGTTTCCATGTCAGTTTTTCATCAAAAAGAATCTCTAGAAATTGAATTACTCTAACTTGTTCAAGTTCTTGGTCATTTAACTTAATTTTCTTATGTTTCTTAGCAAAACAAATTACCTGTGATTTTGTTACTGATATTTTAAAACCCCACTTATGTGACCACTTTTCCACAGCAATAATTGCTGTCTGCATTTTCTTTTGCATATATTCTACATTTCTTCCCCTTATCCAAAGGGCCCCATCATCTGCATATAATGATTTTCCTATATTATGATCAATTCCTTCAAAGATGTCATTAATCATTATAGTAAATGACTTGTTATTTCCTGTTCTGTGCCATGTTTTGTAGTCCTTTGTAGTTTTTCTTGTTTATTAGTCTTCCCAGTTGTTTCTAGTTAGCCACACCCCCTTGTTATCTTGTTTAGCTTGTTTGTCCCTGTGTATTTATAGCCCTTGTGTTTCACTTGTTACTTTGTCAGTTGTTGTACATGTATGGGTGCTTCTGGTTCGGTCCTTCTCGTGGTTTTGTTTCTTTGTCCTTGTGAAACATCTTTGAAACTTCTTTGATCTCGTGTTCTTTATTATTTGTACTACGTGTTTCTCCATTAAAACCCTACATATAGATCCTCGCTTTCCGCCTGCTTTCTTCGGCACACTACAGAAGTTGCCGGAAGGAGACAGGAAAATGTTGTCTCAAAGAGACTGAGCAAATATCTGAACTAATCAGACACTCTTAAAGGTCATAGCAGTTCACAACCATTTAGTGAGGTGACCAATCAAAGATGACCGGGAGAAAGTCTTTGTTCTATCTAATTTCCGTTTGCATGTTGTTAAGTAAACATGCAATTTATTCTCTTATAATGCCTCATATACAGTGAGGAAAATAAGTATTTGAACACCCTGATATTTTGCAAGTTCTCCCACTTAGAAATCATGGAGGGGTCTGAAATTGTCATCGTAGGTGCATGTCCACTGTGAGAGACATAATCTAAAATAAAAATCCAGAAATCACAATGTATGATTTTTAAACTATTTATTTGTATGATACAGCTGCAAATAAGTATTTGAACACCTGAGAAAATCAATGTTAATATTTGGTACAGTAGCCTTTGTTTGCAATTACAGAGGTCAAACGTTTCCTGTAGTTTTTCACCAGGTTTGCACACACTGCAGGAGGGATTTTGGCCCACTCCTCCACACAGATCTTCTCTAGATCAGTCAGGTTTCTGGGCTGAGTTTGAGCTCCCTCCAAAGATTCTCTATTGGATTTAGGTCTGGAGACTGGCTAGGCCACGCCAGAACCTTGATATGCTTCTTACAGAGCCACTCCTTGGTTATCCTGGCTGTGTGCTTCGGGTCATTGTCATGTTGGAAGACCCAGCCTCGACCCATCTTCAATGCTCTAACTGAGGGAAGGAGGTTGTTCCCCAAAATCTCGCAATACATGGCCCCGGTCATCCTCTCCTTAATACAGTGCAGTCGCCCTGTCCCTGTTGTGGTTTAAATCTTTTCAGGGAAATGACTTCAAAGATATTTGACATCAGAAAAAATTAGACTTTATTAACAAACAAAGCCGAGTGCCCCTCTGCAGAAAGACCCCCCAGAAAGATCGCCCAGCAAACGTATATACCCTCTCCTTGTCCCAAACATGGTAATACATTCTATAGCTTATTTTGAGAAATAGTTTGTACCATGTGACTTTACTGAAATAGAATTCTCTGCTGTAACAACACCTTGTGCTCTCAGGTTCCAAAGTCAGCCAAAGTCACCCACAGACAAGGAAATAATAGTGTACAAAAAAACAGTTAAATTACTTATTTTCTAAATAATAAAATCTTCAACATTCCCTCCTCTGGGGCTTATTTAAGCCCCACATTCGCTATCCTTTCCAGAGTGTAGTTTCAAAATCCAGTCCCCTCAGTTATACTACCTTAGTGACTAAATTAAGTCACTCATTCTTATTTTCAATGACTGAAATTATGCCACCATACTCCGGAGGAGCAATCGAGCCAAACATCTTTCTCCATACATTTTCTTTCTTTCAGTTGTTTTTTCTTTTTCAATGGAGAAAGTAAAAGACTCGAATCCTCCCTAATCAACCATCAAACATTGTTACAAGTGTGTGGATGAAATTGGTTCAACATTGTCTTATTGTCACAGTTATGTAGAATGCTTCAAACACAAAAAATCCCTTATACAGTTAAAAGTTCTCGAGGTGTATATATCCTCTTCGATGCAGACACCCTGGATCTGGCTTATTCATTTTCTTCTTCATCCTTATTCGAGGTACTTCTATCAACGTCCAATGATTGTAAATCTCAATTTGGGTTATAAGCCCAATCTTCTTAATAATATATGATTTAGATGCCCTCTCAAATTGATTTTCATTATCTTTTTAATATGGGAAGTACACAACAGAATAATAACCCCTTTTCATTTTTGCAACTCCAAAAAACATTCCTAATTCTTTTAATCAAGCTTTCCATAACTTTTTGACTCAATCATAATTAATCTCTAAACATAAGTCATTCTACTTTTTCATGTAATTATTTTCATTATTATAAAGGCAAATCATTATAATAAATCTTTGCTGATTATTGTAGAATAATTGATTCAGTTTGCGTTTTTTCCCCGCATATTCCATATGAATTTCGATTTAAAATAGGGCTGGGTAAAAATAATTTTATCTCTTTTTTATTTGCTTATTATTTTTATGAAGGAATATCAATTCTTAAATTTGAAGAATCAATCTTTCAGTCAGTCATTTTTAGTTGATGAACAACCATAACACTGTAGTGCATCTTCTATCCATTAAATCGCAATTTTCTTTGTTATAGCGTTTTACATTTCAAATTCTGTCTACTTTATTACAAATTTAACCAATAAATATCTCACGTGTTGCAGCTCCTTCTCATTATAGCTCCTCAGTTCAAGCATACCTTAACTGAATACCTTTTCTTCCTTTCTACTAATTTCTAAATGAACTATCATGAATTAACTTAATTATGTCACATGTAATCACTCAAACTAAAAAAGCTTCAAGAGCAATGTTACATTTACTTCATAAAAGTCATTCAATGACCTCATTAGACAATTAGAAAAAATAACTCTCGAAAATAACTTTTTGCACTGTCTTACATATTCATTGTACGGTCATTTATGTTTCTGTATATCTAAGTTTTTTCCTCAACCATTTCAAACATAAAGCATTATAACTTAATTATTGTTAAAACTTCCTTTCTGTAATTTAAGTTTTTGCATACAAATAATTTTACTCTTCAATTTTTCTGGAATAACTGCTGACCCATTATCTAAACTTATTTCTGATAGAAATTCAAATCTAAGGAATACTTCTCTAATATTTAATTACTTCTCCTGACCCTCCTCTGCTGATTTCATTGCCTTTACCCATCTCTATCTTGTTCATATAATCCATTACCAAGTGTTTTATTAGTCCTTCTGGTACTGATATATGGCCTATTTGTGTCACTGTTCCTTTCCTACCTTTATTTTTGGCACAAATTTCTCTTGTGTACAGTCAACAATTGCAAAAAATGCCTTTTATTTAATTTTCCTTATTCTTTTTCCTTATTCTTAATTTAGCCTTTTAATTATTGTCCTTCCTTATTCTTTTAATCCCTCCCCCCTTGTGCAGGTGAATACCTGTGCATGTGGTTTGAGAATATTCAAAAGTATGTTTTTGTGCAATAACCTGTCATTCTTACCCCCCTCTGGTACCACCATATAGATTGTTCATAAGGCAATAATCTACATGGTATTGAACAGTCTATATGCTATAACAATTTGTTTGTTATTGAATTTGAACAATTTTTATCTGAGGTGGTTGTTCTATTAGCACCATTTAATATACATTTAATTAGTCAAATAGCATATTGAATCAAATCATAATTCAAATCATAAATGAAATCAAATATTTGTTAATAGCCAGTTTTAATCTTTCTTTAATTTTTAACTGTAGCCTTAAATTAATTATGTATACCCGTTTTATTGACAAATTACATTCGAGTACCCATTATAATCTATTTTAAAATGTCATTTAGGTCTATTTGTATTTTCCTTCATGACTTGTCTTAATTCTCACTGTGCTATGACAATTACTTGAATTAGTCGCTTATCATTCATTATTTTCATTTGTTTTCTGATTTTTCATTATCGTTTACATTGTTTTTGATATAGGCTATTCTTTAATTCAATAATTTTTCTTTCTGGGGTTATTATTAAGTTGCTACTAGTATATTCAATGGCTTTAAGATTAAATTTAAAGACAGTTTGGTAGATGTTGACTATTGTTTGAACTTGTACTCATCTCTGTTGATTCTCTCTTCTTTGCACAACTCCTTGTAAGTTTCTTATTCTGCAACTTTTCATTTAAAGTTCTTCTTTTTCCATTCATGTTGATCATTGTGAGTTGTAATTGGCTTTTTCCTTTTCTCTCATTGGCAAGGGAAGGTCATTGCCAGCATGTCTTTGAACCCTCACTTGCTGTTGTGGGGGGTTCCTGGAGTCGTTTGGTGTATTTTAAGTTGAGAGCCATAGACTCAAATGTCACTTTGCTGATCAATGTTCAAGCCTCTTTTGAGATGACAAAGCACAGTCACTGGTTCTTTTTGTTTGATTTGTCCCAGAAACCTTCCTGGAACTGAACTGTTCTCATCTGCGAATGCAACCTTCATTATTTCTGTTAGTTCTGTTAGTGACAACAACATATTAGATCATCTGCTCATCTGCTCCATTGTCCTTCTTGGTGTCACCTGTAAAATGATCATGTGGGCTGAGTGGTGTTCTGGCCTCTTTTGTGTGTTTTCTGCTCATTAGCAGCAGGGCTTTACCCCTATATTACTTTTTACAATTAGTCAATTCAGCTCAGTTATCTCATTGTTTTGAGTCCCATTATCAGCATACTAGTTATCAGGCATCTTGGACAACACTCAACCCAGTTTGCTAAAAGACAAAAGTTACAAGACAATATTTCATACTTTTGACAAAACGTCAGCTCCTTCATGATATGCTGAAAAGAAAATCAGATGTGTTATGCTCCATCATGATATTCTGAAAGGAAAGTCAGATGTGTTAGGTGCTGCGCAAAATATAGTACCGTTTTGTTTTCTTTTACAATTTTTTTCATTTTCTTTTTCTATTGTCACTACAGTTTCGACCAGGAAATTAACCAAATCCATCCATGGTCATTATTTTATTGGGCAGAATATGCCCTGTGGGCCCACATATGAAATTTAGATACAGCTGTAGGCAAAATAATTGATTTGCCTTAGTGTACACCATCTCTCACTCATTCATACTCAGTCACTCATCGGCCATCACACATTCTTCTTCCGCAGGTTGTGCTCTAAATGCGGAACTTATAATTTTAGCTGTGGAATTCCAAAGGTCTGACAGACAACATCACAGCACAGTACACTATTCAGAAGTGTCAGTGATCTTAAGGTTTAGATTAACACCGTTGTTACAAACCCTTTTTTCTTGTTTTTTTTTCCCCAAACTCTAATAGATTAAATATTTCAGAATAATAGGCCTTAGTATGGTGCAGTTGAGAGTAAGACAGCCAATTGTAATTTCTCAAATGCATTTTGTAATTTGTTTGGTCTACTTTTTTCATATTCTTTTGGTTTTTCTCATTCTCATGAGCTGCTTTAAGAAGAACATTGGAGATCTCTACCTAATCTTGGATCCATGGCCAATAACATTTCCATCTCATTATCCCAGTTTTGACATCATTCTTTATTTAATAATTTTTGGACTTTTGGAGTTATTTCTTTCTCCAATCTATCTCTATAAAAAAATATTAAAACAAGATGGAGTGACCAGTGTTTTTGTTTTGCAAGCAAAAATAATAATTCTTTGACATTTTGTGTCTTTTCCTTTGCCAGAGAATAATTCTATCATGCTTTTAGCCCTATAGTTGTCCTCACTATACCAAATCCAGCCTCAGTTTTAACTATTTGGTGAGTTGAACACCCACTTCTCTGTATTTTCTTTTTCTTATAGAGCTGGACTTGTACCTATTGAAAAAGCAGAGAGGGTTAGTTTAGCAGAGAATATAAATTTGAAGCAGTCTCTAGAGTGATCATAAGGTTTTGTCACACCTGTGTGCCCCGTAAGGGTCTGTTCATCTGTTTTTAGATCAGTGTCTGTTGACATGTTTTTCAGCCTTGCTGTCACTCAAAGGCCATTGCAGAGTTGAGAATAGGCTCTGCTGTTTCTCTGTCTCTTCTCAGTTTGGGATTTTGATCAATCCTGTAACAGTTTTGCATCTCAGGATTTGTCTTTGTTTTCAGGAAAAGTCTCAAGTGAAAGATTCACCTTTTCCAACATTATTTCAGTCTTTCTGAGTCTTTTTGAACTTCAGGAGGGAGCTGAGAACCCCTCACCCACTTCTCTCTTCTTCTTTCTGCATTCTTGTCTCTGCATTCATGTCTTTGCCCTTTGCCCTCTTGTTGCTTCCACAGGACACTGAAAGATGAACACTCAGATCTGCATGAGTCAAATTGAACTTTTACATATAAGCTATTAGCTCTTTATATACATTCCACTTTTTAACCTGCATCTTTTCACTATTTCTTTTATATAAAAATCTCACTGGTTGACCATAGCATTTCCCTCATTCTATTAATAAGCAGTTCTTCATTGCAGGAAAAAGCAAGCTAGTTCTGTTTTTCTCTATGTCAGCAATAATATAACTCTGAGATTATCTGAAAATAATACAATTAAATAATCTTCCCTATCATAAAATCAGACTTCAATCTTTCTTCTATATTTGCATGCTGTGTTCACAATAATCTAGTATGTTTCTCAACAAACATCAAGGAATTCCTCTTATTTATTTACTCTCATCAACTTCTGTAAAGTATTTTTGACTTTTGAAACTTGGTCACTCAATCTTTCTAACCTTCAGCACACTGCACCAGTTATTTTTCTCTTAACACAAACGTATTAATCTGCAATGGAATACTTTTCCCACTCTGTCTTCAGGGATAACGAGATGCAAATTTTAGACGTCTTCAGACATAATATATAATATATTAAGCACGTGCAATCTTATTTATATTCATCTATTAATATTTATCATTACATTTATTGATTAACTATATATCTTATTATTTTAACTTATTTTATACTACAATATTCTGCTAAGCTAATATCTTGAAACAATTGTTTTCCCTTACTTTTCTTTCTTTCTTTTTTTAATACCCTCATTTCATGTCCCTAAAGGTCATTCACACATTCTCTGTCCCTTCAAGCAACCAGGGTCAGAGGTCACTTATTTTCAACCACAGGCACAGTCACAGGATCCTACAGGCACACCAACATGATCTAACACTTTTTTTTCCCCTTCTCTGTCAGATCTGAACAATACATTAAAATATTCACTCCTTAGTACAATGACACTTTTAACTATCCTATTCCTAGGATTTAGATAGCCTGAGCAGACCCTTGCACATGCATTCAAGGCGGTAACCGCTACCTAAACCTATAGACTTTTAAAACCTCTATTTTCCAGCTTCACCCATAGCAGTCCTTCGTTAAAACTTTGTTTAACAAAGCGGTATCCGTGAGCTAACCATCTGTGCACATGCTATACTTCTCAAAGTAAGCACAGATAAACCACTGATATCCTTATCAGTACACTTGCCATCCTCTAGGCCCTCTTGACAAGTAAATACAAATTAACTTATATCCTTATAAATCCCCTGTGTGCATGCTTTTTGCTCATCATCCTTCGAGGCCCTCTTGATGAACAAACACAGAACCTTACGTACGTACGTCAAAACTCTTTGCGCTAAATCAGCATCACCAGTAGTTATAGAATCCACTCAGGATTAAACAAGCACTAGCAAACACTATCGGGAGCTCCCCCACGCTTTTACCAACTACTTGACATCTACAAAGACAATGCATGCAATTTTTCTGATATCAAACACTCCTTTTCACTTTTTAAGTTCTTTAAATTTGGAGAAGCTTTTCTTACCACATCCGGGCCACTGGTGACTTACACACACACCTTATTCAAAAGCAAAAACTGCTCACCTCAAAGTACAGCGGCCACTGTTGTCTGTGTCAGTCACCAGCGATCCCTTCGTGGCTCCTTCAGCTCCTAAGCCACGTCCCTGTTCGGGCGCCATTTGTTGTGGTTTAAATCTTTTCAGGGAAATGACTTCAAAGATATTTGACATCAGAAAAAATTAGACTTTATTAACAAACAAAGCCGAGTGCCCCTCTGCAGAAAGACCCCCCAGAAAGATCGCCCAGCAAACGTATATACCCTCTCCTTGTCCCAAACATGGTAATACATTCTATAGCTTATTTTGAGAAATAGTTTGTACCATGTGACTTTACTGAAATAGAATTCTCTGCTGTAACAACACCTTGTGCTCTCAGGTTCCAAAGTCAGCCAAAGTCACCCACAGACAAGGAAATAATAGTGTACAAAAAAACAGTTAAATTACTTATTTTCTAAATAATAAAATCTTCAACATCCCATGTGCAGAAAAACACCCCCAAAGCATGATGCTACCACCCCCATGCTTCACAGTAAGGATGGTGTTCTTGGGATGGTACTCATCATTCTTCTTCCTCCAAACACGTTTAGTGGAATTATGACCAAAAAGTTCTATTTTGGTCTCATCTGACCACATGACTTTCTCCCATGACTCCTCTGGATCATCCAAATGGTCATTGGCAAACTTAAGACAGGCCTTGACATGTGCTGGTTTAAGCAGGGGAACCTTCCGTGCCATGCATGATTTCAAACCATGACGTCTTAGTGTATTACCAACAGTAACCTTGGAAACGGTGGTCCCAGCTCTTTTCAGGTCATTGACCAGCTCCTCCCGTGTAGTTCTGGGCTGATTTCTCACCTTTCTTAGGATCATTGAGACCCCACGAGGTGAGATCTTGCATGGAGCCCCAGTCCGAGGGAGATTGACAGTCATGTTTAGCTTCTTCCATTTTCTAATGATTGCTCCAACAGTGGACCTTTTTTCACCAAGCTGCTTGGCAATTTCCCCGTAGCCCTTTCCAGCCTTGTGGAGGTGTACAATTTTGTCTCTAGTGTCTTTGGACAGCTCTTTGGTCTTGGCCATGTTAGTAGTTGGATTCTTACTGATTGTATGGGGTGGACAGGTGTCTTTATGCAGCTAACGACCTCAAACAGGTGCATCTAATTTAGGATAATAAATGGAGTGGAGGTGGACATTTTAAAGGCAGACTAACAGGTCTTTGAGGGTCAGAATTCTAGCTGATAGACAGGTGTTCAAATACTTATTTGCAGCTGTATCATACAAATAAATAGTTAAAAAATCATATATTGTGATTTCTGGATTTTTTTTTTTTTAGATTATGTCTCTCACAGTGGACATGCACCTACGATGACAATTTCAGACCCCTCCATGATTTCCAAGTGGGAGAACTTGCAAAATAGCAGGGTGTTCAAATACTTATTTTCCTCACTGTATATAGGCTAATATGATATTAACCACAATTGTAACCTTGTAAGAGAGAGTGTTGTATAAGAAAAACACTGCAACTTGTATTGTAAAAGTTTTTATTATGAATCTGGTTTATTAAAGGAGTCATGACCTGTAATTTTCACTTTTCCACGAGAAAAAATGTATGTTATGATTGCCTAACGATTATACACTGGCCGGGAAGCCGATATTTAAAAGTGAAGCGTTTGTTTACCCCTGCGTTCGTCAACCAGCCCACGTGCACGCGCACTCAAATACGTGATGTTAATTTCTGCGCCGACTTGACGTCAAGTCGGCGCAGCGCAGGATATACCATATATGGACACCGCAGACCTATGCTGCAGGAAGCCCGCCATGCCCCTCTCCCCCTCATATTCAGTCGAGCGCCACCAAATAAAACAAACAGTCAAGTAATAATAAAAATAAAGAAAAGCATCACGTTACATGTCTGTATAAGAAAAATATTGAATGTCTAAAAAACCACAACGTGAAACAAGGCAAAAACACCACATGATAGCCAACGTTGATCTCAATAACCACTGTAAGCTGATCAAAAAAGTAGACTACATCTCCGTTAATGTAATCTACATTAAATAAAGGTAAACCTATGTGGGAGAAACTAGCAACAAACGTTTTAGCTCATTACTGATGTTAAGGTATGTCTCAGTCAAAATGATTGTCTTTACCATTCAGAGGCATCTTGCTGTAGACGTCCTTCCATCGACTCTACATCTTCCCTTTCCAGCTCAGGTTCAGAGTCTGGCTCGTGCATATAAGGTTGAATTCCGTAGGTCGCGGCCAGGTCGGGTTCATTCACAACTTGCGCCATGATGTCATTTTGGAATGATATGCTGAAGCGTTACCTGCGGTGTCAACCCCCCTCCTTCCCGCCACCAATCAACGCGCCCCTCATTTGCATTATTACAATGACCGTCCACGACAGCCAAAATATCGCATCAGATCTCGCGAGACAAGAATGCCTTCAGAAATAAGGGTCAGAGGAGCTCTGTGTTTATTTTTTTTCAACTTTATTTCAACTTTTCTTTTTTAGAAGGGCCTGAAAGACTATAATAGAGCGTGGGTATCCAAGGTAATACTAGGTTATGACTCCTTTAAGAAAAACACTGCAACTTGAATTGTAAAAGTTTTTATTATGAATCTGGTTTATTAAGAAAAACACTGCAACTTGTATTGTAAAAGTTTTTATTATGAATCTGGTTTAAGAGAAACACTGCAACATGTATTGTAAAAGTTTTTTATTATGATAATGCTTGAAAGAAATGACTATATATTATTCGATGTTTAAGCATTTAATCAAATGAAAGAATAAACTACAGTAGGTAGTAATAACACTAAGTAGTAGAAAGCATGTATCTTAGCAAAGTAGAAATGGCAAGCAATACCCGTTTGATGAGGAGCATGAGACGCAGGAGAGAGGCAGAGGGTCCAGAGCAGCAAGCAAAGGAGAACAAAGGAAAGAGCTTTATATATGGAGTTTAGAAGGGGGTTTCCAGAACTGAGGACAGTTCAAGACTTCGGATTGGACAGATTGTCTGTAAAGGACTGAATCTGTGCGGAGGGCGTGTGGACTATAAAAAGTATTGTAAGGAATGTCAAAGTCAGACGCTGATTCACCAAGGACGGCCTCTCCGGTGTTAGATGCCTTACCATTGCGCCTCATGAAGACGAAAGCTTGCAAATTAATTGGTTTTGAATTACTTTTATTTTTATTTTATATATTAGTACCTTTTATGTAAACTAGTTAACCTGTATTTAATAAAAAATACATATAATTGAAATTAAGAAGCTCGCCTGCCTTAAGTCTCTGTTTTACAAAAGATTGAGCTGAACTAAACCACGGAGCAGTCTTTCGTCTGAATTGTAAGTATGGAAATGTATGTACTTATTGTTTAGAACGAATTCGACTGACTTTACCTAACCTAAGAATAAACAAAATAAGGTAGAAGGTGTCTATATTTAAGATCCAAACAAGGGGTTAAATTAAGCACCATAAAACAATGTTCATGGTGGCATGGATAATTTGTGCAGTCTTTACACAAAAGTATGGTACAAACATTTATGATGCAATTTATCATAACATGTTGTACACCATTGATTATAAAATAAAAAAGAGGATTCTTTTGATACCAAGAAAGAGGATTTGAAGACATTAAAGCAGTGATACATCATCTTTGGATATCAACATTTGAAGTTACTCTAACATAACTAAAGAATCAAAACTAGTCATAACTAATAAACCATAGGGACATGCATAAAACACAGGAGAAATAATATAAACATTTGGGAAAGTTTGTGGGTAAGAATGGAGTAAATGTCCTTTGTGTATTGGAAGTTTGTCTCTAGTCTTTGACCAACTGGCTCATGCCGTCTGGTCTGCTGTGCTATCTTTTGAGGGTTGCAGATACAGTCTCTTGCTGAGATCGTGCAGGAGAGCAGAGGTGATAACGGTCTTTGAAGAGAACTGGTTTGAGGGCCGATGACAACAGGGGAGAGGGGGAAGGTTTTATGATGTCTAGAGCATTTTGGATTAAGTCTATTCGTTACAGCTTAGATTAAGACAGGATTAGGCCTTAGTTCAATTAGGAGATTTAAGTACCTTTTATAAATGTACCTTAGAAAAACATAACTGGTGTGCATCTTGAGACAAAACAATGGCACTGACCTATTTTAAAATATGTAAGTGCAAATTGCTTTCAGTTAACCAGCTCAAATATGCATTTTTGTCTGGGACTAGGCTTAAGCCTTGTCTTTGAAACCTGGGGTCAGTGTTCTCTCAGGTGATTTATAGAATGCAACCATATCTCAAGACATTTACCCATTGCATTAAATGCTATATATACTATATTATTATAGGTTTATATTTTTTTCATACTTTAAGGAGATCAAATTAAACAGAGAAAGTGAAATGCTAGCATTGGTTGGAAGGAGAGTTCAACATCAAAGACTTAAAAGAAAAACTTCTAATTTCAGTCAGAGTTCCGTTCATTCTTTAGGACCTTCTCTTTCAACAAGTCCAGTATGACCTGCCTTTCCTGACTCTCCAGCTCAAACCGTCGTTCCTGCTCTTTTCTCTCTGCTCCAAGACGCTCTCGATCCAGGGCAATCTTACTCCTTTGGATTTCTAGCTCCTCTCTTCTCAGTGCCATCTCATCCTCTCGCAGACTTTGCTCTGCTTCAAAGCGCTTTTCTAGAAAGCTCAGGATCTCTGAATAGGTTTGGCAGCAGCACTGACATGGCCTTTTGGCTGTAGGAGCTGTGAGCTCAGCCTCCTCCTGCTCTTCAGGTTCTGGGCTTGCTACCAAGTTAAAAATTACACAAATGTGTTTAAATCATATGCAATAAAATAAATTATCTTCAGGCTGTATGTTGTTTAATGATACATGTGGTTATAATCATTTCCAAACTAAAAGCTCCTTACCAGCAGGTGGAGCTGTTGTTACTGACAGCACAGTGGATTTGTCAGGCTCAAGTGATGAGAATTCTTCCAGTGCTCTCTTCCTGAGCTCTTCATCCTGGTATTTATTTTCCCCACTCGCTAGAAGATTCTTCTCGGCTTCCAGCTCCAGCACTTCATGCAATAGGTCTTCTTTCTGTGCATATAGGCGCTCCGTACCAAACCTGGACATCAAAAACTCATATCTAATAACTTTGGTATGCACAAAAGCCACTCAGATTAAACTTGAATATTTTTTTCTTAAAATGTTATAAGCATTTCAGTTAAGATTTCTGGTAATTCCTGACCCCAGCTTTTAAAAGCACTTTTTTTTTGTGCACAAAAAAGTTAACTGACCAATGTAAAGCCTGGTTTATGCTGGCCACGTCCGCACAAGCACGAAGGTGTACACAACAAAAAATGATGTTGGCAGTTGTGTGGTGTGGACAGTCGTGCGCGTTGAGTGAACTAATTTTGCTTGGTGGTGTGCATGGCATTTTTTCTAACTTTTATGTGGCTCAGCTTTCGAAGATGCCCAATTTCGAGCCAATTCTGGCCGAGCAGGTACGTCTGCACCGTCATCTATACCGACACCCAGTTTGCGCTTCTCTACATTTACAAAATTACCCTTCAAAAGCAGAAATAAGCCTTTTTTATGAAAATAAAGGTCCATGTTTAATAAAAATGGTCATGAAATTAAATGAAAATGTTTAATTAAATTTGAAAATATTTCAGAGAATGTTGTTTGATTTAGTTTTATACATATATTCTCATGTCCATATATTTTGTTCTAATGCCACAAGTAATAATCTCAAGGTTTACTGGGTTTCACACTATTCTTTGGTTCTTTTGCTACATGGGTTTGGTGAAGTGTAATGAAAACAAACATCTTCACGTGTGTACCTTACGTCTTCTCACCACTGCTTCATGGTGGTTTGGAGGACAATTACTCTGAGTTGCCCACTGTCATTTCAAAGAATAGTACAGTGGCGATCGCGTCAATTATAAACGCCTTGTCCGTTTGGGCAGGATCGCAGTCAGAAGAGGCTTGCCGTGCGTTGCGGAGCCAGATAAAAGTATAATCAAGGCTTCATACTCTAATGCCTCAGTTAATAAGGAATTTTGAAATAAAGTTAATGACATCATGTATAACTATCTCACAGTTAAAGGTGCACTAAGTAATAATGTTTGTTTCACTGTCTGAAACAGGTGTGTTTTTGGACTTCATTCTGACACTTGCAACATCAAGCAAAAGCAAATGTGTTCAGCTGACCAATGTCATTTTAGAAAATCCTGTTTAACACCCATGTTGTTTCACAACCGAATGTCCAAAACCTGATCTCGACATGGCAGCCACCATGAAGGGAGCCCACCTTTATGTAGAATAAAATAGCTTTTTTAGGCAACTGATATTACTGGAATCTGTAAAGCTTTAGATTACAACCCACAAAGTACTGCGTAAGTAAAATTAATTTACAACGTAACTTTCAGTAATTATAGTGTACCTATAAAGTTCGTCCGTTTAGGTATACTAGTGCAGTGCCCGTGCAAAATCAGTTAATAGTTAAGAGCATAATAGCCAGTTTTCACACTGAGATCAGGCTATGTTTGACTTGTTGACTACTATCCAGTTAACGACCGATAAAACAACGTTAAGCACAACAAAGGAGAACACATAAACAGCTAACTTGGTTGTTTCAATGATGAAAAGTAAGGATTGCTTACACTGGAAAGATGGGGATTTGCCGTCACGATTGGTAAGAGGAGAGTTAATCTCGTTTAAGCCTGCATAGCTTACATGAGCTATCCTGTTGAATAGGCAGGGCAACTATTTAACATAGCATATTCAACATCACATAATTACAGACTAACTTCAGCGTGCATGACACAGTAATAACTTAGCATTGAGACCAGGCTATGCTTGAGCAAACAGTTTGTGAATAGGCTACTTCAAATGATGGCCATGAAAGAGACTGTGAACGGATTGAATAGGATATGTTTAGTTGGTGAATAGCATAGGCTACTATTACACTGTAGCGATAACGTTAAGCGCACCAGAATAAAATGTAATATTCAGAAGTAAACAGTGTAGCTGACTTACAGATTCAGTTAACATCCACAAATGAATAAGCACGACGATTAATAAGCGCAACGACTCAGGGAGCAGGCTACACATTGAACTAGAAAACGCTACTTAACCCTCTGGGGACCACAAACGCGCCCGCGCGTTTTGCTTGTTTTTTTTTTTTAGCAATGAAAATAAACACTAAATGCTCTGTTAATTTTGATCTTTCATTTTCGTGTAATACATCAATCGATCCTGTTCAGTTTCTATTTTTTTTCTGTATACTCACAATAAAAATAAAGTGTTTTGCTTTTTGACAAATAAAGAAAAATTAACATGATGCGATTTCTGCCTTCTCTCTGTCAGTAAACTCCCATTTGAAACGCGTTCGAAAATGATCTATAACTCCGCGAAAATTCAGTCAAACAGGCAAACAGACCCACGGGCATAAAGCTTGAGATCGCATCTTTTAAATGAAGTCATTTATATAAAAAACAAATATTATCAGCTTCTGTAATCTGTATAAAAAGAGAGCGACTCCTGTCGAGCTCATTACGAGCTAATTCACTGTAATGTGACCACTCCCCGGAGAGCGCGTGCTATTCAAACGCAAATTCTGATAACTATTTCAGAGCTGTGAAACGCCCACATCAGCTGTAAACAAAGCGCGTCGCGACTCCTCGCGAGTGAGACATTATAGCCTACCTTATGGAGAAAAGATTCTTCAGAACAGTGCTGATGAGGAGCAATATCTCCTGAAATGAGGAGCAGATTCCGCTGAGGAGTGAGGTAGGCTGTTTTCTTTTCTCACGTGTGGAATAACGTTATGGAAAAACGTTAGTGTAGGCCTATGTAAACCGCAAAAAGATGAATCCCATTTCTATAATATGACTCGCCTTTCTGTGAGATGAATGAAGGGGACATATTTGTAAAGACTGTTTAGCCTAAATATGAATCGCGCGTCTGTGTGTGAAAGAATAAACTGCTTTGCTATAGCCTACTGAGATGAGTAAAAATCGACTGGAATATGTTGAAATAAAATGTATTTGTATAAGCAACATATTAAACTGCAAAAAAATACTATTTTTGTCAAAAATAAATTATAGTAATAATAATAGACTAAGATGTTAGATGTTCCAATGTTGGCTATATTCAAACTAATGAATACATATGATAAAATGTAGGCCTATAATCTTTTTTTTTTTTTTTTTTTTTTTACAAAGAAAGAGTACACTTGAAATATTGTTGAAATTGTAATTATTGTTGTAATTGTAACATTTTTAATAAAATAGCAAAACATATTTACAAGAGAGATGTAAGCGAAATCTTAAATGGTCAATATAAGTCTTCTTCTAAATACATATTTTGTCCTTGCATTGTGGCTCAGTCAGTGTCACACCTGAATGAATGGCTAATTATGCAGAGTGGGTGGGACATTGTAATCTAAGGTGTAAACTGCTCCTCCCCCTCGCATATTGGCTTTCCAAGCAAAACCTGTTTTACACCATTTAAATCAATGTATTTTTTTTTGTGAACGATAAAGCAAGACTATTTTCACATAATTTTGAAGCTAGAACTCAAAGGGACAACATCCATTAGTCAAAAGTCTTGTGGACACATATTTAATATGTGTTTTGTGGTCTTAATTCAGCAACTTTCATTTTAATTTTTTCCAATAACCACGCATAAACATTATTCTCTTAAAAATACAAACATCTACATACACGTTGCTCACATATTATGGTAGCCCTGTTTGTGCTATATAGAGTGAATTTACACCTTTGCCATTAACATGTTTATAAATAACTGAAAAAAGCACAAATGTCAAGGCATGTCAGAACATCTCAAGGACCCCAAAAACAGCTTGGTCCCCAGAGGGTTAAGCTCCACTGCTTTCTTCGACCCTCTCTGTCTCTGGTCCTGTGCTGTGCTTACTCAGTGTGCAGAGTGTGAGAGGGGGAGTGGCCAGCTGTGCTCACTCAGTGTCAGTGTGAGAGGGGGAGTGGCCTGCGCTGTGCTCACTCAGTGTGCAGTGTGAGAGGGGGAGTGGCCAGCGGCTAGAGCGGCAAAAGCCATTATGTGCTTCTTTTACTGATATATGTAACGATATCTTTTGCATTTCCAATCCAAACAACGTCAAACTTGGCACTACTTGTGCCCGTAGCAAGACACCTGTCAAGTTTTAAATCCATCGGACTAATGGTTCGAGAGATATGCAAATAACAGACACAGACAGACAGAAAGACGTTCCTGTAATTTATAGATAGATAGGAAAAATATGTAAAGTTTGGGGAATAAAAGGGGAAACAGGAAAATTAACAAATTATTTATACCAGGGGTCCCCAAACTACGACCCGCGGGCCAAGTATGGCCCGCCCCCACATTTGGACCGGCCCTCTGAACAATGCCATGCAGAGAAATATTTTGAAAATTAAATTTTAAACATATAATCATATCATATCTGTATTTGATAATAAATATTGTCTTTCAAACTAAAATTTCCTTTAGATATTAACTATAATTTTTAAAGTAGCCAAATTATTTGTTAGATTCACCCAGATTAACGTTCCATCGTGATCGAGCAGGTGCACGCGATCCAGCAAGAAAATTTAAAGTGACAACAAAATGGCCAAACAGTTGGGAAAGAGAAAAGTTGATTCAGAATGCAGGGTATTTAACCAAAAGTGATTATTTTTTGTTCAATGCAAAGAAATGGCTGTTTGTCTCATCTGTCAAGAAGCCGTGTCTGTGTTCAAAGAATACAATCTGCGTCGACACTATGAAACCCGCCACAGAGACAAGTATGCGAGCTTACAAGGCCAAATGAGAGCCAGACAAAGTGTCGAAGCTAAAAAGTGGACTATCAGCTCAGCAGAATAGGTTTGTACGGCAAACCCAATTGAACCAGTCATCCATTCGAGCTAGCTTTCAGGTGACCCGAGATATTCCTTAAAAATGGATGTGGCCAAAGATTTTTACACCAATAGAAAAATGTCTCTGGGAAAGATGATGCTAACGGTAGCGAAATCTTGAGGTGGAGCAAGAAGAGAAAGATAGCTGATTGGCTACCTAGTGATAAGAAAAGGTATAAGACCTGAGGTTCCGACCATTGCAAATCAGATGAACAGCTTCATCTCACTTTGTTGCTTGTCAATAAAGTTACTTCTTCTGAAACCTGGAACTTCGACTCTTGAGAGATTTCTTCGAGACCTGATTTGAGGACTTAGAATTTGCTACAACACTGGCAGCCTCACAAAGTCTCAAAGGAACGACAGGGGAGGATATTTTTGGTAAAGTGTGCCAAACGATAGGAGAGTTGGATCTAGACTGGTCTAAGCTGGCCGGCACCACGACTGACGGGGCTCCTAGTATGGTTGGCACGTAGAGGGGACTAACAGGATGCATGAATAGAGAAATGGAGGAAAGAGGTCTCACGCCCCCTTTACAAGTACACTGCCTGATTCACCAGCAAGCACTGTGCTGCAAAGTTCTGAAGTGGGAATCTGTTATGAAGGTGATGTTGTCATGCATAAACTTCCAAGCCTTTCTGTCCGAGCTAGAGTCTGCTCACGGAGATGTGCTTTACCACACAGAAGTCTGATGGTTAAACCGGGGCAGAGTTTTGAGGCGTTTTTACGAGCTGCTACCCGAAATCAACATTTTTCTTCTGACAAAGGGCAAAACTGTCCCAGAACTGATAGACACAGAATGGAAATGGGACCTCACCTTTTTAACAGATGTGACAGAAATGTTGAACGGCCTCAACGTGCAACTCCAAGGCATGGGGAAACTAATATGTATTCTCACATAAAAACATTTGAGGTGAAACTAGCACTGCTTGTGGGACAAGTGCAAAAGCAAGACTTCACTCATTTCCCTGTTACACAAAGCCTCTCAGCTGAGAAACCAACGGCCCCATTTCCAGCTGAAAAGTCAGTGGAAGCGCTGGAAATGCTGAAAGCGGAGTTTTTGACGTGTGATTCCGTGAGCTACATGTCCACGCTAAAGAAATCCGCCTTTTTCAGAACCCCTTTGCTGCCGACATTGACAAAGCCCTGCCTTCTTATCAGATTGAGTTGGCTGAGTTAATGAACTGTGATGTTCTGAAAGACGCGTTTAAGCCCAACAGTCTCATTGAATTCTATACTGCCCTCCCTAACGAGACCTACCCAAATATCAAAAGGAATGCAATGAAGATGTCCACACTTTTTGGCAGCACGTATATCTGTGAGCAAACCTTTTCACGCATGAAACTGATGAAAAATCCGATGAGATCAAGACTCACTGATGAACAATTGCATCAGTCTTTGAGACTGGCTGTGACAGGAATGGAACCTGACATTGGACTTCTCACCAGCCAGAAACATAGTTCACACTGATTAGCCTAATACGCATAAGTAGCCTAAGTAAATGTTTTGATTTCAATAGAAATTAATATGAAAAAATGTCATTATGATAGTAATAATGCTCTTTTACTAGGCTATATATCCCTTGATATGTATGGATGTACGGTGCATAAATAATAAACAAATCTAGCATTAGGAGGCATAATACTGTAAATCCATTTAAAATCATAATAAAATCTCTACAATAATAAGTCACTCCGGCCCATGTCATTTTCTTTTAGACTATGGTCCTCCATTATAGAAAAGAAAAATGATGTGGCCCTCACAGAAAAAAAGTTTGGGGACCCCTGATTTATACTGTAAGTATTTTAGAACTAAGAGGTACTTATTCTACTATTATGATAGGCAACAATCTTACGTTTAGGAGCAATTTAGTGAGAACATACACTGCATACCTTTTTGTAATAACAGTATACCAATACATAAAGGCCTTTTTTGGT
Organism: Squalius cephalus; assembly: GCF_949319135.1. Taxonomy (NCBI): domain Eukaryota; kingdom Metazoa; phylum Chordata; class Actinopteri; order Cypriniformes; family Leuciscidae; genus Squalius; species Squalius cephalus. Next base: position 29,352,965 of record NC_137131.1, on the reverse strand, counting down.
AACACTTTATTTTACAGTGTCCTTGTTACATGTACTTACCATAGTAATAACAGTAAATTATGCATAATTGCATGCAACTAACCCTCAACCAAATCCTAATCCTACCCTATCCCTATAGTAAGTACATGTAGTTGATTAATATTACTCAGTACTTAAATATATAATTACACTGTAACAATGACACCTTAAAATAAAGTGTAACCCTTTTTTTTAATTACGGGGAACATATTGTAATGCGTCTGGTGGCTGTAGAAAGGCGCACGACGAAGGAGATGGTGATGGATGCAAAGTCTTTTAATACAATGACAAACTTCACACAAACAATAACCTACAAGGGACTGAACAGAACGGGGAGTATAAGTACATAAGGCAAATGAGGTAACTAAACAGGAACAGCTGACAAGTCTTAAATAATTAGAAACCATAGTCACTAACTAGAACTAATACAGACAAGGCAGAAACTGAACATACCGGTGACACGGTGCATTTATACAATATTCTTTTTGATAACAAAAGTGCACTGATTAAGTTTGGTCTTCCGTGTTTCAAGGCAAGTAAAACTATAATTTTTTATAAACAAGTTTTTTATAAATACTGGGGAAATATGCTCTTATTCCATGTAGTTACAGAGTAAGTGGTGCTTGTTACCCTCTTGTTCGATGTAGATGCAAGGTAAACAAGACTGGGGAGCTGTAAATTAATATGCCGCTTGTTACCCTCTCGTTCCATGAAGTTACAGGGTAAGTACAATAAAAATGCATACACACAATCTGATATCACTGACTCTGAAACTTTTATTTAAAAAACAACTTATTTCAAAACAGATTTACAACACTTCTTATTAGTTAATTTTTTTTTTAAATCATTTCAAATACTGACAGTCCTGACAAAAAATTAGCACGTTTTGTTCCCCTCGCCTCCCCCTTTTTTTCTTCTCTTGCTTGGCTTCCTCTTCATTTTCTTCCTTTCCACTGATGAATATTAAGAAGGAATCCCATGTCTCTTGCTATTCTGTACTATGACTGTCAGGATACAGGCAAGGAGACAGAGGTAAGTGAATCCAAACACAGCTTTATTCAAGTTGACAAGAGTGCAAGGTGAGTATTCAGTGAGTTCAAGTGCAGATTCAATGAAGATCACTCGGTGCGGGGCAGACAGCAGGTAAGCATGTTCACATCAGGTTTGTAGATACCAAACAGTCAGTTCATAAATACTTGTCTTTTCTCTTGCAGATGCCGTCGATAGCAAGCAAGCTCGGAGGAAACACTGGAAGCTCGGGAGAACAACAGATCACAGGCAATAGGAAATCGAACAAGATTCCTGGAGAGAGTAGAACAATGACACAGAGGTTAGTGTTTCACAGGTGAGTATACATTACATCTTGGAAGCATCAGAGGTTCAGGAGACAACGGATCATGGTCTGTTCCTGTTGGAGGCTTGACAAAGCCTCCTCAACCTCAACAGAACAGACATGAGCAGACTGCTCAGGGGTGGCCTCCAGAATTTGGGGAAAGCAGGAAGTCGTCTTCCTCCTCTGTTTACGAAAGCGAGGGTGTGCTGCAGCGAATGACTCTGGGTCGGCGGGACTGGCGCGAAGCGCTGGCTCAGCGAGGCTGACGTGAAGATCTGGCTGGACGCGAAGATCTGGCTGGACGTCTCCCACAGTGAGTGAGGAACCACACACCCACAGCGTGCGGTCAATGAATTTGACGAGAGGTAGGTTGAGATCATCCAACAGCAGTATCTGGGCGAGTGGATCATCTAACCCGCTCCAGAACTGCTGTTGAAGGAAGTCCTCATCCCAGCTCCCATCCTGGTGAAGGTGAAGGAAAACTTCAGCAAATTCCTCCAGAGTACTACCGTTCTGGTTGAACAGTGGATTCCGTGGGGTTTGCGGAAGCACCGTCTTCGGGCAGTGTAGGATCCATAGCAGTATTGGTCAAGCCTTCTGTCAGGATACAGGCAAGGAGACAGAGGTAAGTGAATCCAAACACAGCTTTATTCAAGTTGACAAGAGTGCAAGGTGAGTATTCAGTGAGTTCAAGTGCAGATTCAATGAAGATCACTCGGTGCGGGGGAGACAGCAGGTAAGCACGTTCACATCAGGTTTGTAGATACCAAACAGTCACAGTTCATAAATACTTGTCTTTTCTCTTTCAGATGCAGTAGATAACAAGCAAGCTCGGAGGAAACACTGGAAGCTCGGGAGAACAACAGATCACAGGCAATAGGAAATCAAACAGGATTCCTGGAGACAGCAGAACAATGACACAGAGTTTAGTGTTTCACAGGTGAGTATACATTACATCTTGGAAGCATCAGAGGTTCAGGAGACAACGGATCATGGTCTGTTTTTGTTGGAGGCTTGACAAAGAACTGAGGTATTGGTGAGTGTTTTATAGCGCTTGTGACGAGGTTGCTGATGGTGAACAGGTGCGGGTGATTAGTAATCCGGGGAGAGTGATTGCAGGTGCACCAAAAAGGATCCTGGGGAATGTAGTGCAAAAAAGACAGACGGTGAACGTGACAATGACATAAAAAAACATACCATTTTAAACTGTAAACTATCGCAAAAACTATTGCGAAAAGTCATGTGGAATTCAGATGCTGTCTGTTTTTTATTTAAAAAAAAATAATGCTCACAACAAAATACAAACAATAATAATGAGAAACAAACAAGACTGAAGGACAGAGACACCAGTTTTCGCTTGAGTTTAACAACGCGCTTACATCAAGCTTCATATTGCGCTGCACAACATGCTTACGTTTACATCAAACGTGAACTAGACTCTTGCTGGTAACAGTTGGTCGGAAGCAAAAAGATAAAATAAATTCTGAGAACATTTCTGGGTGTACCATATTTTCTTTTAATACAGAATAGCAAGAGACATGGGATTCCTTAAGTTTCACAGGCCCACCGGTGGGCCCACAGCCATTACATATTTAAAACAGTAATATTCTATACTAAACCTAAAATTAATCTTGACAAACTATATATCATTTGAAAGCTTACAATCTCTAGTTTCCATATTTGGTGACTGATTCTCAAAATAAATTATATAGGAGCCGTAATTGATCAATTTCCAACAAGAATATTTTCATTCTCCTAAGGTGTGTTCAGACCTTTATTTTGAAATAGCGATGAACATGAAAAATCATGAAAGAATGGTAGAAACCTCAGTTTGTTTTCATGCCAAGAGTTCAAAAGATAACATCCAATCTTATTTTTTTTAGAAAAAAGGTCTGAAAATGTTTTAAATATAAATAACAAAAAAATAGATTCACCATTTGTGATGTGGCAGCGAACTATAACGCACATACGTGTTCTTTTTATTTTATTTATCTAGTTTATTAGAGGTTGAATTCATATCACAATCTGCCAAACTTCCCATACTACTTCTGAATAGGATGTCTACTTCATAAATTGTATAAAAATTGTGGAAATATATGGTTCAGATCACTCAAACCACATATGGAAATGCCCTTTGTAGCGACAATGCCTCTGTTTAGGGAATTTATTAGCTCAAATGAGAGGAGATATTCATTAGATATGAATATTCATATGTTGCTTACATAAATTAAATTATTCCAAATAGGGAATAGGTCAAACCTCACCATATATTAATAATCCCACGATTACTCGTAGTAACATTAATAGAGGTAGGTAAGATTATATTTTAATCGGGGGAAGTTTAGGTAGAAGTTAATGTTTATTGATCATGCAACCGTCTGGCCTGCATCCGGTAGCACGATCTCTGAACAGTAACTGGCCTATAACACTGGCAAAATCATACTCCTGTGGCCACTTAGGACGATAATCAGGGACGTCGTTAGGCCTATTTTAGGGGGGCTGAAGCTACCCCAAAATGTTCCTAAGCCCCCCTAAATGATAATAATAACAACAATAACAATTCGATTTATCAATAACCGTATCCTCATTCATATTTAGACGCAACAAATGATATATATAGCCTATCCAGCTACAAAAAATAGCCGAAAAGTCGGAAGTTGGACCTGCTAACTCTCACGCATTCACCGTGAGACACACGCAATTGACACTTTTCACACGCTCTCACGCCACACATCCATTTTCTCACGCACAGAAAAATCGCGAAGCAAAGAGGACACGGAGACCGACAGACTAGACAGAGCAGATTACTTTATGATATAAAAGAATCTCAACTCTCAGATTCTGTCAATTTTATTACGAAATTCAAACAATAAATACCATTTTGGCGCTTGTAAATGTGATGTGACGGGTCCCTAGCGCACGTGAACCGATCATCTCTACTAGCTAATAGTAAAAAAACACGAACACTGTTGAAAGATACAGTAGTAGGCTACAACTTACCGAAATGTATATTCCTCATACATAATATCGATCAATCAGTGTTTTTTATCAGTGTGAAGAGCTCAATAACATAGCTGGAGAACAATTATGTCACATTTACCTCAGGAAAGCCATTTAATGAACATAATATAGGCTAGCACGTAGTTGGCAAGAAAAAAAGAGCTATAGAGAGTATTTTGCTAAATATGTGTTCTATATTACATATTTATTATATTTTTACTTATTAAATAAAGTTGTTATTATAATAAAAAAACGCATTATATTTAATTTTAGTTATTTTTAACCTTAAATAATACTACTAGCTGATAGGGCTGTCTGTATGTTTACAGCATTGGGTGAGTTTTTATCTTGAGAAAAAATAACGCCTATGTACCTAATATTTATCCAAATGAGTCAATATTAAATCAAATTACAATAATTGAATTGAATTGAAATAATAAAAAAGCGTAGCTTACCAGAAATTGTACCATGCACCATAAAATTTACATATTATTTTACACTTATGCTATAAAGCCTGAAATGGGCACTTTTTGTCAAAGATATGGCTTAACCCTCTGGGGTCTGAGCTGTTTTCTGGGCCCTGGAGGTGTTCTGACATGCTCTGACATTTGTGCTTATTTCTGTTACTTGTGACATTTTCATGGCTAAAGTCTAATTACACTGTATTCAGCACAAACTCTGCTACAATAATATATCAGCAGCATGTATGTAAAAGTTTGTAGTTTTGAGATAATGACATTTATGACATTTATGCGTGGTTTGTGAAAATACAAAAAAAAATTCTCACTGAAATAAGGTCATGAAACCCATACTGATTATTTCTTCACAAGACTTTTGAAAATTGTATGACGTAGCCTAGAATATTTGCTCTAAAACGATGTGAAAATCACCCTGACTGCTCATTCAGATAAGACAATATATTGATTTAAAATTTTTACGACATGTTTTGTGCCACAAAGCTTTATGTCATTAGCTCATTAATATGTAAGCTTTTCACACCTGAGAAAGACAAAGACCCTCCTCTAACTGCCCTATTAGGAGCTATCAGGCCCCTATCATTCTGAGCAACCCTGCACAAAGAATGAGGAGATTTAAAAAAGAATGGCTTTTAGATTGTTTGATTTATTTACAACACAACATAATCCAAAGATAACCAATGATCCAAAGACAGAGACCTTTGTGCCATTCCTAAAAACATTGTACATACCTTTCATTTCCAAGGTGTTTGATTTTCACTTTACCATGTTCATGTACAGAGACTTGTGTGAATGTTGAAGTCAGCAGGACTCAGTGGCATCTGGGCCCTGAAAAAAAAAAAAAAGTGAACATACTGATATCAAGAGAAAGGCCTGCACGATTTTGGGAATACATTTTAGATTTTTCTGGTTAAAATTGCTTTTTAAAATTCACAGAATACACACACACACACACACAAATGTTTCCAACAATAATATAATGAACACCAGGTTTGTTGTGCCTTGTAGGCATAGGCTATGCGCAGTGCTGCATAAAATAATAATAACAATAACCATAGCAGCCTATAAATCTTCCAAAAATATTTCAGTAACAACTAAGCTAGAGAAAAATATATTGATTATCATGTTACTTCAAATGTTTCCATTCGTTATGATGATATGAAATGAGATAATAGTAAAAACATGAAGCCGTTTGGTGCATTTTGCTTTTCGAATGTATCAAATATCAAACATTCAAACGCGATCGCGCTCAAATATAAAACATTATGGTTACCATATAGGCTACATATCTACGTTTGAGCAGATATCCACAAACACAGTAACAGTAAACACGGGTCTAAATATTACAATATTCACCATATATCTAGCAACAGTTCAACTGCAATGTGAAATTTATGCAACAATAACAAACTAATATGTAAGAATTTCTTACCTGTATCTTTCTTGTCTTCAAATCGCGTTCTTCTTCTTCTGAGGTAGCCTAAATCCAATGTAAGCTCACGGTGCGCCTTTCAAACTCGACGAAAAGCAGAGACTTGCGAAGTGTTTTGGTGTTTTGTTTTTGAGGTAATGAGCGCGATCGCGTTCCATGTGGAGATTTGCATGTGAATATCTTTTGCGCGAGTGGGCGTGTTCAAATTAAAAGTAATTAGGAAGCGTTTGAGAAGCTGGACATCTTGTTGGTTTTATACAAATTACTTAAACAGAGAATATTTGTTTTCAGTTTGAATCCGATCATTTAAAAGTACACACTTAAATGTTTAAAAGTACGCTCATAAATGTGTGACAAGTATTCGCTGAGTTTTGTTTCAGTTTATAGACGTGCTCAAGAAAAAAAAGTTCACCGCGATGGAGAGGCAGAACACACACCCTGTTTATTTTCTTTATTTTACAAAAGCACAATGTTTTGATTTGATTGTAAGTGGACACATACAAAAGTAGAAATATCACAGATTCTTTTTTTATATTTCTTTTTTCTATATGACCATAAATGACGGAGTAATTTTAAAGCTAGGGTAGGTAATCCTGTTCAGAAAAAAAAACATTCCAAATTTGTTTAAACTGTCTTTATATACCAATACATAATTAAAATGTAAGTACTCTGAAAAAGAAAGTATAAAAATCGAGTGTCTGTAGACCTCTCACGACTGTTGTAAACACAGGTCATTATTTCCATTCACTCCACCCCCTCCCTTCTGGGCTCCTTCCAAAGCCACGCCCCCAAAACACATGAACGCGCGACGCCAAACGCTCAGGCTCAGCTGAAGACGCATTTATTTACCTGAGACGAGTGGAGAGGAAGGAGCGCAGTGCATGCAGTGACATCATGTCAGAATCACATGTAATAAAATACCTAACTTTATCACTATGAATATAAACAAATATGATGGCTTTTAGTACTCACTATCAAGCTAGCATATCGATACTGGTAAAGTTTAAAATATATTTTGTTTGATTCGGTAACGAGCTATATTTAGGCTATAGGTAACGAGCTATATTTATAAGGCAAAGCTAGGTTGCATTGATACACGTTTTTCCATTACCATCAGTTAAACTGTGATGAAGGTGAATTTCGTGTAAGAGTCATAACATATACGGTGTTTTGCATGTAAGAGTTTCCATGATGAAAACATTGTTGACTCTGATGAGGACTAACGTTACACTCCGGTGACAAGTACCGCATCGTCGGTTCGAGGACAGGTCCACTCCGGGGTCGAGGGCGAAGCAGAGGAGGTCGTTCAAGAGTGCGGGCAGGGTCCGAGGAAGTAGTTTAGCAAAGTTGCAAAGATGGCATTGGTACTTTTTGCTGCATTTTCTCAGCCATTGTGCCGCAAACTCCTGCTTACTCGGTGTAGTGAGCTGAATATTTCCGGGAACGGTGACATGTGATGATGAGTGCACGCAGGGCTGTGCACGCAGTGGTGCTCGGGCACGAGACATGAAGGCATCTGATTGGTTCTTTACATTCGCACCGAATGGCAGTGATTGGTCAGAGTTTTTACTGTCCTACAGCTGCTACAGAGGTCAGATTTTTTCCATTCCTTTTTCTGAACACATAATGTATTGACTACTATCAGAATGGAAGGACCATTTCACCCAGTATAAAAAAAAATGTTTCTGAACAGGATTACCTACCCTACCTTTAAGTTTATAGTTCTACAATGTGAAGAAAATCCAGCAAAACGCGCGGGCGCGTTTGCCGACCTCAGAGGGTTAACTTCAGAATTTGAACTAAAATCAGTATTCTTATGATTGCTCTGAACATTTCTGACTAAGTTCAACAAACATTAAATTACTTATTCATAAACTTAAAAAAATAAAATAAAATATATATATACAGATCTGGCCTTTAAAAACGCGCGTTTTCTCCCGCGGCATTCGGCAATTCGTCTCGTAGAGTCTCGCAGAATTCTGCAAGTGCTTTCGGGGGGCGCTACTTACAAATTCCCTCAATGTGTTTCGCTTCACAGAATATCCACCAGGTGGCGCATAAAAAACAACTTTACATTAGATTTTTTCTTTTACTTCACATTACGTCATGATTGTGAGAAAACATCCACAATAAAATATAAATTATAAATAGTAATAGACACAAATATTTACAGTAGGCTACTGTATTATACAGACATTTGAAAATATTTGTAAATGCAAAAGGTTCATTAAGACAAGAAGGGGTATTGGACAACGTTTACGAATTTTTATATGCTTTGTCATTGCTGTGGTTTCCAGGAGATGAGTGCGTGCAGAATATTTAACATTGCTTTTATTAAAACAGCAAAGTGACGTTCTTGCCAGTAGCGCATAACTTTTTTGTACAACTATTAAGATGATTGTGCATGCAATGCGCATTTATATAAGTGCAACAGAGAATTTAGTGTGAGCATAATACACGTGACTCTGCCTGTAAAAACCCAGCAGTATTTTTTATATATATACACAAAATCATCCTAACATAATGCAATTAAATAATGCGACTTACCCAGATTCTTAATTCGTGAAGATATTTCTTGTGTGATTGTTCTTGTGCAGATATTTCTTGTGAGGTAATGTTGCAGCTCAACGCGTAGCATTTATATTTTGGGCGCATCTGATTTGCCATTACATTATTAATAAATATTTTAATTGAACTGTCTTAATGCATTAAGCATAAAGATTTTTCCACGTTAGTCTCAGAATGTCCGGGGTTGGTTTGAGGTCTTGCCGACAGTTTGTAAATCTTCTAAATATTCATATTCACAAATTCCATACAAAGGGTGATCAACAGTTATGACTTCTAAAATAAAATAAAAATGACCAGATAAGAGGTATCTGATTGACAGTTTGACAGATGTTGTTTTAAAAAAATAATTACAACATTATGGGGAAGTGGTATTAAATATTCGGTAACACATAGCCTAATACAATTATTTTAAGTATGCATTTTGTTCAGTTTTGCTTTTACAAAATGTTCCCTGTTTTTTATATAATTAATTTAATCTGAGATGTGTGTTATATCGCTTTTTGATCATTATTTGTGTTGTCGAATTTTGACACAGTTTCATTACTTGTTCATAATAATTTGATTCATAATTATGTCGTTTTTTTCTAAAAGTAAAAGTAAAAAAACTAAAAGTTTTTCTAAAAGCAATATTCTAAAGAGATACAAAGACAGTGTACGTGTACCCACCAGATTTCGCCATGAGTCATTTTGTACCCACCACTTTTAACTTCCGTTGACCGTTTTCAGTGGTTATGAGGAGCAATATGAGAGAAATTTTTTTTGTAATCATTGTCTGACACAAAAAAAAAAAAAATATAATATTCATTTTATTTTAATTTTCGTGTTCGCATTTATGAGGGAAAAAACAACGTGTCAGTTTACGGTTATGGACGTGAGCGCTCTAAAAGCGGCACTAAAAGACTGCTTTAAAACTTTCACAGAGACCTTAAACAGAACAGCTGCCTTTCTTTAAATCGAATTTCGTTTTGTATTAATTATGTCTTAATTTTAATCAATGTTTCGTGAACCAATTGCCTGGATTTAAGAAGTAAATATAGCAGACAATCACAACATTGGAGGCGCCGGCGATATCTCATAAATGAACCGAAACTCAGCGTGTAATGCACATTCACATTTACAGTGTATTTAGACACATTTAGACGCATTCATAATCATTACTTTTACCGGTTCTTTGTGGCAAGCTTTATGCGTGCGGTCGTGCGCTTGAGTGCGGCTATATTATAGTAAATGCTCATTACTTAAAACAAAGCATAAGCCTCTTCCTGGCATGCAATGGAATCTACAATGTCAGTTGGTTATATCAACATATGTCAAATTAAGTTACGCGATATCAACAAATTAAGCTATAAACATTAATTTGAAATAACTTAAAGCGTATGTATAGTATATTTGCTTAAATAGCATTTAAACAAAGGAACTGCAAGGGATTAAAACCCCGCCCACACGCTGGTGAAAACTGGAAAAAACGGTTTTCTTTTGATTCCCTGAGAGGAGATCGATTAGCATTGGGGGTTGAATCGGCAGACCTGGGGGGTGGGTGGTTGTAATTTCTTGACTCTGTGCAATTGGTAGCAGCTAAAACAAGCAGCTAAAACAAAGACTGTGCAATTAATTACATTTTGGAAATAACTTTCTTCATGTCGTTTTATTTATACACTGTAAAACATTTTTTTTTTTTTTTTTTTTGAATTTGTAAATATTAAATATGTTTTACAAACAATTGGTTTACAAACTCTTGGAGGTTTGTGGTTACCATCATTCAGAAGAGTGGTGCTTGTGTTTAGACTTGTGTTTTACGTGATTAAATCAGGAAGATTACATTGGTTTCTGTCCACACGGAGACGCATTTAAGACGATTTAATCAGGAAATGGAGGCACCGGCGCGATATAACTTGCATTGCTCGTGAACTGAGCTCGTCTCATAAATGAACCGAAACTCAGAAATGTATCTAGAAAGCTTGAAATGTCCACTTTTAAACAAAACAATTCAAAACGAAAAGAAACAGACAACTCTCTTTTGTAAGTGTGCATTTCTCTCTATAGGCATGTTCACAATATCTGCGAAGATGACGAGTCAGCATTGTCAACATCTTTGACTGACACATAAAACACTAGTTGATTAGTAAACAATTAAAATGTCTCCTTGCTATATTTGACACATGATTACTTTTGCCAGTTCTTTGTGGCAAGCTTTATGCATCCGTTAACTATCGAATATCGTGACTCATATTTTGTACCAGACCATTTATGGTTGTTCATATTGTTCAACAAAGTTATTGATAAAAAAAGAAAAGAAAAAAAAGAAGCTACTGTGCCTAATATTATTGTTGTATAGCGCGCAAGGTTTATGCGCATGCTTTAAGTCTTCTCCGTTTTTAGTGTATGTCTGTGGCAGAATTACAGTGCCTGGTCTGGTATGTATACTAGGCTACATCGTTTTGAGTCGGTTTCAGTGGATTAGTGTGTACGCAGATATTTCTTGAGACGCCGCCATGTTTTTATGTTTTTATGCACTTTTACTCTTTTAGTTTTGTTGCAATTTCACCAAAAGCTTATAATTAGGAAATACACACAACACGCTAAACTTATATTCTCTATATGTTAAAAATGTTGTAAAAAATACGTATTATTCTTATATAATAAGAATAACAATATGATACATTTATATTGCACTCGAAATGATTTAGATATGGAAAGAGGAATTCTTCTCAACTACCACCAATAAAGTTTTAAAATTCTTCTTTAGAAAATATTATATTTTGATGATTCTGCAAGTTCAGCAGACAGTGAGGTTCGGGTTTGTTCCGATCAGAGCTCGTGAGTGGAGAGCGCATTTCTGAATATTCCGCTCCGCTCGTTCATTCCGCTCAGGGTCCTCGGCCTCGCTCAACACAGATGTCCTGTTGCCTGGTTCGAAAATATGTGGAATACGGGCTGCTTTCGACTAAAAGTTTTTTTTTGTAGTCGACTAGTATACTAGGCTAGTTGTTCATTTGAGTAATTCGTGGACAAATCGCCCCTTTATATTAATTTAATTAGCCTACTTATGGATCATGAGCGTTTACGTAATATAGCCGCACTCAAGCGCACGACCGCACGCATAAAGCTTGCCACAAAGAACCGGTAAAAGTAATGATTATGAATGCGTCTAAATGTGTCTAAATACACTGTAAATGTGAATGTGCATTACACGCTGAGTTTCGGTTCATTTATGAGATATCGCCGGCGCCTCCAATGTCGTGATTGTCTGCTATATTTACTTCTTAAATCCAGGCAATTGGTTCACGAAACATTGATTAAAATTAAGACATAATTAATACAAAACGAAATTCGATTTAAAGAAAGGCAGCTGTTCTGTTTGAGGTCTCTGTGAAAGTTTTAAAGCAGACTTTTATTGCCGCTTTTAGAGCGCTCACGTCCATAACCGTAAACTGACACGTTGTTTTTTCCCTCATAAATGCGAACACGAAAATTAAAATAAAATGAATATTATATATTTTTTTGTTGTGTCAGACAATGATTACAAAATTTTTCTCTCATATTGCTCCTCATAACCACTGAAAACGGTCAACGGAAGTTAAAAGTGGTGGGTACAAAATGACTCATGATGAAATCTGGTGGGTACACGTACAAAAAATGAAACTAAATGTAAAAGTAGATAATGATATTGCGCAAATGATCTCGGTCTCTTTAAAGGTCTTCGCAAATTATTGTGTTATAAGACTCAGTTATCATAGCCTACATCACGTCTCTTCTACTGTAAGTACACAGGAAAAAAAAATAAGACAAATGATGCGCGTTTGAGTCGGATTTTTATGAAGAATATGTGACTGTTTATGTAACTGGCAAAAGAAAACATTGTATTCGTCATACTTCCTCAACTCAGTATGGCCACATGAAACACGACTGCCATCTACAGGTTTTAGTATTTCCTGCGTCCAACACCTAATCCCCCTTCTGCACGATCCCGCAGAATTTCGGAAGTGCTCGTGGCATTCTTTTCTCTGAGACGCGCATTTTTAAAGGCCACATCTGTATAGGTGTGACAGGGTTGAGACTAGGGTAACAGGGTTGAAGATGGTAACGGGGTTGAAGAGACAAATACAGCTAAACATATACATAGTTGTTTTTTACTCAAATGCACTGTAAGATTTTCTATAAACGCAAGTTACAAATACCCTGGGGGCTAAGCCCCCCCCTGTCTTCCAAACCTAGTGACGTCCCTGACGATAATTTTCGTGTTCTAAGCAATTTACAAATTGTGATATTAAAATCTGGTAGAGCTTTAGGTTAGATCACACTCTCAGGGATTTTAGCAATGGAACAATATGAGACAGATTCAGTTCAGCAGATTATGTAATTTTTAATCAAGCAACTAAAGATTACATGTACTATTTCAATCACGCAGGAGTAAATATGCATAACAAACAAACAATATAAACGATCGCAAATAAGAAATAAAATAAAATAAAATAAACAAATTATGAGAGAGAGATAGAAAGAGAAAATGAGGGAGAGAAAGGGAGAGAGTTTTTGGTGTGTGTGTAAGATGGTAGCGTGTAAGAGGATGTGTGGATTTGGGAGCACGTGGGTGTGTTTGTCTAGGAACGCGTGCGTGTGTGTGTGTGGGTGAGCGTGCGGGTGTGTGTGTGAGTGTAAGTGTGTGTGTAAAGAATGAGTGAGAGAATTAGAGAAAGGCAAAGACAGTTTAAAGCATTCCTTCACAACGAGACCCCAACAGTTTCTAGTAATTCTTAGACAACTTAAACAGCATTTCTTTCGGATTGCGAATTTAAGAATGTAACGTTACTTTACTTGTTTGCCTATTGGCCCTCGTTTGTGCGTCTGTGTGGACAAAAGGAGCCTGGAAACACGTGGTCAGATGCGTCGTCAAGGCGGGGTGGTTGCGATGGTAACTCAGAGCGTGCGTCAACTTAGCCAAAGATGATTTAGTCTTAAGTTGGTTTCGTTGTTTTTTACGAAAATGATCAAACTGAGGTAAACTATCAAGAAAAGAAAGACTTAGAAATAAAAACGAAATAATAAAAAGAAAACGAAGGTTTCTTGAAGGAAGGCGGCGGGTCTCTCTCTCTCTGGCGAACTGCAAAGATGAGAGAGCTGGCGCCGTGTTTTGAAGGAGCCACAGCCACGCCTTTCTCCTGTTTCTGAGCCAATCATCTGGAAGAGCATGTTGCGACAACCTCCTTGCGTTTTGCAACGTACACGCCTCTTCCGATTATGTACTGACGGGATAAACTCGTTCATAAACAGTTATAAAACGGGTATTAATGAAAGAATGCATCCTCTGATATTTTGTGTTAAAGATTCAACACCGTTGGGTTCTTTGGAACAAAACAATACCGCAAATGATGATTCTGTGAGCTACTAACACAACGATACATGATTTCTTGTGATTCCATGCACATCAAATTGATTGTATACCAATACAGCTTATAGATATAGTAATATAGGTAAAGGGATCATGAAACACATCAAGAAAATACATTTTAAACATTTAAAAAGATAATTTTGACCACACGTGGTCGGGTATGATAGGGTGTCTGTGTTCTGTGTGTGTGCGTAAAGTCATTTCCAGTTCACGAGGCTGTGTCCGCTGCTTGAACCGCATTCTCCCCCCCCCCCTCAGGGGACATCAGTATGTGTGTGTGTGCGTATGTGTGTGCGCGTTCTCTTGAATTGATGAAATTAACACCAGGGTACATGGTCGGACATCTGTTAACAATGTTGTCTTGTTTTGAGGCGTTGAGCGATGGGGGAAATGTCAGCGGGGTGGCCGCTACACTGGCGTCTTGCTGGTCATGTGTCTTAGTATAGTTGGAGAACGTCTCGGTTACGTATGTAACCCTCGTTCCCTGAGTAGGGAACGGAGACGTTACGTCGGATGACGACGAATGGGGTTTCGCTTAGAAATCCTATCATCTTCGAGTATATAAAACGAGCCAATGGCAAAGAAATGCCATGGGTCTGCGGAATTTGCATAGCGTAACTCCGCCCCACCCTGGGGGTATAAAGGAAGTGCGCTGGCAACATGCAGATATGTCTTCGCTGAGGAGCAGAGACTGAACTCAGGCGTTTCCAGCGGTACAGCGGAAGTGGCAGGGAGACGTAACGTCTCCGTTCCCTACTCAGGGAACGAGGGTTACATACGTAACCGAGACTTTCCCTTTCGTTGTCACTCCGAGTTACGTCGGATGACGACGAATGGGGTTCCCAGTGTAATCACGCCACCTCTCGACTGTCTTCCAGTGCCCTGCGTAAGTCTGAGCTCCCTGTCGTAAGACTAGCACGGACGAAGGAGTCCTACTTAACACAGGAATACCAAGGTACACTGGGAAGCATATCCAGTGGAAATATGCAATCATGCCCAACCCGAAGGGGGGGACTTAGAATACACATATGACCCCGAAGGGCTGCATACGGTTAACACTGGGGTGTCCAGCCGCAGGTGGAATATTTCAACCCCAGGGGTGGCAAGGTGGCTTGCCAAGGGAAAGACACATGCTCAAAGAGACTTACAGTGGAATACACATGTGGGGGTCACCCGGAGGGGAACCATGCACATGGAGGCACCTAGCCAAGCGCGAAAGCTGCCGGTGGCATAACTCTGGCGTTGACGTCGTAAGTGCTGGAGGTGACTCAGGGCTTATTAGGCTCACCTGAGGAGAATATCGCACGTATCCCGTCCGTGGAGAGGAATGGCGAGCAAGCGAAGACACCTGAGCAGAATCTCTTACCGGCTAGTTGAAGCGAGTACATGAGAAGAAACTGGCTCCACTCGGAGATTATAGAATCTCGCGAATGTGTTAGGTGTCGCCCAGCCTGCAGCTCTGCAGATGTCTGTTAGCGAGGCGCCATGCGCTAGAGCCCAAGAGGATGCCACACTCCGGGTGGAGTGGGCCGTCACACCAAGGGGGCATGGTCGACCTTGCTGCTGGTATGCCAAAGCAATGGCGTCCACTATCCAGTGAGACAGCCTTTGCTTGGAGAGAGCCTTTCCCTTCAGCTTCCCACCATGACAGACAAAGAGCTGGTCTGAGGTCCTGAAACACTGCGTCCTGTCAACGTAAGCACGGAGTGCGCGTACTGGACAGAGCAGTGCCAAGGCTCGGTCTGCCTCCTCCAAAGGCAGCGCTTGCAGGTTCACCACCTGGTCTCGAAAGGGTGTGGTGGGAACCTTGGGCACATATCCAGGCCGGGGTCTCAGGATCACGTGAGAGTTAGCCGGTCCGAATTCCAGGCACGCTTCGTCAACCGAAAATGCCTGCAGGTCCCCTACCCTCTTGATGGAGGCCAATGCAACCAGGAGCGCTGTCTTCATTGACAGGAACTTAAGCTCCACTGATTGCAGAGGCTCAAAGGGAGCACTCTGCAGGGCAGTTAAAACCACTGAGAGGTCCCAAGAGGGTACGAGGGGAGGACGAGGAGGATTCAGTCTCCTGGCTCCCCTCAGGAACCTGACGATCAGGTTGTGCTTTCCTAAGGACTTACCATCAACTGCGTCGTGATGTGCGGCAATGGTGGCAACATACACTTTCAGGGTGGAGGGAGACAGCCTTCGCTCCAACCCTTCTTGCAGGAAGGAAAGCACGACACTGATGGGGCATTTCGTGCGTTCTAGATTTTTAGAAGAACACCAGTTGACGAAGAAGTTCCACTTCAACGCATAGGCATGTCTCGTGGACAATGCTCTAGCGGAAGTGATGGTAGCCACCACCGCTGGTGGTAGGGTACTCAAACCTGCCTCATCCCGTCCAGCCGCCACACGTGGAGGTTCCAAAGATCGGGACGAGGGTGCCATAAGGTGCCCCGTCCCTGAGAAAGCAGGTCCTTCCTCAGAGGAATTGGCCAGGGAGGTGCTGTCGCGAGGAGTACTAGTTCTGAGAACCAGGTGCGGTTGGGCCAATACGGGGCAACCAAAATTACCTGCTCCTCGTCCTTCCTGATCTTGCGCAAAGTCTGCGCAAGAAGGCTCACTGGGGGAAACGCATACTTGCGGAGGCCCCGCGGCCAGCTGTGCGCCAGTGCATCCGTGCCGAGCGTGCCCTCGGTCAGGGAATAAAACAGGGCGCAATGGGACGAGTCGTGGGAGGCAAACAGGTCTACCTGTGCGTCCCCGAACTGATCCCAAATCAGCTGAACCGTCTGGGGATGGAGTCGCCAATCTCCAGCGAGAGGCCGAAGCCGAGACAGCTCGTCGGCCGCCTGGTTCAGGTCTCCCGGGATATAAATGGCACGAAGCGACCTCAGATGCTTCTGACTCCATATGAAGAGGTGGCGGGCGAGTTGTGACATACGGCGGGAGCGCAGACCACCTTGACGGTTGATGTACGCTACAGTCGCGGTATTGTCCGATCGGACTAGTATGTGTTGACCCCTGAGCAACGCATGGAAGCGGTGCAGGGCAAGACGTACAGCCAACAACTCGAGGCAATTGACATGCCAAAGGCGCTGGGGTCCTGTCCAGGAGCCCACGGCCGCATGTCCATTGCACATGGCGCGCCAACCCGTGGTGGAGGCATCTGTTGATACAACAACATGCCTGGACACTCGTTCCAAGGGCACTCCGGCCCGAAGAAAACTGAGGTTCGACCACGGGGTGAAGGTCTGACGGCAGGCCGGAGTCACTGGGACTCGGAACGTGCCGTGATGCCATGCCCACCTCGGGACTCGATCGCGAAGCCAAAGCTGAAGTGGTCTCATATGAAGCAACCCGAGCGGCGTGACTGCGGCTGCGGATGCCATATGCCCCAGGAGCCTCTGAAATAGTTTCAGTGGAACCACACTCTTGCCCTTGAACTGACGAAGGCAAGTCAGCAGTGACTGCGCGCTCGCTCGTAAGCTGCGCGCACATGGCGACCGAGTCGATCTCCATACCGAGAAAAGAGATCCTCTGCACTGGGCAGAGTTTGCTCTTCTCCCAGTTGACCCGAAGGCCCAAACGAGCTAGGTGCCGGAGCACTAGGTCCCTGTGTTCGCAAACCTGGTCTCGAGAGTGAGCTAGGATCAGCCAGTCGTCGAGATAGTTCAGGATGCGAACCCCGTGTTCCCGAAGGGGAACAAGGGCTGCCTCGATGACCTTCGTGAAGACGCGAGGAGACAGGGCTAGCCCGAAAGGGAGAACCGCGTACTGGTATGCCTGCCCCTCGAAAGCAAACCATAGAAACGGTCTGTGTCGAGGAAGAATGGAGACATGGAAGTAGGCGTCCTTCAGGTCGATCGCTGCAAACCAATCCTGCGGCCGAATGCACTCGAAAATGCGTTTGGCCGTGAGCATCTTGAACGGCATCCTGTGAAGGGAGCGGTCCAAGACGCACAAGTCGAGGATTGGTCGTAACCCACCGGATTTCTTCGGTACAATGAAGTAGGGGCTGTAAAAGCCGGACCTCATTTCGGCTGGAGGGACAGTCTCGATCGCACCCTTCGCCAGTAAGGTAGCGACCTCCGCTCTCATAACCGGGGCATTGCCACCGACCATAGTGAAGCGGACTCCCCTGAAGCGGGGAGGAGACCGCGCGAACTGAATCGCGTAGCCGAGCCTGATGGTCCTCGCGACCCAGCGGGACAGCCTGGGAAGCTCTAACCAGGCTTCCAGGAACTGTACCAGCGGGGTCATACGGACCACAGACGTACCCTCGGTGGTGCAGCGAGGCGGAATGACCGGCCCAGGTGTGGGTGGCATAGCGGCCCGGTGCGGGGGCACGGTCATTAGCCGCGTCCTGCCAGAGGAGGCCAGGGGAGGACCAGCGTCCCACTGGGGCGTGCTCTGGCAGGGGACTGGCGACAGAGGGGGACGAGAGTGGCGAGGCTCGTGAGTGGCGCGCACTGTCATCCGGACACTCTGTGTGCTCAGAGATGGGGGAGTGAGTTCTTTCTTTAACCACATTAGGGTGCTGCCCGTCGTGGGACGAGCAGCGGGGTGGGGAAAACCAAGGATTCTCCCCCGGCCCTCCACCGGGGGAAGGAGCGGCCCTGCTACCGGCTCCTGAAAAGAACTCAACGCCATCTCTGAGCAGCCCGTCTCAGGAGCGCCGCTTGGCCTGGCGTTTAGCGGGGCACGGGGCGGGAGAGGGCTGTGGAGCCTTCCTACGGCGTCCTCCACGACGCGACCCGTATGGAGGCTGCTGCTGGGGCCGTGCGGGAGGGGCGGGAGCCGTAGAAGGGCGCCCTCGGCGGCGAGCAGACTGAGGGACCTGTGCCGACGGCTGGGTGGAGGCAGCAGCTGGCCGTCGGGGCTGGACATGTCTGAGAGCCTCAGTCTGCTTCTGGGCGGTCGAGAACTGCTGGGCAAAGTCCTCAACCGCCCCGCCGAAGAGGCCAGCCTGGGATATGGGAGTGTCGAGGAACCGGGTCCGCTCGGCCTCACGCATATCAGCCAGGTTGAGCCACAGATGTCTCTCCTGGACCACACAAGTGGACATCACCTGACCCAGGGAGCGTGCGGTCACCTTCGTCGCTCGGAGAGCAAGGTCGGTGGCGGCACGCAGCTCACCAAAGAGCCCTGGGTCAGTCCTCCCCTCGTGCATGTCACGCAACATCTGGGCCTGGTAGACCTGGAGTGTCGCCATGGCATGCAGTGAGGAGGCCGCCAGCCCCGCAGCTCTATAGGCCTTCGCCACAAGGGTGGAAGAGAACCTACAGGCTTTGGAGGGGTGCTTTGGGTCGCCACGGGATGAAGCACTCTGAGGACACAGTTGCATCGCAACAGAGCGTTCAACCTGGGGAACCCCAGTGTACCCTTTGGCAGCCGCCTGATCGAGAGGAGGCAGGGCGGAGGAGGTCGCCGAGCGATCACGAGAAGACAATGGTGCCTTCCAGGACCTCGTGACCTCCTCATGCACATCCGGGAAGAAAGGCATTGGGGACGCTGACGAGGATCAGCGGTGGCACCCAAAAACCAATCGTCCAGCCGCGAGCGCACCGGACCAGGTGGCGGGGACCACTCAAGCCCAATGGCCGCGGCTGCCCGGGAAAGCATGGCAGTCATCTCGGTATCAGACTCGGGCAATGCTGGCACACCCGAAGGTGGCAGCACAGCCGAATCCTCACTTCCCAAGGACTCTTGCCCACCCTGTGATGCAGCGATCGACATTGAATCTTCATCTGGAGCGCCAAATGAGACCCGCGGCAAGTCCGAGGACTGTACTGCGGGCTCATTTGAACCACTCGCGGGTTGCACGGCACTAGAGGACGGTGTGGAGCATGGAATAGTCGGCGCTTTGTCCCACACCGTAATCCTCAGGTCACCCTGGCCGCCAGCCGAAGTACTAGCTCTCGCGGAGCCCGTAGATCGGGGTGCGGATGAGGGGACTCTACCATGAAGGTCATTGAGTCTCGACCGTAACCGTGCGATGGGCATGTTCCCGCAATGGGAACATGACTCATCCACAAACGCTGCCTTAGCGTGCTCTAAGCCCAGACACACAAGACAGCGATTGTGCCCATCAGAATCAGAAACAAATAGACCGCAACCAGAAGTGCACGGGCGAGGCATCTTTAAAAAGACGTGCCGCGTGCAAGCTCTTTTAGAAAGGAGATTTCTCCACAAATGCTGAAGCGACCAGGGAGAGAACACACACTCTGGCAAATCACTGCACAGATAAGCAGGGAATGTGCACTCGCTGGAACTCGCTGTCACACCAACACTTGGAGAGAGGCTCGTCTCGAAGAGAAATGAAGAGATGAATCTCAGGATTGGCTGTGGAGTGAAGTACATCAACTTGGCTCCGAAGCGAAAACATATCTGCATGTTGCCAGCACACTTCCTTTATACCCCCAGGGTGGGGCGGAGTTACGCTATGCAAATTCCGCAGACCCATGGCATTTCTTTGCCATTGGCTCGTTTTATATACTCGAAGATGATAGGATTTCTAAGCGAAACCCCATTCGTCGTCATCCGACGTAACTCGGAGTGACAACGAAAGGGAACAGGATGCTTCTTTGTTTACTCACGAACACAGATCTGTGTTCGCTGATCAGAAATCAATGATTTATGCAAATAGTAGGCGCCAAACGGTCTTGCACGTCCTGAACGTCGGAGTCTCAGACAATAGAGGGTGTTTGTGAATGAGGATTCCAGTGAGTTAATTAAATCACAGAGACTGGAGGGTTGATCACGGGTTGATGTCAGTAATTTAATCATATAGAGACCTGACAATCTGATCATCTACTTTGCGTTACACCTTATATGGGCAGTAATGGAGTATAGTTGTCACCTAGTGAAAAAGTGTGGTACTGCACAAAAACAAAATCTTACTGAAAGCTCATTTTTTGAGATATCAAGCTAAAATTTGACACACAACTTGTTCAGATTTTTGCCTTTAATTTTCTTGCAGTTTTAGAGTCCAACATGTTTTGAAAATATATATTTTATATAAAATATGAATAATTAAATTTTCATAAACTCAGACTTCTATAACTTTTTTTCTATTACACTTTCTTCATTTATTTCACTTCTACAAAAATCTGCCAATTGTCTCCTTTAAAACAAGACCAATCTTACGTCTATATTCCAAAGCATTCTTGAATTACAACCATTTAAGATCGGAATGTGTATTTTCATGTCTTTGAAAGTTTCTCATGAGCATGCGAGAGTCTGTATATTTTTTATTTTTGCAAAGGTCCCTTCAGGGGCTCCGTAGTTATGTACCCCGAAATAAAAAAAATAAAAATAAAAAAGCCTAAGCTATAGCTGTGTCCCAATGCCAAAGCTGCATCATCCGAAGGCTGTATTTGAAGGCCGATTGCGTCACAGCGGCACGATGAAGGATGTCTCAATTCAAAGGCTGCACCCTTGGAAGGTCACATTTGAAGGCCGATTGCGTCACCGCGGCGCAATGAAGGCTACCCTGATTCAAAAGCAATGCCAAATGCACCCTTCGTTTCCCCGTGAAAGAAAGGATACTTTGGCCCTGTCCCAAATGGCATACTTCATATGTACTTTCGGTCTTGTGGACTTACAATGGCTGCCGTGTGTAAGTCCGTGAGACCGTAGGGTGTCTCATTTGTCATTTTAGGCCTCAGAAGGGTGCTCGCGAGCGCCCCCTCTGCAGTCGATATGCGCCCTCGATGCGCACTTTTGCCGAGCCCGGCTCCGCAACAGACTTCTTCCCGACAGTCAAAGTGCCATTACGTCACGAAAGTGCAGACTCGTAGGAAGACCACGAGTGCTTAGGGTGCCATTTGGGACAGGGCCTATGGATCCTTAGCGGCCTATCCTACCCCATAAGTCATTGCGCGTCGGTAAATTTTTATTTAAAAAAATTGCGCCCGAGAGTTCGGTGGTGGATGGCAAATTCACATTTAAATGTAAGTATTATGTTTTCATTTACTCAAATAGCTAGCGAAACCACAGTTAAAAGCCACAAGTTTTTCTTGCTTATAAACTCCTTCGTCATCATCACTATTGCGTGGCTTCATTTGTCAGGTGGTTTGAGGCAAAACTTGTGCTAATATTAGTTTAATAATTGTTTCAGGGAGCTAGGAGTAGACAGCTCAATTTATTAAATTGCGGTCTGAAAATGAGCATTTCTTTACGGGGTGAAAAACTCCGCCTGCATGGCTTGGAGGTAAAACAACAACCTATTTATAATATTTGCACTAGTCTGTCTCACTTTATTATAAGAAATATCACTCACTCTATAAAGCCTACAACAATAAGAAAAGCAGTAGATTAGGCAATGGGGTTTCACTTTTATGTCTTTTTGTAGTGCTGTCATGCAAGCTATGTCTACAAAGGTTTTAACCAAATTTGAGCATCCAGAAATATGATTTCTGAAGTATTTTGTATGCATATCCTGATGTGTCATATTTTGCAGTGTTAACAGTGCACTAATGTTAAGATTGCACCCGTGTTAATATTTTTCATAAGTACCCTTTTCTGCTTTTTTAGAGCTATTCTGGAGAAAATGGGTCTGCTGGGCCATACAGGCAAAACAACAACAACAACAACAACAACAACAAAAAAGTCTTTGCTGAAATTTACTGTGCTGTTGTTGTTAACTAGCCATGGTTACTTTGCACTGCCTTAGGATTGCAAGTGTCCTGGGACATGTGAGGGTGTGAGTGGGAAACCCACTGCTGAAACTTGGCCCTGGTTTGTCCTCATGGATGAGGTGTTGGGACAGAGGCATTGCACCAACTCCCCTGTCCTCATTGCCTCAATTCCTGAGGACACACCAGAGCCGAGTTCAGCAGTGGGTGCCCACAGTGAGGAGGAGCCAGGGGTAGCAGCACCAGCACCAGCAGCAGCACGAAGGCGGCGAGACAGAGAGGACGAGTTTGTGGACTTGATCAGAGAAGACATGCAACTACAGAGGGAGGCAGAGGCGAGGAGAGCACAGGAGAGTGGGGAGAGGATGGACAGGCTGTTTTCTCTTCTTGAGAGAATGATTGAAAAATATATATTTTTTATATATTCTTGTTTAACTTTTTTCACTTTTTTAAAAGGAAAGAAAAATTCTGTACATTATTTATTATATACTTTAAATGTGTAAATAAAAGAGAATGAATTGTTCTGGACATTGTTTATTTTTGTACTGACAGTCATAATTTCTACATGAAACAAATTCTTCTATACCTTTTTTTTTTTTTTTTTCAAATAAAATTGGTAAAGGAAAATCATTTGTTCTATAGGCTATGTAAATGTACTTTTTCCAACTATTTACAACATACATTATCATTAACACATATCAAAATCAACATAAACATTTAAATTTACAGTACATAAAATAAGAAAAAAATATGTAGACTTTTATTCAGCTGAGCAGGGTGGTGCTGCTGGACCAGGATGGCCACAATAGAGACCCAGGTAAGGCCTCTCTGCTGGTGGGACATTATCTGGGATGGTCTCCAGAGTGTTTGAGTGCATATTTCCACTATCCAATAAGTTGTCTACCAACAGGTTTGCAGGGTTGACTCAATCGACGGCTTCCATGTCACTGAGATTTTTTTTCAGAAAGAGTATATTTCTGAAAAAAGTACTTTTAATAACTACTAATACCACATTGGGGAAAACCTACTAGTCATATATTTCAAACCTTAGTTAAGCAAAATTATCTTGCATACTCTAATATACTTAAGGTATCAAGAGTAAAACTAAAGGTATGTATTCTGCAGGAAACCCTCTTTGTCAGGTTTTTTATGATGGTTTTGCATTTATATTAGGCTACTACTGCATTACTGCATATGTTGCATTTTACTTCTGAATATTTTCAAGGTTGTTACATTTAAACTATATACTTTTGTGTAGTTTAATGTAAAACAATGCATCATATTGTAAAAGAACATAATTTTGTAGTGTTGCTGTCCTGTGAGGTAAAAAAAGTATCGGGCGCATCTGAAGCGCTCGGACCAGTCTAGCCTATGGAGGAATTATTCTTGTCGCCTGGCAACTGTGACAGCTGCTGATGACGAGCGGGAGTAACGTTTGCGCTGGACTTTTTTATATTCAACTGGGTTTTATATTCAAACGGTTGAAAACCTGTATGTTCACCATGGTCCATTTGTGTACATAATAAAAAGAATACACTAGCCTACAAAATCGCATCAAGGTAAGATATAAGTGAACATTTGAACCTTTGTATATATATATATATATACAAAGTATGTATATATATATAGGCCTATGTAAGTTTTTTATTTTATTTTCATATATCATTATATTATTTACGTAAGTTAACACCCAATACTTTAACAGTTTAAAGTGTAATCCGCCAATTCAGGACGCAGCCTCTGAATTGGGACAGCAAATCAGCTTAATTTCGCTGGCCATGGTCTTGGCTAGGGCTGTCACGGTGTTAGATTTTTCACACCACGGTTATTGTGACCAAAAGAAAGGGGGGGGGGGGGGTTGGGGAGACAAACAATACTTTGTTTATGTAGTTTTTTTCTTTTTTTACCCAACAAACATAAGGATAGGCTACACAAGGCACATGTACTTTTACTTCTTGCATACTCAATCTATGGCAAATTTTTGTGAAGGAAGACAAGCATGTGAAGTTTATCTGGTTTCAAACTAAAGCGAAACACTGTCTGAAGGTTTCCTGAAGAACTGAAAAGCTCTTAAACCTACTGTTGCGCCGGCGCCAATAAAGTCATGCAGATAGCAGATTTGAACAAAAAAATCAAGTGCAAATACAAAAATAAGATGAGTAAAGAAAACGGGGTTCTTAATAATCACGCTTTATTAAATATATGAACATATATCGCGTGTAGGACAACTCGAGGTATCGCACAACGGGGGCGCACTTTCTCAGTTTATGGCCAGCAATATTCTTATGTTAAAGTTCATTATGAAATTAAGATAATGTCTGTACTATGTGATGATTGTACTGTACAAATAAATACAATAGTTGCTGAGTCTGTGATCTGAACACTTTACCTCAGAGCATCCGTTAACTGAATGAAATGAGAATATCACCTGAAAATCCGATAACATCAGCAATTTTCATTCAAGCGGCTGATTTCTGTGAATGAATGTAAAATTAAATGCATATTGCAGAACAGGGTGAAGTCATTTACGATGATTTGATACAAATATAATGTAAATTTAATATAAAACTATGTAAATGGCGCGTGACGCGGCAGGATTTTGAACAAGGTCCTGAGCCGTTGCTGGGCGCCGCGGACAGATGCTGAATGGCACCGCCGGTGTGTGGACACTCATAGAGAATAATGTGTACGAATTTTAAAGACGTGGCGCTGCGCTTCTCGTCCGGTGTGCGACCCCCTTTAAGGTGCTGTTTTCTTTGAAGCCGAAGAACTCTACTGGCAAGCTTACTTTTTTCGGGTGTGGACAGAGTGTTTCACTCTAGCTGCTCGGGCGCGGGCGAGCGCTGCGTCGTCTTCGTCGATAGGTGTCCGCGGGTGCAATACAGCCACCTGAGAGGTCAACCAGGTTCTGGCGCTGGAGTATTTACGTTTCATGTTATCATAAGAGTCCTATTCATTTTAAACATTGTGGTTATCGCCAATACCGGTATATTGTCACACTCTAAATTAACATAATGTCAATATTTCATGCTTTGAATATCACGATTATCGTCAACACCGATATATTGCGACACCCCTAGTCTTGGCTAAGCCAAAAATACATGACCCGGCAACGCCGGTGCTGAAATATCCTCACCATGTCCTCCAGTAAAATGTAAAACATAAAAATGACAATAGCCAATTCTGGCTCCATAGCTGTTTGCTCAATTATATGAAATGAATTATCAGGATGGCAGCTGTCCTCTCGCACCGTTGCTTGGCGCCAGGAGCGGTAATCGGGAACACCTGGTTGTGCAATTAGGAAATCCTACGAAGGCTACATGGTGCGTCCTTCGAAGGACACATAGGCTGCATCCTTCGAAGTCTGCGGCCTTTGAAGGATGCAGCCTTCAAATTGGGACACAGCTTATATATATATATTGGTACGCTATTATTACAAAAATGTATGCAGAGTTCACGCTAAATTGCTCCCAAACGTAATATTGTTGCCTGTCATAATAGCAGAATAAGTATTCTTTAGCTCTAAACTAAAGGGGTAAAACCCAGGAAAATTTTATTATTTATACTGTAACTTTACAGTATCAATAATTAAATTTTCCTGGTTCTTACCCCTTTAGTTCCCCAAACTTTACACTTTGTTCCCTTATACTTACACGTACGTACTTTATAGGTACACTATAATTACCAAAGGTTATGCTGTAAATTTGTTTTACTTAGGCAGTACTTTGCAGTTGAAGTCTTCAAGGGTTCACTTGGATCCGAAATCCTGAAGTCCGACCCGGTTCGGGTCCAAAACTTCGACAAGTGCCTTGGACAGTGGTCAGATTCGATATTAGTGGCCTCGGGTTCCGGGTAATTTCAAATAAATGTGCACCGACTGGACCTGTGAAGACCCGAATTCTTTATAACTATATTGGGCATTTAACAAAATTTTATTATTTAAAACAATTATATGACAACATTATGATCTCACTTTTTCTATGTTCTCTCTGAATCTGCGCTTCTACATGCAATGGACTCACGATTGCTTCCGCATTTTGACTGAGTTGCTCCACATTTTTTCATATTGTTTCAACAGGCGCTGTCAGCATGGATTTTAGAATCACTGCTGGCAAGATCTTCCACTGATTATAGTGAGCGATGTCAATAGAAGTGGCATCTCTCACACCCTCTAGTAAGAAGGAGAAAGGCTTTACATAAGATGTTTCAAGCTATGTCAACAACTTTGAGGGCAAGTATTCTCAAGCTAACTAGCTACCTAGCTTTGTTTGTGACAGTTCATACTCTTGTTTTCTGTTTAACCTTATTATATCTTCTGTTTTAATAGTTTCACTAATGTTATTATGTATTATACTAGTATAATAGTCATCCAATTTAGTTTTTATCATGCTATCACTTTTATTTTTCCAATCCACTGGTTCCAATTAAAAGCCAAACTCAGAAATAACTTGTATTCATCGGTCAGGCAATAATATTAAGTAATAATAAATAACTAACTAAATAAATAAAAGTAATGGAGCAGCGGCCAAATCAGTCAGCAGGACTGCAGGCTGTGGACACGTCAATGCCATGTCAGGTTAGAAATAAAATGCCGTCGGACTCTGCCTAATTTTATCGGGTCTGTCTCGGGTCGGGTTTTTCTTCAATTCACTTACTTCAAATATAAAAAAAGTACTTAGTGCACCTTCAAGGCAGGTAAACAAGTGAAGTTGACCTCTCCTAACCTGCGCAGACTGGCAAAGTCCTGTTTTTTATAATAATCGAGTAGTAGCATAGTCCTCTCTCTGCATCTGCGTCCATCCACCTCAAAGTTCTCGTCCTGAAGGGTAACAGTAATAATTTCACCCACCCTTGCCCAGATCCGGCCAGACTCTTTAGAAGTGAAGGGGTTCTGTGCTATCACCTCACGTAGGAGCAGGATGTCATGACGTGCTGAAAATCGCACCTGACGTTTACGGGGATTAGAAGAAGGTCCTGCAAGAGAGAAACCTGCATATGGACAGAAAGATGCATATCTGTGAATATTCTTCCATATACTATATCAGCATTAATATACCTTAGTAACACTGTTATTAAAGTGAGGATACAATTATAGTCCGTACACGTTTTTTTTTTTCTTATGGTGTGCTTAAGTCATGTAGAAAACATAGCATTTACCAGTTGAATGCACATAAACGCCGTCAGTCAAGTACGAGTGTTAAGCTAAGGATTTTTGCTGCCTTCACATCGAAATAAATGTAAATACTAGTTTCCAGGTTAAAAATTGGATTTCAACACCCTCTCATGTCATATTTACCACTGGGAAGCTCGGGGATAATTTTGATACCCAAGTTCCCGAGTTGGGCGTGCCATAAACATGACGGAGGGGAGAACGATTGCTGCTGTGACTGGTATTCTTTATTAGTTATTTCACAACAGCTACATCGCCTTATCTTGTAATTAAAGTAATGCATATTTACATATACAGTAGGTAGTCAACCAGAATGCCTATTACCGTCAAGCTAGCTGCCGTAATAGGTCACCAAAGTCACCACGGCAAAAATAAAGCAGTCGCATTTCAAAGTCGTTCGCGAAATGACCGGCAGGTGGCGCAAAGGGACATTTTTGGAAATTGCTGCATTTGGAAATGTAAGTGGGGCTAATGTCAATTAACAGTAAGGATGAACTACTACAACTATATGGTAATTTCCAAATAAGCCTACAACAAACATGAAAAATAAAAAAAGAGCTATTGACATTTGCTGTAGCCTACAATAATGAAACAACCTAATATTTGGTGTAGTTGAAACGTCTCGGTTACATATGGTAACCCTCGTTCCCTGAGGGAGGGAACGGAGACGTACGTCGTGGTGAACGACGAATAGGAAGCTCGCTAGAGAGGCCAATCTACTTCGAGTGAACTAAAACAAGCCAATGCACATTGGCGTGCAATCATTTGCATCAGCTGTGCAGCCTCGCAGCGCGGGTATTTAACGAGCAGCTGGTGTGATTGCACTTCAGTTTTTTGCTGAGGAGCCAAGCCTGAAAAGCTGGTTGCCCCGGCGGGTAGCGGCAGATGTGGCGACGGGACGTACGTCTCCGTTCCCTCCCTCAGGGAACGAGGGTTACCATATGTAACCGAGACGTTCCCTATCGTTCGGTCACTACGACGTACGTCGTGGTGAACGACGAATAGGAATCCCTACCAAAGTGCCACAGCTGCTGCACCCCATCCAGCGCCCTGGGCAAGCCTCTACACCTTCTTGCCTGGAAGGACGATAGGAGAGGGCTTACACCAAGAGTATCCACACTGTTGTTCCGTGATAACTGAAGACTCAAATTTCATCATTTAATGTTTTTAGTATTATTATTACTTTTTATTAATATTCATAATCAGTAGTATAATGTATCTCTTTTATACTCTTTATATACATTCATAATTAGTTGTACTCATTGTATTTTGTGAATATGTGGGAGAGACTTTGGGAGACTTTGGACTTGAGTGTGCTGCTGGACTGAAATGTATATGCAGTTTTTCATCAAGCATAGCATAAGGGGAATACATTCCAACGTTAATGGAAACCATATGTTCTTCTGCTGAATGTATGTGTTCCTATGGTGATGTAGTTTTTTTTCCTTGGTCAGTGGTATAAAAAACCAAGCCTTTTGTCCGAAAATCAGGAAGAGATGGAAATGTAGAGAAGATGACTGAGAAGCTGAATTGGACCTTTCGCTTGGTCCATTGTCTCTTCCTCCTATGTTTTATAAACCAAATAAATAAGAGATCCCTTGGCAAAATCACTGGTGTCTGTTTCTATGAAATCAAACAACAGGGGAAAGCAAGATTTTTAAATCAACAATTTGGCGTCACGAAGAACAGGATTGCATAATCCAGGCATTGGTCTAAGTCATTAAGGTAAGACTTTTTCCTTTATATAAAAAGTTCTAAGTCTGCCTGATGATTAGAGACAATGACTGTAACTGCTAAAAAGAACTGTGTTGTTTAAGGAACCTGTGGTTTTGCCAATGAATATAAGACATAGTATAATAAATAAAATAATTCAATTTAATTTGGCTTATTTAAGTTCTCTGAAAAGTAAACCTCTAAAGTTATTTGATATGCTGGGATTGAGATGGATCTTTTTTAGAAAAAAGACCATCTAGTCAAAAATTTGGGAGAATTAGCTGTAAGACGATAAAACTATTATTTGCTGGTTGTCACTGTTTGGTGAGGGATATGGCGGGACTGTAAAAACTAAGGCAGAGTAATCCCTAAAGTATACCCATCACGGAAGATTCGTACTCGAGGCGAGGAGGTGAAACACAAGCAAAGCTCGATTGACATGAGTGGTTAAAGTGTGGCGAGTCTGTTTAAAACGATGGCAGGTAAAACTCTAAAGCACGTTAATACACTGGAGTAATACGAGTTAAAATAGTTAGGATCGCGTGTATTTCGGATTTTGACCGTAAAGCTGTTCAAATATTTGAGGATACTGATCTGAGTAAGCTTAAAGAAAAGAGGGAAAAAAAGAAAAAAAAACTGTTTCGAGTTAACTGGAAACTAAACAAAATACTGAAAAACATTGGAGTTAACTTTGTTCTAAAATTTTCTTTTGTTCTGTGAAGTGAAAGAGAGGGACAGAGAGGAGTGAGGCGACCCCTCCCTTCAGAATTTGCTCCATACCTTCACACACACACACATACTGTAGTTTGGAGAAGGGAGGGAGAGAGAGAGAGAAGAAACCTCTGACACACACACACATACACATGCACATATGCATACATACACATACATAGGCTTGCAGTTCTGAGCGCACACACATAATATACAGAGAGAGCGAGAGAGAAGCAGAGTACCATAGCCCCACCCTTAGAGAAACACACTCACAGACACACACATCCCTGCTGTTCTGAGCAGCACAAAGTAACTTTGCAAGATGGCAGAACGTGACTGTAACAGCAGAACAATTTCGGCTTGGTACCTTGAAAGAAAGAACAAGAAAAAAGCTAAGCTTTTGAGAAAAGGACTTGACATAAATGCAAATATGGATGCACAGTTACACTGGTTCGAGTCTCAAAAAGACAAGATAAAATCACAAGCATTTCCAATACTGGCAGCTCATTGGATTGTAAAGCAAGGTGGAATTTGTTGTGATATAAATGGCGGTCCAGTTCCACTTGCTGAAGCAATGAAGCCTCAAATTGAAGCATTTAATAAGTTGAACAAAATCATGTCTATTAAATGTTCAGATGGAGAAAATACAACCAATGATGATTCGTTTGATCCAGATTGGACAAATATAATAACTGAAGCGGAAAGAAAATATTCACAACCACCAGTGAAATCCGCAACCACAGTAACGCCTCCTCCTTACAAACCAATCTATCCAGCTTTGCCTGAACAATATACAAGTTCATCTAAACCTTTGACACAGCCTCAAGCTTTGAGATCAAATGGAGGTCCAGTTGACAAAATGTACATTGCATCTGCACAAGCAGCTCCAATAATAACAAGATCTAAATCAGCCCAGCCAAACAGGGACATGTTGCGATGTACACCAGCTCGTAATTATGGATCTGACTGGGGTGATGAGACAAGAGATGATGACATGATCACAGTTGACAAGATCGGTCCTGAATTTTCTTCACCTGTTGTTAAAAGGGAAGACTTACAATCTGAAATGATGACAGAAGAGAGACCATTCACACCAGGAGAACGTCAAGCCATTCTCACAGCCTTGCCTCCTCTGAAGAGACAAGATCCAAACACAGAGTTTTGGCGAGAATTAGATTCTCTGGTTGAAGCCAAGGTTATAATCGTTAACGAAAACTAACGAAAAAACGAAAACTAGGTGGGAAAAAACATTGTCGTTAACTGAAATAAAAATAAAAACGAGGCATTACAAAAAAACGATAACTAACTAAAACTGTAATGTGTGTTTGGCAAAACTAACTAAAATAAAATAAAATTATAGAGTAAATGTCCTTAGTTTTCGTCTTTGTCAAGGTCTTTCATTTTTTAACGCTATTTAAAACACGCAGCGTATTCGTTCAGCTGCATTTCCTTTCCCTGCTCTCCCTCCGTCTCTGTCACTCATGCGTCTCGCGCGCGCGCGCGCACACACACACACACACACACACACACACACACACACACACACACACACACACACAGCCCCTCCCCTCCGTGCACACCGCGTCTCCATGAGAACGAGTGTTCGTTCGACGTTGAAAGCAAGTTCGCTAAAGGTTAGTATCTCTATCTCGTGAACACCTTACAATCACACATTAAAAAGTGGTATCAAAATATTTTAAATTCTGAATATAATTTTGTCAGTGTGTTAATGTCGACCCGAGAAGCGATTGCGCCTTTTTTAGAAAGTTAACTAGTCGCAAGTTTGAGGTAAAATGCACTTTTTGGTTGTCGTTGTCGTTGTCAAAACACTATATAAGCTTTGATTCAAATATTAAATAATGTTATGTCATTTTTTTACTTTTACACTTAATGTTTGCTGCTTCAATCCAGATGAGTAGGCTATTGACAGTAGGGAAAGTGGGGTGAGTTGTGCCAGTTTTTACTCAAAGTGACTTTAAAGTGAGGCCATGGCAGTAATTCCTTCAACTTAACGATGTACATATATTTCAGGATGTGGTGCATCCCTGAGAACAATAACTTTGGATCTGAAATAAATTTTTTCAGAAATATAGCTTTTGGGGAAAAAGTGGTCTCATGGCACAACTTGCCCCTGGTGCGGGGGAAGTTGTGCCTTTAGGGGAATACATTGGGGTAAATTGTGCCAGTGATTTCTGAAGTAAAACAGAACATTTTAATGTTATGAACTGTAATGCTATATGAAAGCAAGACAATTTCAATACAAAATTACTCATTTAAGGTTTATTTAGATATTGTCACCCTGGAATACCATAGCATGTGTTTTTCCTACTATGGTCAATTGCATAGGGATTTTGTATTGAACATAACTCTGGATCACAGTGTCATAGAGACAAGGGGGCGGGCTCATTTTACTCCAATCAGTCTCTCAGGATCATTGTGAAGCTATCAAGCTACGCCCTAGCAACCATTTAGAGCACCATAGCAACACAATATATGATATTTGTGAATCATTTCAGGCAAAAAGGCTTTGGCAATAGATGCCTGTTGACATAGCGCTGTCTGTCAATTATGTAACATATAAGAATAAAGTGACTAGGCTAATTTCTAAACATACTATTGTGACATAGGCCACTTAAAAACAGAATAAAACTTATCTTTACATAGTGCAAACTCAAAACTGAAATCAGTGTTAGCTAAATTAAACAAATAGCAGGCAGGCCTAAGTCAAACAATGATGAGGCATGCCCATCTCCTCACTTCTCAAGATTATCCCCTGTGAGTATGTAGGTCTAGGTGGTCTGGATCTGGCACAACTTAACCCAGGCCCTTTGGCACAAATCACCCCAGACCCACAAGTTTGAAAAACTAGCATGATCCAGCAGTTAAGAGCTAACATCAAAGCTAACATTGAGGGCAGTCATGGCCTAGTGGTTAGGGAGTTGGACTGGTAACCCAAAGGTTGCTGGTTCGATTCCAGAACCGGTGGGAAATGACTGAGGTGCCCTTGAGCAAGGCACCTAACCCCTAATCGCTCCCCGGGCGCCACACAAAGGCTGCCCGCTGCTCTGGGTGTGTGTATCCACGTTTGCAGTGTGTGTGTGTTAACTACTCACTACTCTGCTCCTAATGTGTGTGCATTAACTTGGATGGGTTAAATGCAGAGGTCAAATTCCAAGTATGGGTTACCATACTTGGCCGTCACGTGTCACTTTCACTTTCACTTCACTTTCACATCATGCTAACTGTATAGACTCATTGTGTAGCCTACTAAAGCACTAAAACATGTGTGAAATGTTTTCAAACTTGTCTATAATTGTTCAGACACTACAATCAAAAAACCTTAATCATAGAAATTTTACTTTGAAAGGGAAAAAACTGTTTTTTGCACTAAAATGTGCTTAACTCTCATGCCATGTGTCTCTTTGGAGGATGAGTAAAAGTGATTGCTTTTCAAAATTATGTGGTCACATGACCAATTTCTTCTATGGTTTTCCAGAAACAAGGGGTGGAACTACTTCCCCCCTGGCACAAATCACCCCACTCTCCCCATAGGGTAAATTTAGTATAGGGTGTGGAAATTGTACAGCTGTGGTATTTGTATAGGGTGTGAATTCTGTATAGAACATGTGTAGATTTTTGGTACAGCGTGTGGATTTTGTAAGAGGTAAAGGATTTTCAATGGGGTGTGAATTTTTTTCTAAAATTGTATTATGTTTTTATTATTACACAATACTTTTTCTGACTTTTTTGAATCTTGCCCCTGACAAATAACCCAAATTACAAAAAAAGACTAAAACTAACACTAAAACTAATAAAAACTAAACTAAAACTAAGCATTTTCAAAAAACAAAAACTAAACTAAACAAGCAAACCCACTTTAAAAACTAATTAAAACTAAACTGAATTTGAAAACAAAAAGTCAAAACGAAATAAAAATAAAAAACTAATGAAAAATGCAAAACTATAATAACCCTGGTTGAAGCGCATCAAATGACATTAACCTGTTAAGCTTCACCAGTGCGTCGGCGCACTGAAGCGTTTTTTTTTTTATTTAGTTAAAAATTACTATCAGATTTAATGTTATACATTGACAAACTATACATCATTAAAAAGATATAAGACTCAAGTTTCAGTATTTGACCACTATTGTATTCTGAAAAACTTATAGTGACAGTTATGTCTTAATTTGTGTCAGGAGTTATGAAATGAAAAAAATGAGTCGATACCTTTAATATGAATTATGCGCGTCAAACGCTTTCATTCATAAAAAACTCCCGTGCTGTCGTCATGACAGCGATACACAAAACAACGTCCCTCAGGGCTTTAGCTAAAAAATGTGCAGATTTGGAGAAATATTGATATATTTTCATAGGTTTTCATCAGATTTCTATAGACAGGAATAATATTTATTGAATTTATGCCCAAATGCGTCGATGTAATCATTATGAGTGCTGGATACTGTGATGTATTGTGTTTTCAATCCATACCAACAGCCTGAGGGCGCTACATGCACAATAATAGTCCATATATATAACATGAAGAAGAGGCATGATCATGTGACATTCCAGGAAGTCTCGAACACATTCAAAGCTATCAGAGATCGCTGTAACATGTTTTGAAGACAATAAACATGATTGAAATGATATTTGGTTTACCTGTGTTCTTCGAGTAATGTCAGGTATTTCCATAATAATAGATTATATTTATAATGTAATGCTAATCGATATAGACTTTATCATTGTGCAGAATAAAATATATATATATATATATATTTTCTGTCTGATTTTTTTATCTGAAGCGAAATTATATCACAGAAGATTATTTAAAACACTCGACTTGCGTTATAAATTAAGTTTGGAGCACAAACATGGTTTTAATCTCATAAATTGTCGTGTATTGATGGTGTGCTAAGCTAACATGCTAGCTAGCCCTAGGTGCACCTGCCACATATAGCAGTTATCCTTTTATGTTTTTTTTCTAAATATGCTTACTGAAATTCAAGCAGGGCATTTGATCCAGTTTTTAAATGTTAAGTGAGAACTTTGATAAAAGAAATTAGGGATAGAAACCCTATGAATAGCTTGTGAATAGCCAGTCGTTAGTAACTATAATGCAGACAAAAGAAATGCATATTTCGAGCCATAACCAGGCTGGAGAGGTGTGAATGTGTGTAGGGGGAGACTGAGACTGAATGGGGCTCGTTTGCACCACAAAACAATAGAGACAATATACTGAATTGATGTTTAGAAGATGGCAATAAACATCAGTAGCATTTTAAAGTAGCAAATCAAAATGAAGTCATTGACATGGTCTTGAAAAACATTTAACTAAATACAGAGTTTTGGACTTATTATCTTCAGATTTTAAATATAAAATGTTTAGACATGTGGCCTTAGCTGTAGTGCATTTCTAGATTGCTCCAGTGCCAACTTCAATTTTATTTTCATGAGGATGTTTCATAAAAATTAATTTCTAATAACTTTACAAAACTTTGAAGCTATTTATAACAATTTTTTTTCATTATGACAATAATTAATTCTACATTTACAATAAACTGCCAGGTGTCAGCTTTCAAATGAGATCATACTTGTGCTTTTAGTACAAAGGGTTCATGAACTGTATCTGTTTAAGTTTGGGTATGTCATTTCTGGGGATTTTTCAAAAGTGGCGTTGCAGCTTAACAGGTTAAAAGATATACACACCATTGTGAAAGCTAAAATCCCAAGAGACAGATGGGAACGCTTGCCAGCTTCGATAACCACAGCCCAATGGATAAATTTGTGGGTTGATGACCAGGGGCGACCCCTGGGTCTTTGGCAAGCATTAGATGTGTTTCGAAAAGAAATCCAAGAAATCTTGGGCAGCGGAAAAATTCCTTTCACATTAGTGACATTGATTAAGCAAAAGGATGATGAATCTCCAGATGAATATGCTCTGCGTAAGTGGAACGCTTACGAGAGATGGGCTCTCTGTGCTAAGAAACAACCTGACAGAGATGATGTACAGTTCACTGACACACTTGTGGATGGACTTAGTACAAAATACCAACAAGCCTTATCACTTGGAGTCAATCCAGGTGAGACATTTGATCAAATTATGCAATGGGCTGGCCGCTTAGAGATGGCTATGAGATCAAACAAGGAAGAAGGAAACAAGCCAAATCGAAAAGGAGTGGCAACAGCTCAATACAACATGGACACAAAGAAGAGGATGATTTTCTGCACCAACTGTGGAAAGCGTGGCCACTCAATAAAAGATTGTTGGGCTAAAGGAGGTGGAGCAGAAGGTCAAGGTCCATCATTTAAACAAGTCAGTGCGAAAAAAAATGATGAAACCTCTCAAGGGAAGACGTGGACTGAAGCACAAGTCCGTCAGCTCATAGAGGGAATTATGCATCCGCAATAGGAATCAGCGGCCCCCTGTATTAGTAAGAAAAGAGACAATCGCCTTTTCGTCAATGCATTGATAGGGGGCCACCCATGTGACATTTTGGTTGACACAGGAGCAGCGATTTCGATAACAGATCTGAACCTACCTACAACAGATGAAACTATGGAAGTTGAAGGAGTTGGAGGAGGTATCACTCAATTTCGCAAAAGTATACAAGTTCCTTTGCAAATACATGAAGATGAAGTCTTATGGACATCTTTCTGGGTAGGGCCGAATTCACAAGGAAACCTTATTGGCATGGACATTCTTCCATTGTTGAACATGATCATATTTACCGACAGTCGTCAAATCGCTACAACAGCTGGGATAATACCACACGAAGATCGCACATGTAATCTAACGTCTGTTGGTACAGCAAAACCAATTATCAGAGATTGGGGAAAAGACGGTGTGTGGGGACTTCTGTGTAGTTTATATCCAGATGTTTGGGCTAAACATAAATTGGATTGCGGTAAAGCCAACATTGACCCTGTAGTTATTGAGGGACCGATACATGCCCCTCATAAACAATACCCTATCCGACCTGAAGCAAGACAAGCTGTGGAAGAGATAGTGGCAGACTTGGAAGCTGAAGGAATCATCAGACAATCTTCATCAACCACTAATAGTGCTGTATGGCCTGTCAAGAAATCGGATAACTCATGGAGATTAACCATCGATTACACAAGACTTAACAGTGTAACACCAAAACCGCATCCTATTGTGGCCAATCCAGCCACCATTCTGAATGATATTCCAGGAAACGCAAGAATTTTCACAGTATTAGATGTACTGTCGGCTTTCTGGTCTATACCTATTGACGAAAGATCTCAAGAGAAATTGGCCTTCACAGTGGGGGCAAAACAGTTTGTCTGGAACAGACTCCCACAAGGTCTCAATCTATCTCCTGTGGTATTCCATAGAACTTTGGATCAGTTCTTAACGGAGCGAAAAGCTGAAATTGAGAGTTCAGGGAGTGTTTGCATCCAATATGTTGATGACTTGTTGATTGCAAGCCCAGATGAAAACAGCCATATATTTGCTCTGAATGTTGTCCTACAAGCCCTTAGGAAAGGAGGATTCAAAGTCAACCCCGACAAAGCACAGTTGGCCAAAACCAAGGTTATCTACTTGGGCCAAGAAATATCTGTCGAGGGAAGGAGAATGACAACAGAGCGTGTAGAGGCATTACGGCAACTCCCAAAACCTCTAACAGTTACAGGAATACGGAAGGTGATGGGACTTTTCAACTACTGTCGCCAGTATATACCTGATTTTGCCAGCATCACTAGTCCTCTCATCGACTTGTACAAGGGAGGAAAGCCTGGAGTGGAGCAGATAACCTGGACACCAGAAGCTGAGGAAGCATTTACATCTATGAAAGAGAAACTGACATCAGCCCCAGCCTTGGGACTTCCCGATGGACGATTGCCATTCCATTTGTGGACCAGGGTGGGAAATGAGACCTAC
The DNA here is from genome assembly GCF_949319135.1 of Squalius cephalus. Lineage (NCBI taxonomy): Eukaryota > Metazoa > Chordata > Actinopteri > Cypriniformes > Leuciscidae > Squalius > Squalius cephalus. The sequence goes on along the minus strand of NC_137131.1, from coordinate 29,314,635 downwards.
TCAGCAGTACTGTGTCAAAAACCAGGTGATCGATACAGACCAGTTGGATACTTTTCCACAAAGATTCCTGTCACAATGATTGGTCAACCACGATGTATACAAGCTCTCGATGGTGCCACATGGGCAGTGGATGCTGTGGAAAATTTGATAGGAGCACAAACCATCATACTTCACACTCCACACAGTATAGTGACGTTGTTGAACAACACAAACATCAAGACCATAACTGACGCAAGAAGAGCAAAATAGGAAGCAACTTTGTTGAACAAGAATTTAAGAGTGGAAATAATCAGAGACACATCCCTTAACCCTGCAACAATGATGCTAGAACCACATGAGGGAACACCACATGAGTGTGAAAAACAAGTAGAAGATGAAAGCCATGGTCCTGTTAATCCAATCCCTCTTGAAAATCCAGATAAGGAGTTATGGGTTGATGGATCCAGTTATTATGTTGATGGAAAACGACATACTGGATGGGCTGTAGTGGAAGCTGATGGAACTGTTGTGAAGAAAGGAGCTCTTCCTGGGCAATTTTCAGCACAAGTAGCTGAGCTCACGGCACTTACGGAAGCTTTTGGACTATCAGAAGGAGATCGAGTCAACATCTACACAGATAGTCGTTATGCTTTTGGCGTGGTCCATGACTATCTTGCCCCGTGGAAAAGGCGTGGACTTATCACTAGCAGTGGGAGTGAAATACAACATGCTTCCATAATTCGTCGCTTGATTGCAGCATGTCACTTACCAAGAGAAGCAGCCGTGATCAAAGTAAAATCACATCAATCTGACAAGTCCAAAGAAAGTCAAGGAAACGCGGCAGCAGATGCAGCAGCTAGAGAAGCAGCTTTACTACCTCTTACTCCTGTTACCATGGTACAGGAAAACAGCAAAGATAATCCTGAGCGCCATCTTCTGTCATATCAAACAGAGACAGATGAAGAGAAAGAACAATGGATAAAAGCGGGAGCGAAAGAGGATGATCAAGGTATCTGGAGAATTCCAACCGGACAAGTGGTGATGCCGATTGGAACAAGAAGAGAACTAATGCAGCTGTATCATGGAAAAGTGCATGCTGGAGCAAAAGCAATGAAAGCTCAAATCAGCGAGACGTGGTGGTGGCCACGAATGATGAGAGACATTGATGACTACTGTAGGAGATGCTTAATTTGCATGAAAGCAAATGTGGGAAAATCTGTAAAGGTGCGAATGTCACATGCACCCAGACCAACAGGTCCATGGACACACCTCCAAATCGATTTCACAGGACCTTTATCACCCAGTGGAGGGTACCAATACATTCTAGTAATCATGGACAGATTTACTAGGTGGGTGGAAGCATTCTCTACGAGAACTTGCACAGCTGAAGCGGCAGCACGAGTAATGGTGGAAGAAGTTTTTCCTCGCTGGGGTCTTCCATATGAAATTGATTCTGACAATGGAACTCATTTCACTGGAAAACTGATGAAGGAAGCAATGAAATTGATGGGGATCAAACAGAAGTTTCACATCCCGTACAGGCCGGAAAGCTCAGGCATGGTAGAACGAATGAACAGATCGTTGAAAACCGCTCTTACCAAAGCCATTCTGCAAACTGGCCAAGGTTGGCATAAGTTATTACCTGCTATTCTGTGGAACTTGAGAGCAACTCCAAACAGAGTAACAGGACTAACTCCTTTTGAACTGATGACTGGAAGAGCAATGGTCCTACCTCCTGATGCTCCGCCACCTGCGGGAACAGGAGGTGATTCTACTTTGTTCCAAGAGAAGTTACGACGCTATCTAACAATGCTGGACAAAGCTACCAAAGACAATAATAAGAAAGTGCGAGAAGCTCAACAGCAATGGGATGAAAAACATACCACTACTGATATTCCACACATTCCTGAGTTAGGCAGTTTTGTTATGGTCAAACGCATTGCTAGGAAAGGTTTAGAGCCTAGATGGGAGGGACCATATGAGATACTCTTAACAACCGATACAAGTGTTTGCCTTAAAGGGAAGGGTGTAGGAACAGATAGATGGTATCATTGGTCACAAGTTAAACCTTGCTTAGTGAATGAACAAAATGATAATGACGGCTTATGGCCTGATATTGAACACTGTTCATCCATTAGCTTTAAAGATTGGGAATAAAGAAGTGATGTTTAATTATTTCTCTGCTTCCATTTCAGGGATCAATTCCATTGACATTGATTAGAGATAGTTGCAAGTTATTCTCGATACCCAACGACAATGGTATGCTTATAATCTTGGCATTTACCAAGGAAGCCAGGCTTTATGGACTCCTCGAGTTCAAGGAATCACTCGGAATGCAACTCTGAAATCAGGCCAACATTTCACTCTTCCCTTTATTTCCAAATGGGGATTATGGGATTGGGTGCCACGTAATGATAAAGACCTTGATAAATATCGTGAGGGCATATATGGTGGATGTAACTTTCATCATCAATGTTACAAAAGCAGAATAATTTGGCCGGTGAAAGATGGGGGGTATTCTGGTAGTGCTCAAAGACGAGAAATTTGTTCAAAAGAACAATGTGAAATTGTGGGGTTAGACCTCATAACATCTACTAATGTGGAAATGAACTTCATTTTGAATTGGACCCACATGCTTACAATATGGGATTCACTAGCCCAAGGCTGTATCTATCCCATAGTGTTGCCATGTGAGGGGTTTCTAAGGGATACTACCTCAGGGACAACCAGATTCAAGGGAAATTACGTAAGAGTTTGGCATTCGGAAGATGCAAATGAATATTGTGAGACTGAACTAGAAACTGGGGAAATTGGACGGTGTTTTTATCTTTCTGCGGAAAAGACAAACAAAGCTAAAACTTGCCCAAATACGACTACGGCACCAGCTCATGGTATCTTGTTAGCAAAAGAAACCAAAACCTTGATAAATGAAGCCCATATGGTGCGACAACGCATTAATTATAACTTGATATCTCTTCTTACTGTTTTTGATCAGTCCTATTGTGGAAATTTCACACAAATATGGAGTTGGTTGGAAAAAGAAATTAAATATTATACCTCTAAAGATCCTCTGAGAAGTCGAAATCGTAAATCTCGAAGTATATGGGGAGATATAGCGGGGGTATTTGGTTCTGTCAATTCAATTAGTAATACTGCTCAAATGAATCAATTAAGCAAATATACTCAGTGGGTGGGAACAATGACTGGGAAAGGACTCACTGAGGCTCTTCAAGGTTCTCTACATATTATAGCAGCGGGTCAGCATCTTAATAACGCAGCGAAGGAATTGGCAGATGCATTAACAAAGTCATCTAATTTTGAGACGCATCGTGCAGCGTGTTTATTTCTGGCTCAAAATTTGAAGGATCAAATGGTTGAGGATATTCAAGTTATTCGAATGGGTCAAATTCCTGAGCGAATAGCGGAATCTGTGTTAGTGGTTTTCGGTAATCAACTTAATTTGACTTCTGCTAAACATGTTCCATTAATTAAAATTGTCATTAACCCCCTGAGGTCGGCTATCGCGCCGGCGCGATAGGCTCGTTTTTTTCCGTATGAGTGCAAAAAAAAAAAAAAAAAAAAAAATTAATTTTTATCTTATATGCTTGTGTTATACATCAATCGATCCTGTTTAGTGTGTATTTTTTTAGTGTATGCTCATAATAAAAACAAAGTGTTGTGCTTTTCGCCAAATAAAGAAAAATAAACATGATGCGAGTTCTGCCTCCTCTCCGTCAGTGAAGTCAATTCTGAAACGCGTCCGAAAATGAACTGTAACTCAGCGAATACTCAGTCAAACAGGCATACAGTCACACAGGCATGAAGCTTGAATTCTCTTCTTTTAAATGAAGTAATTTTTATAAAAAACAAATATTCACAGTTTATGTAATATGTATGCAAAGAGAGAGATGTCAGTCGTTCTCATCTCAGCTAATTAAGTTTTAATGTGCTCCGCCCACGGAGAGCGTGCGCTATTCAAACGCAAATGTGAGGCGATCCAAACAAACCTGTGAAACGCCCACATCAGCTGGATAACACACACCGCGAGTTCACTTTCAGACTTATGTACTTTACGATGCTGTGAGGAATAATACTATCTTGATAATAATCCTGCAAAAATTTACCTCAGAAGTTCTGGAAGTATCATTTCGAGGAGCAAACGGATCCCGCTGAGGAATAGGTCAGTTCTATTTGCTTTGTTCTAATCTGAATGAATGAACGCACAGATGCGCGCTGTTGTGGAGCTACTACAGCTGGCAAAAATACTGTTTTAATATGAATCGCGAATACAAAGAAAGATTACACTGGAAATATTGTTACAATTTTAAATGTTGTTGTAATTGTATAACCTTAAAAAAAAAAAAAAAAAAAAAAAAAATATATATATATATATATATATATATATATATATATATATATATATATATATATATAAGGATAGATGTAAACAAAATCTTAAAAGGTCATTATAAGCCTTCTCTTTAAATAATTTTATTATGCTTTATTAGTGACACATTTGGGAAGAGAATATATTCCAAATCTGAAAATACAGTATGAGAACAATTAACTGCACAATTACTAGAAATGTTTACCTTGGATATTGTACAATTTGCAAGCAAAATTTGTGGAAAAAAACAACAAACCAGTTATATATTGTCCTTGCATTCTTGTGGCTCAGTCACACACCTGAATGAAAGGCTCATTACGTATGCAGCCTCATTATGCGGGCCCCATTGTCTCCGCAGGTGTGAATCACGCCCACCCGCATATGGCCTTTCCAAACAAAAAGTGTTTTACAAGATTTAAATCAATGTATTGTGTTATGTGAATGATTAGGCAGGATGATTTTCACATAATTTTGAAGAAAAAATTCTAGGCAACGTCATCCATTAGTCAAAAGTATTATTTACATATATTTAGAATGTGTTTTATGGCCTTATTTCAGAAACTTTAGTTTTTTGTTTTTGAAAAAACCATGCATAAACATTATTCTATCAAAAATACAAACATGTACATGCAAGTTGTTCACATATTATGGTAGCCCTGTTTGTGCTAAATAGAGTGAATTTACACCTTTGCCATTAATATGTTTATAAGCAACTGAAAAAAGCACAAATGTCAGGGCATGTCAGAACATCTCAAGGACCCCAAAAACCCCTCAGACCCCAGAGGGTTAATGAAAATTTGTTGTCAGGTTCTGGAACATTACCTTTGTTTATGGTATGGCCTCAATATGGGAAGCGTAATATTATGACAGTTAGACGATTCCAATCAATGGGGGTTAGACAAGGAAATTCAGTAATTAGATTAGGAAAGAATGGATATTGGGCTGAAGGTGATACACCAATGATTTCTACCACAGACTATTGTGTTGAGGAACATGAGTGGGTAATTTGCTCATGCTCTACAATGTTCAGTTTATCTCTTAATGGATCTGCAGTTTGGGAAGTAGTTCCTTTAGATCAAGCCACAGGTGCATGGCAGGTGTCAGAAGCACAGTGGTGCATATTACATGATGGAATAAGTGAAAATATGATATACGGAGGGAAGTTATGCCCAATTCCTCCTGATCCATTTTGCGTTGAGATTCTCTATCCTCTTTATTTGGGTGGAATTCATGTTCCACATGTGCAATTGTTGCAGTTAGAGGCACAGTGGTGGAATAATGATTTGGTGGAGGAGAGGAATTATGAACTCTTTGAAATGGTTAAGAGAGTTAAAGGAAGTGTTAAGGCAGCCCAAGAGGAGGGAATTCAAGCAATGGGTCATGTCATCGTAGCGAATGGAATAGCTAAATTGATGTCTGAGACAAAATTAACTAAAATTCCAGGAAATCTGTCATGGTCAGAATGGATAGTTTTGACTATGGTAGTAGTCTTGGTGATTCTGTTAGCAATAAATCTCATCATATGTGTCACTAGGAAGAAAAGTACCAAACCTGTTAAATTGGTTATTACTAACCCTCTGGGGTCTGAGCTGTTTTCTGGGCCCTGGAGATGTTCTGACATGCTCTGACATTTGTGGTTATTTCTGTTACTTGTGACATTTTCATGGCTAAAGTCTAATTACACTGTATTCAGCACAAACTCTGCTACAATAATATATCAGCAGCATGTATGTAAAAGTTTGTAGTTTTGAGATAATGACATTTATGCGTGGTTTGTGAAAATACAAAAATAAATTCTCACTGAAATAAGGTCATGAAACCCCTACTGATTATTTCTTCACAAGACTTTTGAAAATTGTATGACGTAGCCTAGAATATTTGCTCTAAAACTATGTGAGAATCACCCTGACTGCTCATTCAGAGAAGACAATATATTGATTTAAAAAATTTACGACGTGTTTTGTGTTAGAAAGCAATATGCGAAGGGGCGGATCATCTCATTAATATGAAAGCTTTCCACACCTGAGAAAGACAAAGAACCTCCCTAATGGCCCTATTAGGAGCTTATCAGGGCCCATCATTCTGACCACCCTTGCATAAAGAATGAGGAGATTTAAAAAAGAATGGCTTTTAAAATTGTTTGGATTTATTTACAACACAACACAATCCAAAGATACACAACAAAAAAGCACTTATTGAAGAAAGAGACCTTTGTGCCATTCCTAAAAACATTGTACATACCTTTCATTTTCTAAGGTGTTTGATTTTCACTTTACCATGTTCATGTACAGAGACATGTACTGTGAATGTTGAAGTCAGCAGGACTCAGTGGCATCTGGGCCCTGAAAAAAAAAAAAAAAAAAAAGTGAACATACTGATATCAAGAGAAAGGCCTGCACGATTTTGGGAATACATTTTAGATTTTTCTTGTTAAAATTGCTTTTTAAAATTCACAGAATACACACACTCACACAAATGTTTCCAACAATATATTATATAATGAACACCAGTTTTGTTGTGCCTTGTAGGTATAGGCTATGCGCAGTGCTGCATAAAATAATAACAATATAGCAGCCTATATATATTTTCAAAAAGATTTCAGTAACAACTAAGCTAGAGAAAAATATATTGATTATCATGTTACTTCAAATGTTTCCATTCGTTATGATGATATGAAATGAGATAATAGTAAAAACATGAAGCCGTTTGGAGCGTTTTGCTTTTCCAAAATATGATACATTCAAACGCGATCGCGATCAAAAATATGATACATTCAAACGCGATCGCGATCAAAAATATGATACATTCAAACGCGATTGCGCTCAAATATAAAACATTATGGTTAGGCCTACCATATACATATCTACGTTTGAGCAGATATCCACAAACACAGTAACAGTAAACACGGGTCTAAATATAATAATATTCACCATATATCTAGCAACAGTTCAACTGCAATGTGAAATTTATGCAACAATAGCAAACTAATATGTAAGAATTTCTTACCTTATCTTTCTTGTCTTCAAATATCGTTCTTCTTCTTCTGATGTAAATCCAATCTAAGCTCAGGCACGTCTTTCAAACTCGACGAAAAGTGAAGTGAAGTGTTTTGTTGTTGAGGTAATGAGGGCGATCGCGTTCCATGTGGAGATTTGCATGTGAATATCTTTTGCGCGAGTGGGCGTGGTAAATTAAAAAATAATTAGGAAGCGTTTGAGAAGCTGGACATCTTGTTGGTTTTATACAAATTACTTAAACAGAGAATATTTGTTTTCGTTTTGAATCCGATCATTTAAAAGTACACACTTAAATGTTTATAAAGGTGTATGGCTCATAAATGTGTGACAAGTATTCGCTGAGTTTTGTTTCAGTTTATAGACGTGCTCAAGAAAAAAAAGTTCACCGCGACGGAGAGGCAGAACGCACACCCTGTTTATTTTCTTTATTTTACAAAAGCACAATGTTTTGATTTGATTGGAAGTGGACACATACAAAAGTAGAAATACCACAGATTCTTTTTTTATATTTCTTTTTTCTGTATGACCATAAATGACGGAGAAATTTAAGTTTATAGTGCTACAATGTGGAGAAAATGCAGCAAAACGCGCCGGCGCGTTCGTCGACCTCAGAGGGCTAACCAAATGGAATTCGGTTTGTGAATTCGGTGTGAAATAGAAGATTTTACACATTCTACACTACATACAAAACACAACCTCACAAACAATGAACACCCGCTTACTGATTTTCTACCCCAAGGGATAGGATCCTTTAACATCAACGTTTATTTTAGTTTGTTGTTTTGGCCAGGAACTTGAGGAGTTAAGTAATTAACGAGTCAAGGCACTGGCAGAAGACTTATTACTTTTTCTTTCCTTAGATGATTGGGGTTCATTTTTAAATACATACACATAGATGTTAAATGACACATAGTATGCGGGGACATAACATGGGTTGGGGTTCTTTGTTCTTTACTTTTTGTTTTGTTTTCATTTCTGTTTCTAGTCTTCTATTCTTTATATCTATTTCTTGGTCTGCTTTTCCTCCTCACTATCACTTCTATAGGTTGGCCACCTGGGAATGATGGTGGAACTGACTGAACTGCTGGTCATAAAATTAGAATATCATCAAAAAGTTGATTTATTTCAAGAATTCAACTTAACAGGTGAAACTAATATATTATATAGACTCATTACATGCAAAGTGAGATATTTCAAGCCTTTATTTGTTATAATTTTGATGATTATGGCTTACAGCTTATGAAACCCACGAAATCAAAATCCCAGAAAATTAGAATATTACATGAAATCACACAGTAATTACACAGTGATACCATGGTCATTGAACCAGGTTTTGGTTCTTTTGGCAGTGTGGGCAGGTGCAAATCCTGCTGGAAAATGAAGTCAGCATCTCCATAAAGCTTGTCTGCTGAAGGAAGCATGAAGTGCTCTGGAAATGTCCTGGTAGATGGCTGCGTTGAGTGGACAGCACAGTGGACCAACACCAGCCGATGACATGGCTCCCCAAACCAACACAGACTGTGGAAACTTCACACTGGACTTCAAGCATCTTGGATTGTGTGCCTCTCCATTCTTCCTCCAGACTCTGGGACCTTGGTTTCCAAATGAGATGCAAAATTTGCTCTCATCAGAAAAGAGGACTTTGGTCCACTGTGCTTTATTAAATCCAGAGTCAACGCAGCCGTCTACCAGGACATTTTCAGAGCACTTCATGATTCCTTCATTTTCCAGCAGGATTTGCACCTGCCCACACTGCCAAAAGAACCAAAACCTGGTTCAATGACCATGGTATCACTGTGTAATTACTGCGTGATTTCATGTAATATTCTAATTTTCTGGGATTTTGATTTCGTGGGTTTCATAAGCTATAAGTCATAATCATCAAAATTATAACAAATAAAGGCTTGAAATATCTCACTTTGCATGTAACGAGTCTATATAATATATTAGTTTCACCTGTTAAGTTGAATTCTTGAAATAAATCAACTTTTTGATGATATTCTAATTTTATGACCAGCACCTGTATATGCAGTTTTTCATCAAGCATAGCATAAGGGGAATACATTCCAACGTTAATGGAAACCATATGTTCTTCTGCTGAATGTATGTGTTCCTATGGTGATGTAGTTTTTTTTCCTTGGTCAGTGGTATAAAAAACCAAGCCTTTTGTCCAAAAATCAGGAAGAGATGGAAATGTAGAGAAGATGACTGAGAAGCTGAATTAGACCTTTCGCTTGGTCCATTGTCTCTTCCTCCTATGTTTTATAAACCAAATAAATAAGAGATCCCTTGGCAAAATCACTGGTGTCTGTTTCTATGAAATCAAACAACAGGGGAAAGCAAGATTTTTAAATCAACAATAACCCATACAGTGAGATATTGGATAACACTGGGAAAGCGTGCCCGAACTGAGGGAGGGGAACGCTGCGGGAACCACATTCTTAAGAAGAGTTATGTGGGAAAACACATATGGACTAACCCAAGGGTTGTACTGCATATGAATAATGGGTGACTTAGCCCAAGGGAAAGACACGGGCTTCCGTTTAGGAGCAGCCGTGGAAGATATACACATATGGGATCCCTGTAGGGTCACACATATGGGACCCAGCCTAGACCCGGTTCTCAAGGATTCAGCGGGTAAGGCCTGGCACCGGACGCTCCGCCACGTCCGGGCCGAGGGTGTTTGGAGGACTCGACAGGTTTTTACTCTGGAGCAATAAGGGTGCACAGTAGGGTGCAGCAAGCCGACAGAGCCGGTACTCACAGTGTTTCTACCCGTTTAGGGTGAGAACACGGGAGGACACGGGCTCTACACGTAGGCTATAGTATCTAGCGAACGTGTTAAGGTGTCGCCCAGCCCGCAGCTCTACAGATATCTGTTAGCGAGGAGCCACGTGCCAGCGCCCAAGAGGATGCAACGCCTCTCGTGGAGTGTGCATGCAACCTGAGCGGGCAGGGCACGCCTTGAGCTTCATAAGCCAAGGCGATGGCATCCACTATCCAGTGGGCCATCCTCTGCTTGGAGACAGCCTTTCCCTTCTGCTGGCCTCCGTAACAGACAAAGAGCTGGTCTGAGGTCCTGACGCTTTGGGTTCTGTCCACGTACATACGCAGAGCGCGAACGGGACAGAGCAAAGCCAGGGCTGGGTCTGCCTCCTCCAGGGGCAGCGCTTGCAGGTTCACTACCTGATCTCTAAAGGGAGTGGTAGGAACCTTGGGCACATAGCCAGGCCGGGGTCTCAGTACAACATGGTTGTCACCCGGCCCGAACTCTAGGCACGATTCGTCGACCGAAAATGCTTGCAGGTCCCCTACCCTCTTGATCGAGGCCAGTGCAATCAGCAGCAAAGTCTTCAAGGAGAGAAGCTTTAAGTCTGCTGACTGCAAAGGCTCAAAGGGAGCATCCTGAAGTGCTCGGAGCACCAGGGAAAGGTCCCAAGAGGGTATGGAGGGGGGACGAGGAGGATTTAATCGTCTCGCCCCCCTAAGGAACCTGACGACCAGGTCGTGCTTTCCAACTGTTTTGCCATCTATGTGGTCATGATATGCTGAAATAGCAGCAGCATGTACCTTAAGGGTGGAGGGAGACAGCCTTCGCTCCAACCCTTGCTGCAAGAAGGAAAGCACTGACCCTATCGAACATCTTCGGGGGTCCTCTCTGCGGGAGGAACACCACTCGACAAACAGGTTCCACTTCAAGGCGTACGCATGTCTCGTAGACGGCGCTAGCGCAGAAGTGATGGTGTTAAGTACCTCTGGGGGTAAGTCACCTAGAACCTCCGCGTCCCGTCCAGGGACCAGACATGGAGTTTCCAGAGGTCCGGACGCGGGTGTTTATTTTCGGGTGCCCCGTCTCTGAGTCAGAAGATCCTTCCTCAGAGGAATGGGCCAGGGAGGGACTGTCACGAGGAGCATGAGTTCTGGGAACCAAGTCCGGGTGGGCCAATAGGGAGCCACCAGAAGGACCTGCTCCTCGTCCTCCCTGACTTTGCACAGGGTCTGTGCAAGTAGGCTCACTGGGGGAAATGCATATTTGCGGAGGCCCCGGGGCCAGCTGTGTGCCAGTGCATCCGTGCCGAGTGTTCCCTCGGTCAGGGAGTAAAACAACCGGCAGTGGGAGGTTTCTGAGGAGGCAAACAGGTCTACCTGAGCCTCTCCGAACTCTCTCCAGATCAGCTGAACCACCTGGGGGTGGAGTCGCCATTCTCCCGGGAGCACGGCTCGTGATAGCTCGTCGGCCACACGGTTGAGCACACCGGGGACATACATGGCTCGAAGCGACCTCAGATGCTTCTGACTCCAAAGGAGGAGATGGCGGGCGAGTTGCGACATGCGCCGGGAGCGTAGACCACCTTGACGGTTGATGTACGCAACGGTCGCAGTGTTGTCCGTACGGACCAGCACGTCTCTGCCCTGTAGTGGCCTTTTTAGGCGGCTCAGAGCGAGACGTACTGCTAGCAACTCGAGGCAGTTGATGTGCCAGTGCAGTTGGGGGCCCGTCCACACCCCTGACACTGCATGCCCATTGTACGTGGCACCCCAGCCGGTGGCAGAGGCGTCTGTGAAAACCACAGCATGCCTGGACACCTCTTCCAAAGGGAACTCCTGCCCGGAGGAACGAGGGATCTGACCACGGACTGAAGGTCTGGCGGCACACCGGTGTGATTGCCACCCGGTGAGTGCCGTGATGCCACGCCCATCTCGGGACTCGGCCGTGAAGCCAGTGCTGAAGCGGTCTCATATGGAGCAGACCGAGCGGAGTTACCGCTGCTGCCGCTGCCATATGCCCCAGGAGCCTCTGAAAGAATTTCAGTGGGACCGCCGTCCTGCCCTTGAACGTGTTCAAGCAGTTCAGCACCGACTGAGCGCGTTGCTCTGTGAGGCGCGCTATCTGTGCGACCGAATCCAACTCCATACCGAGATAAGAGATCCTCTGCACGGGGGCAAGTTTGCTCTTCTCCCAGTTGACCTGAAGGCCCAGCTGGCTGAGGTGCCTGAGCACGAGGTCCCTGTGTTCGCATAACTGATCTCGAGAGTGTGCTAGTATGAGCCAGTCGTCGAGATAGTTGAGAATGCGAACACCCTGTTCTCTCATGGGAACAAGGGCCCCCTCCGTGACTTTCGTGAAGACACGGGGAGACAGGGCCAGCCCGAAGGGAAGGACCTTGTACTGATATGCTCGACCCTCGAACGCAAAGCGCAGAAACGGCCTGTGTCGAGGAAGAATCAAGACATGAAAGTACGCGTCCTTCAGGTCGATCGCTGCAAACCAATCTTGGGGACGGATGCATTCGAAAATGCGTCTCTGCGTGAGCATTTTGAACGGTAGCTTGTGAAGGCTCCGATTCAAAACTCGCAGGTCCAAGATTGGTCGTAACCCACCACCTTTCTTGGGTACAATGAAGTAAGGACTGTAGTGCCCTGACCTCATATCGGCTGGAGGGACCGGCTCTATCGCGTCCTTCGCCAGCAGGACTGCGATCTCCGCGCGCAAGACATGGGCATCGGCTGCTCTCACTGTAGTGGAGTGGATGGCCCGAAACTTGGGGGGACGCCGGGCGAACTGAATCGCATAGCCGAGCCTGATGGTCCGAATGAGCCAGCGAGACGGACTGGGGAGCGCTAGCCAGGCTCGCAGAGACCGTACAAGCGGGACCAAAGGGACCGTAGGCGTACCCGGAGTGGGGCAGCGAGGTGGAACACAGGGGCTCGGCTCGGGAGGCTCTCTCTGGGAGGCGGCCCGTAGCGGAGTCTGAGTGTGCTGCGCAACACTTACCTGGTTCCACGAGGCGGGAGGTGCAGGAGACGGCTTGGTTGCGTTCTCGAACTGCACACTGCTGCCTGCTGGCGATAGAAGAGGCGGATGAGAGTGGTGAGGATTCTCTCCCCCCACTGCTCTCCGGGCCCTCTTCGGACCCAGAGACGGAAGAAACTGCTCTTTTATTGAAAATTTGGGTACCGCTGGTTTTGAGGCCAGCGGCGGAACAAAAAGAAAAGGAAAACAAAGATTTTCCACCCGGCCCTCTTCCGGGGGATGGAGCGATGCAGTCATCGTCTCCTGGAGAGCAGTCCCTGCCATCTCTGGGTCGCCCGTCCTAGGGCCGCTTGCTCCTGGCTTTGCCGCCCTTCTTAGCGGGGTCCTGGATGGGCGGGGCGGCCCGCCTGTGACTGGCTCCACGGTGCCGTTTGGATGGAGGCTGCTGCTGCGGCGCGGGAGCAGGGGCAGACGCAGGAGGCCGCCCTCGGCGACGAGCAGACTGAGGAGCCGCAGACGGAGGGGTGGGAGCAGCAGCTGGCCGCCGCGGCAGGATGTGACGGATGGCCTCAGTCTGCTTTTGTACAGCCGAGAACTGCTGGGCGAAGTTCTCGACCGCGTCGCCGAAGAGGCCGGTCTGGGACACGGGGGAGTTCAGGAACCGGAGCTTGTCGGTCTCCCGCATGTCCGCCAGACACAGCCAGAGATGGCGCTCCTGGACCACCATGGTGGACATCGCACGACCCACCGACCACGCGGTCACCTTCGTCGCACGAAGCGCGAGGTCCGTCGCGATACGAAGTTCCTGAAGAACTTGGGGATCATGACCACCCTCGTGCAGGTTCTTCAGTGCCTTGGCCTGATGAACCTGCAGCAACGCCATGGCGTGCACGGCAGAGGCAGCTTCCCCACAGGCCTTGTAAGCCTTGCCGGTTAAATCCGACGAGTATTTACAGGCCCGTGAAGGGAGACACGGTTCTCCGCGCCAAGTGGAGTTAGGGCACAGTTGCATAGCAACGGCCCGTTCCACTGGCGGGATGCGCGTGTATCCCTTAGCTGCCCCGCCATCAAGGGTGGTGAGGGAGGAGGAGCCACCGGAACGGTTTCTGGCAGTAAAAGGTGCCGTCCACGTCCCCGTAAGCTCCTCATGCACTTCCGGGAAGAAAGGCACTGGGGTGGGTTGCTGAGAACCAGCGCGCGCCACCCCGAGATACCAATCGTCCAACCTCGAGGGTTCGGGACACGGTGGAGGATTCCACACGAGCCCGACCCCGTTGGCGGCCCGGGAAAGCATGGCCATCATCTCCGGGTCCGTCTCAGGCACCGTTGACACCCCCGAAGGAGGCAACGGCGCCGAGTCGTCATCCGCAGAGAAGTCTGACCCACCCTCCGATGCAGCGATCGACATCTGATCCTCACAGGGAGCCCCAAAGGAGACAACCGGTACACACCACGAGGATGGTCCAGCTTTCTCCAATGGGGGCTCAACTGGCTGCGGAGCATGAGAGGGGTGAGGGCTCCTAGGGGGTTGGTTCCCCGAAGGAGACGCGCTCACCGTGATCCTCAGGTCACCCATGTCGCTGCCCGAAGCAACCCTCTGAGGAGGATTGGATCGAGGCAGCGGCACGGAGACTCCGCCCCTTTGCAGGAACGTGAGTCTCGACCGCAGCTCCGCGATGGCCATCTTCCCACAATGGGTACATGACTCATCCACAAACGCTGCCTCAGCGTGTTTAATGCCCAGACACACGAGGCAGCGTTCGTGACCATCCCGTGAGCCCAGGTAACGACCGCATCCAGAAACACACAGATAGAAAGTCATCTTTAAAAAGACGCTCTCTATCTGTGTAAGCTCTTTTAGGGACTGCTCTCACTGGTGCTGAAACACACAGGGGGAACAGACACTGCGAACACAGACGGGAATGTGCACCCGTCTGTGCGCTGTCTCTTTCTCTTCTCGCTGTCTTACCAGCTGTGATAACAGCCTTTGAGCGCTCTAACGGCGCACCTTACCAGCCGTTAAAACAGCTTTTTTGTTTGCTCAGTACCGGATAAAACAAAGAAAACAAACAAACACAAAGAAGAGATGACCGTCCCCGCTGCCGTGTTGTGACACCCGCACCGTAAAAGAGAGATCCAACGGCTTGTTTCTCCACTCTTTCCTGTAGACGCATCGAAGTGCTTGGCTCCGAAGCAAAAAGCTGAAGTGCAATCACACCAGCTGCTCGTTAAATACCCGCGCTGCGAGGCTGCACAGCTGATGCAAATGATTGCACGCCAATGTGCATTGGCTTGTTTTAGTTCACTCGAAGTAGATTGGCCTCTCTAGCGAGATTCCTATTCGTCGTTCACCACGACGTACGTCGTAGTGACCGAACGATAGGGAACTGCATGTTATAGTAATAGGCCAATTTTATTATTAAATAAAGAAAGAAAATTTGGTTAATGTTGTTTAAACAAACGATACAAACATAGACTATTATTTGAACGAACAGTGAACTATTATATCTCTGTTTGTAGGCTATCCGTTTATTTAAAAAAAAAAAAAAAAAACACACAGCACAATGTATTGTAAAAAAAACAACACTTTTTTTTCATTATTTCCAGAAGAATTAGACTGATTATATATATATATATATATATATATATATATATATATATATATATATATATATATATATATAAACAAACAAAACAGAATAAAACAAACTTTTAGAACAAAAAATAAATAAATAAAACAAATTAAATAGCCTATGCCTATAGGCTACAACAGAATTGGTTAAATTTAATGAAAGCAAAAATTAATATGTAATAGTAAATTTTAAACCGAATAGAACAAACTTTTAGCACAGAAAATAGAATCAAAAGTTAAAAATAGAGATGACAACAATATAGCTGAGGCCTATATTTCATATTGTAGACTTTGGTGGGCAACAGAAGCCTATTCCTCGGGGGAGCAGCGCAATAACAAACAAACATAAAATACACCAAAATACCATCATATCTCGCAATCAGTGAAAATAAATTAAGTGCAATGACACTGATTATTTGTACTATTCTATTGAGGAATGAGATGAATGAAGAGCGATTCTCTCTCCACTTCTGGGCTCTCTAGTAAATTCGGGGTTGAGTGGTAGAACTTAGATTTCAATGAAATGCAATTAAATGAAAATTCCTTTCAGAATAATTCTTTCGATGTGTCCAAATATGCCCTATCTTAATTAAATTATAAATATTGTAGCTAATGTAGCTATTTAAAGGTTTTTCATTTAAAGGTGCTCTAAGTGATGTTGGGTGACGTCACTTCTTGTTGACGTTTAAAGTATAGTCAAACAAAACGGAGGCTAGCTAGACCCTCCCTCCTCTTCATCCGCGCACTAACCCCCCCAAACCCCACCCCCAAATCCTTCTTGTCGGTTATTGGCTGGAACAGTTTGTTATGTTTCTTGGTGCAGGTTAGCCCAGTTTGTTTTTCTTGCCGTTTGTGAAGCCTGGGGTGTCTACAGAAATGTACCACGGTTTTTTACAGTGTGTTCAGGGGACAGGCAGCTAGCGGATGGTGAGGAGATGTTTGCTGTATGTGACAAAAAATGTTTTGGCCTAAAAAACACGTCACATCGCTTTGAGCACCTTTAAAAAAAGAAATTGAAGTATTCAATCCAATTGTTTCAACTGGTTTTGAAGAGTTTTAGAATGTTAGAGCAGTGTGTATGATTGTCAACAATCTGGCCTTATTTAAACATGAACTGTTGACGAAACACGTTCATGCCAACTAAATGATACAGTGCCGTTTAATTCACGATCAACCTCATTTTATTGTAGCCTAAGGTGAATTCAACCAGGGGCGATTCCAGGATTTTATAAATGGGGGGGCACAGGGGGGACCAAGAACCAGTAAGGGGGGGCCCATGGGAAATCAGAAAATTCAACTGGATAAACTTCTAAAGTAGAACAGTCTTTTTATTTTTCAATAAATTATTATGCAGTCTTTACTTGCATACATCATTGTTTATTCTTTCAAGCAGATATATTTATTTGTATGAATTAAATTTTATTAAAGCTATTATTAAAGAGCAGTGAATGCTTTTCTCTTTTTATTTTGTTGTTTGAACAATATTAAGTGTACAGAAGGCATTAGGTTTATTACGCACTGTCACTTTAAGACCGAGTGTGCAGATCCAATTGCACTGCTAATGCACATCCGATATTCTCACAACTGTACGTTCTGTAAAGACATAACCGACTGTGTTTTACGTGAATACTCTCAAAAACGGACATTTAGACAACATGTTGTGTGTATTTGTCCATTCAGACGCGAAAGAGAGTTCAATTCAGTCCATTGCGCGCAGCGCGCAGGGCTGCACTCTTCGGGTCGCGCGCGTGTGTGTGTGTGTGTGTGTGTTCGCACAGAAAAACATACCGAAGCTCTCTTTCGCGTCGTCACTCTTATTCAGATCTGTCCATATGTCTGCCCTTCTCTTTCTCCCAGACGTTTACATTTTTGAACGATTTGTGAGACATGCAGCAAGCGCATTCCAACTCGTGTGCCGCTGGGTAGATCAGCACGTTACAATTCAAATGTTCGCATCTACCACAAACGCAAATCAGTTCTGACTGGATCTCTCGTCCCCTCCCTAACATTTTCGTCTATTTTTTATTCGTTGTTCATAATTCATAGTTGTCGTCATTTAAAACTGTTTTTTATATAGTTATCGAACGTGTTAGTCTGTGAAAAAATGTCGTTGACGAAAATAATGACGAACATTTTTCGTCAACGAAATTTACAATATATATACTGTAATTGAGTGTGTATACCATAAACAGTGACGTATCGAGGTGTCTCTCTCCTGACTCCTGTTTAAAAAAACGCAGACCAGAGATTCTGCTTTGCGAATCGCAAATCAAGCAGTGATTGACAGCGCTCTGATCCAATGGCGTTGGACATTGTCATGTTGACAGTAAATCTAGCCCAATGATGTTAGGGGGGCACCAGGGGGGGCCAATCATATTCCAGGGGGGGCCGGTGCCACCCCGTGCCCCCCTTCTAGACACGCCCCTGAATTCAACAAGGCATTCTTTTTCTTTGAAACAACAAAGTCTAAATAATTTGTTACAGATGTTTTTTTGTAATTGGTGTGGATGACATGCAGTGCCATATACAGTATTATTAGCTGTAGGCCTATGATGTGTTTCTACCCTGAAACATTTAATTTCAATAGAGACCCGGCGCACGCAGTGAGGGAGACAAAATAAACTTGTTAAAAAGAGAACCAGCACGTCTGCGAGAGAGAGGCAAAGAAAAACGCCCGATATTATTTTATGTTGCTTTGTACTATTTTCATTTTGTAGCCTACAGTTTTAATTGTACACAGCAAAGCTGCAAATTTTTTGGCAATATTAAAAAATGTCGCAAGAATAGGGTTCTGTATTTTTCATTTTGCTTCGCATATGGAAACGCTAAACTCGACTTAAATTAATAAACTGTCCCGACTCTTTATTTAAACCTTGAAATGTGCGATGCGGTTTTAAATTTAATTGATTTTAGTGTTCTTTTACATTTTCATTGTTTTTTTTATTGAAAGCAATACTATTTAGATACCCAGCAGGCACCTTGATATCAATTTGACATCAAAAGTTAGTCAAGACTTGATCAAGATACTGCACATCATTTTAAGGTCAGTTTGAAAGGCAATGTCTTCCAGTGGTAATTTGGTGAAAAGAGAAAGTTAATACCCTCACTGAAATTGGTTTATGTATATGCAGGTCAATATGTTTGACATTCAGTTTACATCAAATCAATGTCATTGGTTTTGACGTCAATTTGATTTGCATATTTGATGTCTTTTCAACATCAATTGCCCACTGGGTAGTCTGCTATTTTTTGTAGAAGTAAACAAAATCAGTATTTTTTCCCTGATTTGTTCAATGCATAGATCTTTTTTGAAAATGTTCTTTCGTTGCTAAAGCCGGGTATCACTGTCAGTCATCAACACAACAGGCTACAGCGCAACAGAGGCTCAACTGGAATGTAGCAAATTTATGTTGTAATGTGCCATAATTAATAAAACAAAACGCTTGACTTTAATAATCTGTTACCTATTTAAGCATCAAGAATGGTAAAACATAAACGCTGTCGGCCAACATCAGTTAACAGCATGTAGGTATAGTCTAGGTTCAATGTTATCGTCAAAACGCCTATTAATAAAAATAACAGAAAATGAATAACAAAGCTCCGAAAAGTGTTTCGAATCAATAAATGAACATTTCAGAAGTTTTTATTTTTTGACAAATAGCCTATTAAACTACAAACAAAATTATGAGGATAGTAGAGTTGAGATTCGAACTCAGACCGTTTGAAGCACATGTTGTAGAGTAGACCACAAAGCTATCGCCTGAACTTTGATTTGTGAGCATGAGCTTAACTTATTATTTTTACGCAAAGCCTCATTGATGTGACATTTTTCTATTGCAATGTTTTATGTTGAAATGTTTTCATTATTTATTAAAGAAAATTATGCTAATCATAACAACCTACTGTACTGTACCTAATGCTAAAACACAAATGGTGCCGACTAACATCGGTTAGCAAGTCCCGACAATGTTTTAATTTTACAATCATTTAGATTTATTTCACTGTTATGTTTCAGTTCATAAATCTAGGCCTACTAACAAATTAAAATAACACTAAGTATAAGACGCATAACCTTGACAAGCTACTGTAAATTAATAGAAAAACTGGGCACACAATGTTAACATTTTGCCTACTTTGCTTACATTTGCTGCAATAATAGAAGCCTACATTTGTTTCAGTTCTAAATTTGTACTGTTTTTTCAGTATTGGGGATTATGAATTTGTTTAACTATGTTTCACTTGAATTTATTTGCTACCAGTTCTCAACGAGCCGCGGCAGATTACACAATGAATAAACTGACACTTTTCAAAGTCTGTGATTGTAGCGCGACTTAGCGGTAAAAGGCAGCCACTACACATCCCAATTATTCTGGTTGAGTACCAACTGTTTGAATAATTATTTGAAGCACATTGTACAGCAAAAATAGCCTGTATTTGACTGAAATTCCAGAATAATCAGCAAGCTATCTAGATAGGTGAATGTTTATTGATGTCAATGAATGGGAGGCTAAATATAATTTTGGCTTTAATAAGCATTCTACAAAATAGGCTTCAGAAGTGGAAAATAGAAAAATATCCAATAGCACATGCAGACAGCATTTCTTTAAGCCTCATAATCTTATTTGCCTATAAATTTAATTTACTGGCTTTTTAAATAAATTTTTTTAATTTAATTTATAATAAAATTGGCGAATTCCCTGCACAAAATATAATATATAATCTAATAACGAAATATAATATAATATATTGTAATATATGTGTATATATATATATATATATATATATATATATATATATATATATATATATATATATATATATATATATAAAGTTTACAGTGGCTTCATAAATTATAATTAAAAACATTAAAATTGTGTAGTTCATTAAGAGAATGTGCACCGCCATCTTGCTCCGTAAATAAGTAAGTAATTTAAACGCACCTGACGTCCTAATCAGGACTTCCTAACTCATAAAATACGAAATTCCCAGGATGACTTGAATGCATCATTGGTCCAATAGTATGGTACAGACTTTAACTAGTAAAGAAACACAACTGTAATTATTGCCTATGCGTTATTCTTTATTGTGTCAAGTCACCTTTATTTAGCGATTTATACAATACAGACTATTGTTTCAAAGCAGCTTTACAGTGATAACGGGAAATTAATGCAACAAAGATTGCTTTGGCTGTACAGCAGCGCTTGAAGAAAGTCATTGTCCAGTAAGATGATTCATTTCCGTTGTAAAAATCATAGTTATCTGGAGAAAACAGACGTCATTGTCCAGCTCAGTTCAGTAAGTTCTCTGTCAATTTAGTCTTTGTGCATAACTATTTTGAGTTTGACCATTATTTTTACTAACATGTTACTTTTAATAAGACAAATACACTGTTTTCTATAATAAATATCGTCATGGTGCCTTTATTGACTACTGACACAGCAGTGCAGCCTAGGCTTTTACAGCTCGTTAATTGTATGACGTCGCTTAAAATTGTATGACATCGACTACAGAGAATCTGAATAAAACAGGTTCTAATGATTCTAGATTTAAGAATATAATCAATGCATTCTATTCTATTCAAACGTTGAATAGAATATATTCTATAGATTCTAGATTTAAGACTACAATCAAAGATTCCATTCTATTCAAAGGTTGTGGTTTATCGGCATGGCAGGTCTTACCGCGTTCCATGTCTTCCCGTCTGTATTTGTGTCAGCTGATACGCACAAACTGCTGAGGTCACTGTACACGTCCGCTCACCAGTACAGGTTCCATTCTGACGTGTACCTCAACTTCTCGGGAAATCTGGCATATCTGGAAGATAAAGGAATGCAGGTGCACTCTTCGTCCTCAAGAGGGCAGAAGATGATCAAATTAAGTGATTTTGACTTAAAACGGATTCATTAACATGAACTGAGAATGAACAATACTTCTTCAGCATTTATTAATCTTAGATAATATTGATTTCAACATTTACTAATGTCATTAAAATCAAAGGTTGTATTTGTTAACATTTGTTAATGCACTGTGAACTAACATGGACAAACAATGAACAGCTGGATTCTTATTAACTAACATTAACAAAGATGAATAAATACTGTGACAAATGTATGGCTCATTGTTAGTTCAGGTTAGTAAATACATTAACTAATGTTAACTAATGAACCTTATTGTAATGTGGTACCAAAATATCTTAATTTTAAAGCTGTGCAGTCAGCAAATTCTTCTTTTTAGTCAGAACTGAACCAAAACAGTGCCATAATTGTGCCACTAGTGAGCAAATTCAGAAAAAAAACAAACAGTTGTGGCCCATCTGTGAACCTTAGGCCTGTGCAATTCTTGTATGATCAAGTTCTGTAACATGCAGATGGCCCATGTGGCTGATAGACCAAAAGCCATTATTTACCCATATTTACACCACACTTATTTTTTTTTATTTAAAATGTCCATTACAAAATTGATTCACAGTAATTTTTTCTTTTTTATTAAAGAAAGCATTTTAAACAACAGAAGTGTGCTGATATTGGTAGTGATGTTGGAATCTATCTATAACATTCAAATTTAATATATTCTTTACAAGTACAAATGAATGTGTATGGTCTCCATGGTCGCATCAGGGCAAACAGGAAGTTCTTGGCCGACCTCCGTGGTCGCATCAAGGCAGACAAGGAGTTCATGGACCACAAGGCTGGGCTCTGGGACAGTAGCTGGAGTGGATTCATGGACTGAAGTGGACTCTGGAGCGGACTTTTAAACTGAAGTGCAGTGCACGGCCCAAACACACCAAATGGCCATCGCCGTAACAGGGAGTACAGTTGTCAGTGGGACCACCTCTGAGACCTCCAGACTTGATGCCACTACAGAGATACCAGCTGCATCAGCGGTGTGTCTTCTAGGCTAGATGGCAGTCTCAAACTCCTAAGGGTTACCTTAATGGCTTCATGTGCAAAGTTCATGACGCCCGGGAACACTGACGCTCTGGCATAACACCCATGATGGCTGAGGGCTCTGGCATGGCGACCATGACAGCTGGAGGCACTGGCGTGGCGGCCATCTTGGCTGAAGACTCAAGCATGGCGGCCATCGTAGCTGAAGACTCAGGCATGGTGGCCATCTTGGCTGAAGGCTCTAGTATGGCAGCCATGTTGTTAACTTGCTGTGGTGTGGCAGCCATGTTGTGAAATGGCTCTGGTGTAGCGGCTATGTTGTGAAACGCCTCTGGCGTGGGAACCACAGGGAAGGAAGGTAAATATAGCATAGGGCTAGCGATCATTAAAACAGGATATGCTGGTGATCGTGGTGGGCCAGGTTCCGAGGTGCATGGTGTTGGAAAACAAGAAAATGCTGTGAGTCTTCACAATGAGATAATGAACAGACAGGGTTTATATAAGGAGAGTAAACAAGGTAATGGGTAGCAGCCAAACTCAATGAGTGTTGAGTCCGGGCAAAGGATGATGGGTAATGCAGTCCATGACCAATAGTCTAGGGAGGAGTGCCCTCTGGTGGCTATCAAGGGCACTCCAGCTGGTGATTGCAACACTTGGCTCTTTAATTAATTAAACATTTTCTGTCCTGACTGAGATTCTACTGGAGATCCACCAATGTTGTATAACCATCATATTTAAACTGCCTAACTAGTACATTCTGTTGATCCTTGATCAATATTTTTCTGACATTCTTAAAAACACCAGCACACAGAAACAAACAAAAGAACTGTAAGATCACTGCATTTAACACTCACACTTCCTCTGCCTCTTTACTACTAACAGAAGACAGAGAACAGCAAAATTTCAACTGATTAATAATTAATTTATTAGTTAATTAGGCTCCCCAGACACAAAATAACTGAAGCTCTGTTCACTGAACCATTTGAATGATTCTCACTAAATTATTAAAGGTCTGGAGCTCAATTATGCCCAGGTTCACCCCTTTTTGCTCCACAGACAAATGACTGGAATTATCTTGTCGAACAGATGTAGTCAGATGTATGTCCTTTCCTCTCTTTTTGTGTCCATCTCTCCGTATCTCATGCTTGCTGTCTTCATAGCACTGCACCAAATATTCAAGATGGTGTTTGTGAATTAAGTGACTGAGATTAAATTGGTTATGATTTGTGTCAGTATCCTCTTTTATTATTAGTTTTTTTTTTTTTTTTTTTTTTTTTTTTAAGAAGTCTGTTGTGCTTGTTTATATGAAGTAAAAATAAAATATTTGAAAACAAAAATAAAAAAAAATCTAGATGACCAGTGTTATACTTTGGGGTACAGTTGTGGTGTAAATAAAGCAACAGCATTGCATAATCTCACAAATAATCACAGCAGTGCAGTTCATTAGGGCAAATTACATCTCAGTTATACAGACATATTTCTGTAAATAGTAGAAAGCAGCGTTTTTTTTAGCGTAAAACAGTGGTCCTTTAAAACTTTTTTTCAAAAAAGAAAAAAATATTATTGTTAATTTGTTATTTTGATTTCTATAGACCCTCTTGGTGAGGAGTAATCCTCTTCATTCTTTGGGCAAGACTGTCCATCTCTGGATCTGGACATCATTTCTTCTGGCTCAATGAACAATAATAAAATTAAATAAATAAATACAAATAATAATGATAATAAAATTTAAAAATAATAATAATACTTTTGTGAGAAAATCTTTGTCTGAATTTATGTGTATTTTATTTTGTGTAATAGGCTTCAGATTCATGTTATACCTTTTTAAAGTATGTGATTGTTGAATATGAGCTTATGTGTGTTTGGAATCTGTGAGTGTAAAGGCACAGCTTGGAAAGGCTTGATAGGTAACACAGGAATTGTCATGCTCTCTCTCTCTCTCTCTCTCTCTCTCTCTCTTTCTCTCTCGCTCCCTGTCACTCCTCCCTTCAGCTCCCTCCTTCTCCTCCACACGTTCCATATCTGAGGTCATTACAAATCCAGAAGTTCCAAGCACAGACAACATCTGTGTTAGAGGGTAGACAAAGACCTTAGCAGCTTGGAAGACAAGGAACGGAAAAGCAGACAGAGAGACAGAAGACAGTGACAGCAGATATATTCATCGAGCGATTGTCAGTAGTGAAATCATCCTGCCTGCTCAAGGGAGTGAGGGGCACAGGGTGAGAGGGGGGCGGATGCACACTCTCTACTCTCTTGCC
Organism: Squalius cephalus; assembly: GCF_949319135.1. Taxonomy (NCBI): domain Eukaryota; kingdom Metazoa; phylum Chordata; class Actinopteri; order Cypriniformes; family Leuciscidae; genus Squalius; species Squalius cephalus. The sequence goes on along the minus strand of NC_137131.1, from coordinate 29,289,720 downwards.
CTGCGTTTCTGTTGCCCCCTCCGCCAACTTCGTCGGTCCTCTCCACCACCACCACCTCTCATTCCATCGTCTGTGTCTGCTTCAGGCGCAAGTACCCCGTGGTGCGTCTGTGGCATGGAGAAAGAGAGGGAGGATGAAGAAACAGAGGGGAGGGAGAGACCAGAGCCGCTGACAGATGTGGAGCGAGGCATCATTCAGGACACCTGGGCGCGTGTTTACGAGACCTGTGAGGATGTGGGCGTCACTATACTGATCAGGTGCAGTAATTTGCCAAAGAACCGTTAGAGGTCTTGTTTTATTGTCTTTGCACTGTGCACTGTGTAATCTTTTAATGTGTTATGATATGAAAGTTTTTGGAATTGTGAAGTTCATAGTTATCAAAAAATTTCAAAAGACATTTCTTCCAGTTCATATGCACTTTAAATTTCTTCTTTAACCACACATTTTCATTCTGCCATTAGATGTGCTTCTTGTACATTTGCAAATGACAGCATGTGCAGCTGCATGGTGGGCAGAGAAGAATACTGGCAAGCAGACCTTTCATGGTGGATATTTTAGCACACAGGGACAAGCCGCTGGCATACAAACACACAGACACACAGATACATCCACAGTACAAGTGAAAAGAAAATTAGGAACAATAATGATTTACATGATTTTACATGAACTATATAATATTGGGGGGGGGGGGGGGGGGACTACAGATAATGTCTTTCTAAAATGTGACACTTTTTTGAGTATTTTGTTTTTGCTCTTGCAGCTGGCATTCTCAAATTAGGCTTGATGATGGACAGATGCCAAGGGAAGATGTTCCATGACATATTTTTCCACATGCTTTTTCTCAGTGTCAAAGCTTCTCAAATAAGCACAACATAGAACAAATCCATCTTTACAGTAGCTCCTATTTTTAACACTCACCAAAGAATTTAGCAGGTACAGATACCTGCTATAGTATTTCCTAATCCCTGCAATACCTTTGTATGGTTTCTGTGATAATTCGTTAGATTCTGTCAGAGCGCTGTATGTGTTAGATTAGAACAAACTCCAGAGGTAGATTTAACAGGGTTTGCAGTACTTACAATCCCTTGCTGTATTGCATAAACTGAAATAAACCAAAAATGGGTAACACTTTATTTTAAGGGTCCAGAATAATGCATTAGTTAAGGATTAATTAATGATTAACTTGTTCACAATTAACCATTAGTTAAGCACGAATACGCTAGTAATTCATGATTAACTTTACATTGTAAGGGTCCTGAATTATGCATTAGTTAAGTAAGGGATAATGTACATCCAGCCGGTGGTTTTCTCAAAATAACCCCCGACAGGGTGATCAGGACCCAACGTGAAGCGGAGGTAATATTTATTATTACACGGTTGCTTGCCATATAAGTAAATAATTACACACAAAATATTGATCTGAGTTGAAATATTTTATTAGTTGTTTAAACGCAAAGCTTCCGCGGAGAGCAGTTGCTAGTAAATGTTGAAATTAATATTAACTAAGATTAATTAATGCTGTAGAAGTATTGTTCATTCTTTAGTTCATGTTAACTAAGGTAGTTAACTAATGTTAACTAATGAACCTTATTATAAAGTGTTACCAAAATGTCAAAAGCGGTACCAATAGTAGTCCGAATGATGATGTGTTGCAGTCGCAGTCCTCTCTGGTGATAACAGTTTTGTATCTGGTACAGAACAGAATTTAAGTTATTAATTAAGAAAAAAATGGTATTCTGCTTCACTTCATGCATGTCGCAATCTGCGACGAAGCAAGCGAGAGCCAATGAGCGTTTGATATCACTGCCATAAAAGGTGTGTCAAGCTTTTTGAGGCGGCAATTTTTGAATTCATGACGAGGATCTGTTCCTCGCAGTTGTATGGATTCTAAAGATGTGGAGTAAAGCGGATTAAATTGATGCCTTTTTGTGAATTTGTATTGCGTCTAGTACTTTCTAGTCCTGTGTCTGAGAAAACACCTTTTGTGTCCCATGGCGAACAAAATAAGTATTACATGATATATAATGGTTAAACAATTACAGAAATGTTATTCATTTTAAGGTTTTAAAGTGTAGTTTTGTTCAGCGTAATCCTTTGAAACGAGTTTGCAGTGGAAGTCACGAACAGAGCAGAATGTTTTTACATAATTTTTAGTGCTGTCAATTGTAGCCTACGTTTCAGTGTATGAAAATGTAAGTACATGTATGTGTTGAGATCACGTCTGGTCTATTCTGGTCAATAACATCTGGTTTATTCTGGGCTGCGTTTCCGAAAAGCATCGTAAGCCAACGAAGATCGTAAAAACGATCGTACGACTGATCTTAATTTTACGGTCTGTTTCCCAAAAGCATCGTAATTTAAGTAGCACTTGAAAATCATCGTAGACCTACGAGTGCTCTGTAGTAATAGTAAATCCCTAAGTGCATCATAAGACAGAGTTATGAGGTCACCTGCAGAACAACCGGCAGATTACACCTTTATTCAAGTGCAATGTGATTATAAGGTTTCGTTTGTACTTTAAGTTTATTGTACACTTTATTACTCGTTTTTTGTTTAAATTAATTTCTAATTTAAATAATTAAAAAGGGCAGAAAACAAAAACAAACAAAAAAATAGAAATAATTTAATCCAATAATTTTAATCTAAATTAAATGAATGAACAATGTATAAAAGATGAAATATGCTTCAAAGACTGGGAAAAATAGGGATAAACTAAAAAAAATCTGTCAATGACTTGTACCGTGTATTGGGCATTTCTTGGTTGGCCATCATGTGGTCCCATCATGCCATCTTTGACCTCCTCCTCCTCCTCCTCCTCCTCCTCCTCCTCCTCCTCATCTTATTCCTCCCTGTTAAGTAAGGACACTCTCATATGTCCTGACTACAACTACAAAGATTCTCAAACTGCTGAGGTGTGTGGCTGCAGTCTGGACAACAGAAGATGGAGGCTGAGGCCTGGGAGGGTTGTTTGGAGGACTAGGAGATGTGCTGGGAGATGGTAGATGAAACTGATAGTTCCTCTGAGCATGAAGGACCTGACTCAGGCTCAGGTTGAGTTACCTCTACTCCTCCATGGATGTCAATAGGCCTATGTCTCGAAAAAATTGAAGACCGGAAGTACGTCTTTTAGTAGGGATACGGCTCTTCCGGTTAGCTTTTTACAATGGCGGAGTCCGATAGATACCGCTGGACCAAATCTCTCCGCAACCTGCCTGAAGTCACATATGACGATGTGGTTCAGATGGTAAATGAAAACTCTCAAGCGTGAAAGCTGAGGTATGGCTGTCTACGTCCTGATGCAGAGCAACCCGGTACACTACAACAACAGCTGCGGGTGTAGCCTGCCATTGTTGTTAAAGCTCTAGCCGTTCGCCAGTAAGGTAAACGTTTCTATGGTAACAGCAAGTTGGACCAATCAGAAGACGATGCTGCTACGCTTAGGATTGTGGGTAGTGTAGTTTTTTTTCATAAGATCACGGATAAAACATGTTATCCTCCTAGATTTTTTGTTTTTGTTTATTTGTTTGACTGCCCTTAAACCTGCTGAAAATAATAAGTTTTTATAGCTCCACTTCATCTAAAATGACATTAATCTCCTCTTTTAGAAAAATGTATTTTCTTTTTTTTTGGTTCAGCCATTTTGCTGGTGTCTCCACCCGAAGGTTTGTGCTTTTTATAGATTTCAAAATACAAGTGTGTGCTACAATTACTAGCCATTCTACAAGGTGACATTTCAGCACTTGACAAATGGACAGCGACTCTTAAAGCACAGCTGTGTGCGCTCGTGCAAAGGTCGTTTTTGTGATACGCACGTGAAATGAACACAAACGTTCGTAAAGTCGCTCGTAGAAAATCCTCGTAAGTGCTAAGATCCATCGTTATCTGGAAACGCAGCCCAGGGGCCGTATTCACAAAGCATTTTATCTTACCACTAGGAGTACTCCTAAATCGCACTAAAAGATTTTAGCCAGGAGTTTTTTCTTAAAAGTTATTCACAACGCCTTTCAGACCTACTCTTAGTAAAGAAAAATGACAACTCCTAACCTAAGAGTGAGTCTTCGTTGCTATGGATGACGTCATTACTCATGCACGAGCTTGACTGAAGTGACCACCTTGATTGGCTGATGAATATAACGCGGGAATGATTCCAAACTCCTCCCCTACGATGATGAGTGACAGGTCTGAGAATGCGTGCGCTACACAAGTAGTGCAAAGGACGGAAGATGATGAATAACTGAATAAATAGCCTAAATGAATAAAGAGTAAGGCAAAACAAATAGCCTATAGCCTAATGAAACATATGGATTGATGCAATATCTTTGCAACATTATTGAATTAATCTGTCACTATATGCCTCTGCCTACGTTTGCAAAGAGAAGAACATTTTAATTTGATTCACAATGATACGTTACAATTAGTTTACATGCAATGAGTAGCCTAGTTTTGGTTGTTGTTGGTGGCGTTATTGCATCCCTAGTTATGCCTACAATGCAGAATTGTTCCCTCGCGATTGGAAGCTCCTGTAGCCGCCGCATACGTATTTCAAAACACCGCAACGTGAAATGCCACAAAAAGCGGTTTGTGTATAGGTCTTAGTGAGTTAGGAGTCCTCTCGACTTCTTTTAAAGGGGGGGTGAAATGCTATTTCATGCATACTGAGTTTTTTACACTGGTAAAGAGTTGGATTCCCATGCTAAACATGGACAAAGTTTCAAAAACTAAGTTGTACGTTTGAAGGAGTATTTTTGTTCCAAAAATACTCCTTCCGGTTTGTCACAAGTTTCGGAAAGTTTTTTTCGAGTATGGCTCTGTCTTACGTAAGATAGGGCGGAATTTCCTTATATGGGTCCTAAGGGCACTTCTCCGGTAAGATCGCGGCCGCGCGCGCACTCGTAGACTAGAGCAAGAGAGTGAAAGCAGTTCGCCATCAAAGCGCCCTGCCCGGCTTTTGGGAAGTCAATGTCACCAAAGAAGTGTGTTTTTGGTTGCCAGGGCAAGACAACCCTGCACAGATTCCCAAAGAACCCAGCGTTAAGGAACCCGTGGATGGAGTTTGTTTTCCTGAGCATAAACGGAGTTGTGTAAGACTGTTGTTCCCTGCATTTCGACGATGATTGTTTTATAAACAAAGCCAAGATCTACGGATTTGCAGATCGTCTAATGCTTAAGGATCGAGCAGTCACAATGATAAAAATTTGCGGTCGTGCGTTGGAACCAGACGGTGAGTAAAACTGTTTGTTGAACAAATGTCTCTGTGTGTTGTCACTAGCTCGGCGCGTTAGCACAGCTAAGCTTCGCCCACAAGGGCCCGCCCCCAGCCGCTCGTTTTTTTCCGGAAAGACTCGGTACAGCCTATCTTTATGTTAAAAATTTAATAAAACAAAATACTTTTTGGAGATATGAAGGATGCAATATTACTCTATAGGTACTCAAGATTAACAGGAGATTGAGTGAAAATGAGCATTTCACCCCCCCTTTAAGCTGTCCCAGGCTTAGGTGCTACTTTTAGGGCTAAAAAGCTTTGTGAATTACTCTTAGTCAAAAAAATTAGGAGTCCTAAAGTTACGAGTGACACGCCCATTATTTTTAGGAGTTGCTCCTAAATTCGCCAGTTAGGAGCTACTTTTAGCCTTAAAATTCTTTGTGAATACGGCCCCAGGTCAATAAACTTAAATGTCACTCAATAAGTGCCATAATTAATGAGGATATAACTACTTTAGAATAGGGGTCAAATTGTCTTTATTAATACTGTATTAATGGCAGTTTAGCCTTAATTATTGGCTTATTCTGGTCAATAAACTTAAATATCACTCAATAAGTGCCATAATTAATGAGGATATAACTTTTACCATAGAACAGGGGGTCAAATTGTCTTTATTACACTATTTTAGCAATTTATAACTGCAAAACCAACTGTAATAGAATGGCAAAGAAATATAATTACATCACTACACAAAAATAATATACAGCTTATTAAGTTGTAAATAATTACTAAAATATGTTTACTGTACATTCAGTTAATTATTAATTACTTGGTTATTTTTATTTATTTATAGCATAAATGTGTATCTTTCTAATGTTTAATAATTTGTAAATAATATGTATTAAAAATGAATAAACTCATAACTAGCAATGTATAATATTATTATGGTTGATTAGATTAACTAGATTATGCATATTTTCTGTAGTCTCTTCACACACATAAGTGAACATAAATCAGTTTTAAATAGGCAAAGCCTACATGATTCATTATAACAGAATGCTTTAGGTTGCCAGGACAACTGTCAGGGATAATTTTGTGAATTTAAGTTATTAGACTGTGTGTGTGTGTGTGTGTGGTTCAGGTATATAGTACCTTACACTATAGGGACAAAATATCCCCAAAAAGATGGCAATATCCGAAACCCTTTTCCTTTTGGGAATATTTTTTGGTCTCCATGAGGAAAATAACTTAAAAATTATAGTGCTGTTTTTTGTTGTTGTTGTTGTTGTTTATTTTAATGTAAAAATGCAGAAAGTATTCTGTGCTGAGTAGTTTTAGGGGTAGGGTGAGGGGATATAATGTAGGCCCTACAGTTTTTACAGTATAATTATCATTATGTCTATGTAAAGTCCCCATAAAACATGAAAACCCAATGTGTGTGTGTTGCTAATCTGTGGATACCGAGTATTGGCACACTCTGATGTCTCTCACTCTCCTGTTGGCCACATAGAAATTGTTTTCGTTGGCACCTTCTGTATGCATTTACATTTATGCATTTGGCAGACACTCTTATCCAAAGCGACTTACATTTGCATTTCAAGGTACACATTTACATTCTTATCAGTTCTTGCTTTCCCTGGGAATCGAACCCATGACCTTGGCATTGCAAGCATAGCATGTACAGCTCTAATATTTGTGTAACTACACACATGTAACAATCGACTGAATGGTATGGGTAAGTACAAATGTGTAACAGGACATTGGTAACAACACTTTTTTCACTTCCAAGCAATTGTATTCTTGTTTAATTATTTTTTATTTTTTATGCTTATTTAAGGTGAATTTCTTGTATTCATTATGTGTAAGTTGCTTTGGATAAAAGTGTCTGCTGAATGAATAAATGTAAACTAAATGTAACTTATTTGGTTATTATTTTTCAAAGTTCTGAATACAATAACTCATTTAACAAAAAACAAATGTTTATTTATCATATTGACCATTTTGACAGCTATTGGATATTTTAATTATATATATATATATATATATATATATATATATATATATATATAGTCACGGTGTGGGTTTGTGTCTTGTTCTTGTCTGTCATGTGTTCCCGTCTTTTCATGTTTAGCTGTCTCCCGTTATGTTGATTAGTCTTCCAAGGTGTCTCTGATTAGCCACGCCCCCATGTTATCTTGTTTAGCTTGTTTGCCTTTGTATTTAAGCCCTGTGTCTAGTTCAGTGTTTGTGAGGTCTTGATGTTGTTACGTTGCATGTTGTCTGTTCTGTCCCGGAGTCTTAGTCTTTGTCTTAATTCAAGTTTATTTAATAAAACACTGCTGCATTTGGATCCTGCTTCCTGCTTCCTGCTTCCTGCCTCTGCATCATAACAGAAGACCTCACCACAAAATGGATCCAGCAGTTGTTAGCAACCAGGCCCTGAGGAAATTCCTTTCTCCGATGTTCCAAGATGGCCAGCCTATTGAGAGGTATGCAAGGGACTTTTTGTCTTGCTGTCATCTAGGAGCGTTAGATGACACCCAGCTCATGGACCTGTTTTGGAGCGGGCTGGATGATGACGTTGCTCAATTGATGCCGGAGGACTATACCGGCTGGACCCTAGAAGGGTATGTCGACCTGGCCCTCTCCTTGAGCGATTCGGCATTTACTGTGGGCTTGGCTAATGAAACACCCTGCAAGCTCACAGTACCCCCAGAGAACCTCACCGCTGGTCGCGTCCAGTCCAGAGTCTTCACAGCTCCACGTCCCGTCTACCCAGCCAGAGTCAGTTCACGTCTCGCCCGCCCAGCCTGGGAATCGTCACGTCTTGCCAACCATCAAGCCAGCCACTGGATCGGTCTATGGACGTACAGGACCGGTGACCAGCGTGGCCGATCCCCTGCTTATGTCTGCACGTGCTGCCAAGAGGGCCATCGTTCCAGGGTTTCATCCTGCCGAGCCTACGCATCACGGCACGTCTGCCGATCCAGAGACTGTTCACGTCACGTCTGCCGATCCAGAGACTGTTCACGTCAGTCCTGCCGAGCCAGAGCTTCACGCCAGTCCAGCCGAGCCTGCACTTCACGCCAGTCCAGCCGAGCCTGCACTTCACGCCAGTCCAGCCGAACCTGCACTTCACGCTAGTCCAGCCGAGCCTGAGACTGAGAGCGTCATGCCCGCCGAGCCTGAGACTGAGAGCGTCATGCCCGCCGAGCCAGAGTCTGTGAGCGTCTTGCCCCCCGAGCCAGAGCCAAAGCTCTCTTCGCAGCTGGTCCTGCCTAGCTCAAAGCCCTCTTCGCCGCTGGTCCCGTCCAGCCCAGAGCTTCCTTCCCTTCTGGTCCCGTCCAGCCCTGAGCTTCCTTCGCCGCTGGTCCTGCTCAGCTCAGAGCCCTCTTCATCGCTGGTCCTGCTCAGCTCAGAGCCCTCTTCATCGCTGGTCCTGTCCAGCTCAGAACCCTCTTCACCGCTGGTCCCGCCCAGCTCAAAGCCCTCTTCGCCGCTGGTCCTGTCCAGCCCAGAGCCGCCTTCGCCGCTGGTTCGGTCCAGTCCAGAGCCACCTTCGCCGCTGGTCCTGTCCAGCACAGAATCGCCTTCGCCGCGGGTTTCGTCCTGTCCCGAACCGTCTTCAAAGCAGACTACCTCCAATTCTGTGAACTTCCCCAAGAAATTTTTTTTTGGGGGGGGCAATAAGTCCTCTGGGGGGACCGTGGAGGTCCCGCCGACATGGTTCCCAGGGCCTTCTGGGATGTCTGACCAGCCTGCTCCGCCATGGCCGCCTGAAGGGTCGTCTCCGCCATGGCCGCCCGAACGATCTTCACCGCCGTGGCCGCCCAAGGGGTCTTCACCGCCGTGGCCGCCCGAAGGGTCTTCACCGCCGTGGCTGCCCGAAGGGTCTTCACCGCCCTGGCCGCCTGCACATCCTGCTCTGCCCTGGCCGCCTGCATGTCCTGCTCCGCCCTGGTCGCCTCCACGTCCTGCTCCGTCCTGGTCGCCGGCACGTCCTGCTCCACCCTGGTCGCCGGCACGTCCTACTCCACCCTGGTCGCCCACGCTCCACGGCCCAGGCCTGCCTTGCCTATATCCTGATCCCCGGCACGTCCTACTCCACCCTGGTCGCCCACGCTCCACGGCCCAGGCCTGCCTTGCCTATATCCTGATCCCGGTTCCCAGTGCGGGCCTGGCCCTCCGTCCCTCCCCCAAGACCGCCTCCGCTTCTCCGCCCTCCTGAACTTTTTGTTGTTTTAATGGGCGTCAGGAGCCGCCCATGGGGGGGGGGGGGGGGGGGGGGGGGGGGGGGGGGCTATGTCACGGTGTGGGTTTGTGTCTTGTTCTTGTCTGTCATGTGTTCCCCTGTCTTTTCATGTTTAGCTGTCTCCCGTTATGTTGATTAGTCTTCCCAGGTGTCTCTGATTAGCCACGCCCCCTTGTTATCTTGTTTAGCTTGTTTGCCTTTGTATTTAAGCCCTGTGTCTAGTTCAGTCTTTGTGAGGTCTTGATGCTGTTACGTTGCATGTTGTCTGTTCTGTCCCGGAGTCTTAGTCTTAATTCAAGTTTATTTAATAAAACACTGCTGCATTTGGATCCTGCTTCCTGCTTCCTGCCTCTGCATCATAACATATATATATATATATATATATATATATATATATTTACAGTACAGGCCAAAAGTTTGGACACATTACTATTTTTAATGTTTTTGAAAGAAGTTTCTTCTGCTCATCAAGCCTGCATTTATTTGATCAAAAATCAAAAAGATCAAAAAAAATGTAATATTGTGATATATTATTACAATTTAAAATAATTGGTTTTCAATTTATTATACTTTAAATTATCATTTATTTCGGTGATGCAAAGCTGAATTTTCAGGATCATTACTCCAGTCTTCAGTGTCACATGTGACATCCAGTCAATCACATGATCCTTTAGAAATCATTCTAATGTTCTGATTTATTATGAGTGTTGGAAACAGTTCTGCTGCCTAATATATTTGATGAATAAAAGGTTAAAAAGAACTGCATTTATTCAAAATAATTTTTTTTTTTTTTTAATATAAATCTTCTTTATTATCACTTTTTATCAATTTAACACATCCTTGCTGAATAAAATTGATTTATTTAAAAAAAAATAAAGAAAAAAATTACTGACCCCAAATTACTGACCAGTAGTGTATATTGTTGTTATAAAAGATTTCTATCTTGAAAATATTTGCTTCTTTTTTTTTTCTTTTCTTTTTTTTATTCATCAAAGTATCCTAAAAAAGTATCACAGGTTATGAAAAAATATTAAGCAGCAGAACTGTTTCCAACTTTGATAATGAATCATCATATTAGAATGATTTCTAAAGGATCATTTGATATAGACTGGAGTAATGATCCTGAAAATTCAGCTTTGCATCACCGAAATAAATGATAATTTAAAGTATAATAAATTGAAAACCAATTATTTTAAATTGTAATAATATATCACAATATTACATTTTTTTCTGTATTTTTGATCAAATAAATGCAGGCTTGATGAGCAGAAGAAACTTCTTTCAAAAACATAAAAAATAGTAATGTGTCCAAACTTTTGGCCTGTACAGTATATATATATATATATATATATATATATATATATATATATATCACACAGTAATTACACAGTAATACCATGGTCATTGAACCAGGTTTTGGTTCTTTTGGCAGTGTGGGCAGGTGCAAATCCTGCTGGAAAATGAAGGAAGCATGAAGTGCTCTGAAAATGTCCTGGTAGACGGCTGCGTTGACTCTGGATTTAATAAAGCACAGTGGACCAAAGTCCTCTTTTCTGATGAGAGCAAATTTTGCATCTCATTTGGAAACCAAGGTCCCAGAGTCTGGAGGAAGAACGGAGAGGCACACAATCCAAGATGCTTGAAGTCCAGTGTGAAGTTTCCACAGTCCGTGTTGGTTTGGGGAGCCATGTCATCGGCTGGTGTTGGTCCACTGTGCTGTCCACTCAATGCAGCCGTCTACCAGGACATTTTCAGAGCACTTCATGCTTCCTTCAGCAGACAAGCTTTATGGAGATGCTGACTTCATTTTCCAGCAGGATTTGCACCTGCCCACACTGCCAAAAGAACCAAAACCTGGTTCAATGACCATGGTATTACTGTGTGATTTCATGTAATATTCAAATTTTCTGGGATTTTGATTTTGTGGGTTTCATAAGCTTTAAGCCATAATCATCAAAATTATAACAAATAAAGGCTTGAAATATCTCACTTTGCATGTAATGAGTCTATATGATATATTAGTTTCACCTGTTAAGTTGAATTCTTGAAATAAATCAACTTTTTGATGATATTCTATATTATATGAATATATATATATTAGGGCTGTCAAAAGATTAATCGCGATTAATCGCATCCAAAATAAAAGTTTGTGTTTAAATAATATATGTGTCAGGCTTCCTGGGTGGATGAAGTAGGAGGTGAACACGAAGATGCAGAATCCAAGGTTTTAATTCTCAATAATCACAAATACAAAGAACAGGGAGCGAGTGCGCAGAACATAGATAGAACCTAACATAAACATTGACCGACAAGTGAAGACTGAAACACTCAGGGCTTAAATACAGGGGAGAACAGATCAGGGAAACAAGACACAGCTGACAAGACTAACGAGGAACCAGGTGATACAAATGAACTAATGAGGGTAACCATGGAAACCAAGGAGTGGCGGGAAAACAGAACAAAGGAAGACATGTGACCAGTGACAAAAAAACACTCAGACAGAACAGAATTGTGACATAACTCCCCCCTCCCGGTAGGCGCGTACTCGCGCCGTAGAAAGACCAAAGGGGTGGGAGGGTGGGCGCCCTGGAGGCTGACGGGAAAGACAAGGCAAGGGAGACAAGGCAGGAAGCCTCCAGGGCGGAGCAGACTGTGGGTGTGGCCAGGACGGAGACGACCCCTCGGGCGGCCACGGTGGAGACGACCCCTCGGGCGGCCACGGCGGAGAGGACCCTTCGGGTGGCCACGGCAGAGAGGACCCTTTGGGCGGCCACGGCGGTGAGGACCCTTCGGGCGGCCACGGCGGTGAGGACCCTTCGGGCGGCCACGGCGGTGCGGACCCTTCGGGCGGCCACGGCGGTGAGGACCCTTCGGGCGGCCATGGCGGTGAGGACCCTTCGGGCGGCCGTGGTCCCTCGAGTGGCCAGGATGGAGGCCTTTGGCCCCCCCCAAAAAAATACTTGGGGAAAGTCCCGGGTACCAGAGAAGGATGGTTATAAACAGTCTCTGACCGGGCTGATGGGGACCGTGAAGAGTGCTCGGTGCTGGGCAGATCCAGCGATGAGGGCTCTGTGCTGGGCAGATCCAGCGATAAGGGCTCTGTGCTGGGCAGATCCAGCGATGAGGGCTCTGTGCTGGGCAGATCCAGCGATGAGGGCTCTGTGCTGGACGGAACCAGCGGTGAAGGCTCTGTGCTGGACGGAACCAGCGGTGAAGGCTCTGTGCTGGACGGAACCAGCGGTGAAGGCTCTGGGCTTGACAGAACCAGCGGCGAAGGCTCTGGGCTGGACGGGACCAGCGGCGAAGGCTCTGGGCTGGACGGGACCAGCGGCGAAGGCTCTGGGCTGGACGGGACCAGCGGAGAAGAGGGCTTTGAGCTGGGCAGGACCAGCGGCGAAGAGGGCTTTGAGCTGGGCAGGACCAGCGGCGAAGAGGGCTTTGAGCTGGGCAGGACCAGCGGCGAAGAGGGCTCTGAGCTGGGCAGGACCAGCGGCGAAGAGGGCTTTGAGCTGGGTGGAACCAGCGATGAAGAGGGCTCTGAGCTGGGCGGAACCAGCGATGAAGAGGGCTTTGAGCTGGACGGGACCAGCGGCGAAGGAAGCTCTGAAAAAAGGTCAATTAAGTCCTTCTCGTCCGGACTCTGGCTGAGGACAGGAACAGGAGATACTGGGCGGAAAGTCTCTGGCTTGACGGGCACGACGCTGTCAGTCACAGGTGCAGCGGGCATAACGCTCACAGTCTCAGGGGCGGCGGGCATGACGCATACTGCCTTGGCTTCGGCAGATCTGGCGTGAAGTGCAGGCTCGGCTGGACTGGCGTGAAGTGCAGGCTCGGCTGGACTGGCGTGAAGTGCAGGTTCGGCTAGACTGGCGTGAAGTGCAGGCTCGGCTGGACTGGCGTGAAGTGCAGGCTCGGCTGGACAGACGTGAAGTGCAGGCTCGGCTGGACTGGCGTGAATTGCTGGGTTGGGTGACATTCCTGACCGGGGCGCAACACTCTCCAGACACCGGATTACAGTCTCTTTCCAGGATAGTCCAGTGGTGTCTGGGAGGTTGAGGGGACGATGGAAAGTGGCCCCGATCAGGAATAGTGTGCTGAGGGTTTCATCCTCCAACGAGCTTGTGAGGGCGAGCAGAAAAAACTTCTTGGCGAAGCTCAGGATGTCGTGGTTCTCCTGAGCCACGAGGATGAATTTGAGGTGATCATCCATAACCTGGTCGGTCAATCTGTCAGGCTTCCTGGGTGGATGAAGTAGGAGGCGAACACGAAGATGCAGAATCCAAGGTTTTAATTCTCAATAATCACAAATACAAAGAACAGGGAGCGAGTGCGCAGAACATAGATAGAACCTAACATAAACATTGACCGACAAGTGAAGACTGAAACACTCAGGGCTTAAATACAGGGGAGAACAGATCAGGGAAACAAGACACAGCTGACAAGACTAACGAGGAACCAGGTGATACAAATGAACTAATGAGGGTAAACATGGAAACCAAGGAGTGGCGGGAAAACAGAACAAAGGAAGACATGTGACCAGTGACAAAAAAACACTCAGACAGAACAGAATTGTGACAATATGTGTGTGTACTGTGTATAATTAAATTTGTATATATACACACACATGCTTGTATATATTTAAGAAAAATGTGTAATTTATATATAAAAAAATTATATTTATATATAATATATATATTATATATAAATATATACAGTATATGTATGCAAATATTTCTTAAATATATACATGCATGCGTGTGTATTTATATATACAAAATAATTATACACAGTACACACACATATATTATGTAAACACAAACTTTTATTTTGGATGCGATTAATCGCGATTAATCTTTTGAGAGCCCTAATATATATATATATATATATATATATATATATATATATATATATATATATATATATATACATATTGTGGTTGTTTTACAGTTAATAATGTTTACCTGTTTTTATGACTTGAATAAAAACATCTCAACCAAGTTTTATATCTCTGTGTCTATATACCACTGTGGATGTTTAACAAGTAGATTAAGCTAGATTTCTAATCTTATTAAATAATACAAATAAATAAATAAAATAATCAATAAATAATTTAAGCAGAAGTAACATTAAATAAGGGTGGAATTACTAAATTTATTATACTTGAGTCAACTAAATTGAATCAAGATAAGATAACTAAATACAATTGAGTACATTCAACTAGATGTGTTTATTTAAACGTATAGGTAAAATCAATTGATTGCAACCACTTACCTTCCACTTTACCATTGAGTAAATTCAATGAATAATTTTTTTTCAGTATACAGCTGTGGCCAAAAGTATTGGCAGTGAGATAAATTTTGTCTTTTGAAAAGTTTGCTGCTTCAGTTGTTGTGGTGTTGATTTACATTGTTTCTAGATTATTGTGCAGAGTGATCAGATGCATTTTAAATAATTACAAAAACTTAATTGGCCAAAAAAATTTACTTTATCACAAAACCCTTTTCTTTTTTCTTTTTTTTTTGGCCCTGGCACAAAATGACCTGCTAGCATCATTTCACTGTCATATCATAAGCACATGGGAAAGTATGAACAAGTACTATTCACTTTACTCACTTAAATCTCTATCATTATCATTGGAGTATAAGAGCAGAAAGATTGCTATAAAAGAAGGGAAGAAGTGCTTCCAATCATTGTGTTCTTGTGTTACCAATGGTAACCTCCAAAGAAAGACGTGCAGCCATCATCATTTTGCATCAAAATGGCCTTACATGCAAGGAAATTGCAGCAAAGTATATTGCAGCTGAAAGAACCATTTACCAGATCATAAAGAACTTCAAGCAGAGAGGTTCAACTGCAGTAAAGGCATCAGGACGTCCCAGAGTGTTCAGAAAGTGCCAGGACTGTCTCTTCCTGAGAAGTCAGCTGCAGAATTGCTTCACCACCAGTGTAGGGCTTGCTCAGTATTGACAGCAGGTGGGTGTGAGTGCATCTGCACGCACAGTGAGGCAAAGACTTTTGGACAATGGCCCGGTTTCAGCAAAGAAGCCACTTCTTTGCAAGAAAAAACATCAAGGACATACTGAAATTCTACAGGACATACAAGGACTGAACAGCAGAAGACCGTCTGGTGCAAAGTTAATTTCTCTGAGGAAACCCCCTTCCTACTGTTTGGGACATCTGGAAAATGGATTGTCTAGAGAAGAAAAGGTGAATGTTATCATGAGTCCTGTGTCGTGCCAACAGTGAGGCATCCTGAGATCTTCCATGTGTGGGGTTGCTTTTCATCCAAGGGACTGGGATCTCTCACAATTCTTTCTAAAAACACTGCCATGAATAAAAAATGGTATCAAAACATTCTGATAGAGCAACTTCTCCCAACTATCCAGGAGCAATTTGGTGATGATTCATGCATTTTCCAGCATGATGGAGCACCATGTTGCAAGACAAGAGTTATAATGAAGTGGCTCGGCAACCACACGGATTATATCCGTGGCTACACAAATAAGGCCAAATTCCTGTCTAACAATAAATCATGAAGCATTAGACATCTTGTTTATAATAATAATAATAATAATAATAAATAATAATTCATTACATTTATATAGCGCTTTTCTGGGTACTCAAAGCGCTTTACATGGAAAGAGAAATCTCCTCAACCACCATCAATGTGCAGCATCCACCTGGATGATGCGACGGCAGCCATACTGCGCCAGAACGCCCACCACACACCAGCTTACTGGTGGAGAGGAGACAGAGTGATGAAGCCAATCAGTATATATGGGGATGATTAGGAGGCCATGATGGACAGAAGCCACTGGGCAAATTTGGCCAGGATGCCGGGGTTACACCCCTACTCTTTTTCGAAGGACTTTTAAATGACCACAGAGAGTCAGGACTTGTTTAGTACGGGCTCATACCACAAATGTCTGCATCAAGGAAGGAGCTTTAAACAAATAATTGTATTTGCATTATAATATAAGCTATGTCAAACCTTAAAGTTTTTAATTATGATTTTTATGCCCTGTTATTCAAAAAAAAAAAAAAAAAAAATCATAGCAACATATATTATTTTGTTTTTGTTTTTATTTATTAACAAATTTTTTTTTTTACTTTAACACAATAAGCCAATACTTTTTCATTAATTTGAGTTACCATTTTCTAAATTCTTTCCACTTACTCAGACTTTGATCTGTGAATCTTAAAAGTCTATTGTTACATAACTACCCATCTAGGGTTGGGGAGTCAGTAACAAAGTAATAAAAAAAATTAACTTAAATTAAATAAAGAAAATTAACCCTTGGAGAGAGTACCAGGATAATCCAACCTCCTGTCCCAGAAATCACACAACCACAGATTCAAATAATATCTTTGTATTTGAAAAAGTTTAGTAACAATAATAATAAAAAAAAAAATATATATATATATATATATATATATATATATATATATATATATATATATATATCTTCGGGGGAGAGCTAGGCCAAAATAACAAACAAAACTTAAACTAACTAACCCAGAAATCTTAGTAAATTACCTAGAACAAGATAATCCGAAGAAAATAAATAACATCAATCTTCCCTATCTCCCTGTCTATCCATAAACAGGAGAAAATGAAGAATACAAACAAAGATGGCACCCTCCCCCTTCCTTCCCCAAATCAGGATAATTAAAGATAACATACTTAACATGAAATAAGAGGGAAATCAAACATAATACAGGTTCAGTTCTCTTTTCAACTTAAGAACACTTACAACACGTCCTGAGCTCACTTACTCAGGAACAAATCAACAAAGTATAAGCACATAAATCAACAATGCTATCTGGGCCGACAGGAGGAGGAATTAATCCTGGCATCAAAAGTCTCTCTCTGCTCTCAACAGATCCACTCCTGGTTATATCCTTGCTCCTCCCCTTCACCCTCCAATCACGTCAGGCATCCATAGATTGAGTACAGCTGGTTCGAGTACCTGTCGTAATAATGAAAAGACAGAGAGACAGAGCAAGGAGAGCAAAGAACAAAACCCAAATACACATTCACACCTATATGACACACCGTATACATCCTCAGACGTAACACTATGATTCGTCTGAAATCTTGGTTACAATTTGCATTAATGTTCCAGTGTACCTTGATTTAATGTGGACGTGAAAATGGCTTACTATTTGGGCAAGTATTAGATAAGTCACCCTTTTATTCATGTTGTTATAACTGCCTATCAATGATTTATAGTTCATTTGGATATGAGTTATTAGATATTATTGAATCCCTTTATAAACCCTTAACAAAATTAAACATTAGCGTAAAGTTTTTTTTTTTTTTTTTTTTTCATGTCATCATATTGTTTATAGCATAAGAAACAAATGGTAAAAAAAAAAAAAAAAAAAAAAAACATTTTTGAAAAATGATATTTTATTCATATGTTATGCTATGTCCTCTGCAGTGGACACCAGGACTCAGTTGTTTAAAAATAAAATGTCAAGAAATTATATGGATAGGCAAAGACAATGGGATTTTTTTTTTTTTTTTTCATTCACCAATCAATTTTTGGGTGTCAGGATTTTTTTTTTTTTACCAAAATTTGTATAAAGATGATTCTCAACTATGTTATGAAAGATATAACGGAATGAATTGATACACCATTTTACTTTACGCAATATGTGGTGTTACGTCTTCCCCTTAATCTAGGGGTAAATAGGGAACGACGAACAAAGAAAAAGTGGAGAGACTTTGAGAATCTCCAGCTCTCCAGTCCCAGAGTCACAGAAGAAGGAATGAATGAACCAACAAGTTTATTCTCTCATGGCGTGTCTGCCTTTTATTTAACGTCAGCAGGCGTTATAAAAAGAAAGATATAAAGTAGAGAAACATATTACAAAATAAATTCAAACAAAAGTATTACCTCGGGAGGAGGGCCCAAGTCAAAAGAAAACAAAACAATACCTCTAACTACAAAGGGGATAACATTAACTTACCTATACAAAACAAAAAGCAAAACAAAACATATAACTTCCCTCACTCCCTAACTAATCCATAAACAGGAGAAAAGTAATGGGTATCCTCTCCCCCCTACGTTACCCATAAAAACTTGTCTAATCATAAATAACAAAAGCTACAAAGGCACATTCTCACACACATTGTGAACATACACCACAGAGCGCTTTTCGCTCGTCTGGACTTGGAGAGCGGAACAATCTCAAACGCCGCGCTGTCTCTCTCCTTCCTCAGCGCTCTCTCTGCGGTTTTATATTAGACTCCTCAGGACACGCACCAATCAGTGCGCGGGCAGCGCTCACAGGTAACGAGCACAGGTGGTAGCCATCAATACTAATCAGACACACAATTAGAGAGAGAGAGAGAGAGAGAAACACATATGCACTGGCAAATAACACTCTTGATATACAATACACAAATGAATACGTCCTTGGACGTAACAGTGGGTAAAATGGCCATAAATTAATATTCACATTCAATGTATCTATCTATATACTCTATCTAATTTGCATATTAATGTGTTCTTGGAGTACCATTTAATGAAAAAAGAAGTGTAATAATTGGAGTAATAATTCACAACATTTTATTCATAATAATCATATTTCATAGGAATATTGATGAATAATTTATTTCCATATTCACCTGTTGTGTCTCCCAAAATGCCTGATAAACATGATTTATGTCCTGATGTCCTCTACAGTGGACATGAAATCAAAGCCCTGTTCTGTAACAGAAAGTCATATTTTGATTTGAAACCCCATAACGTTTTCCTGAGATGTTGGTTTATGAAATACAATTTGAAAAGTTGTCTGATTTAAATTATTATTACAATATATTATCATATTTCCATAAGAGTGCTACATTTGATCACTAATTAATGTCAGTCATTTTTAAAGACCAAGGAGAAGTTGTTTTCATGGTGAAACCTCCAAACATTTGGTTTCTCTAAAAAGCCCTGAATGTGCTCTTTACAGGACACCAGGATTGTGACATGTGACATTTATGTTGTCAGAGAAATTCCTTCCTCATGGAAGGTATACAATAATTTGATAGTCTCAAAAGTTATTTTAAAGTCAAAACACAAGAGGCATTGAACACATTGAGAGTATGTCCTAAAAATAACATGGATTATATTAATGAGCCTTTAGATAACTGTCCTTATTAATTAATTCATTCAGGAGGGGGAGTTACGCAAGCACACAAGCATAAGATGTCATCCTTTACAAGTATGAAATGTGTTACCAACTAACAAGGAGAAAGGCAGCAAAAAACATTGGATTTAACAGCTACAATTCTCAGTATTCTGATACTGAGTTTGATGGTAGTTTGTGCTCATAACTTTCATGCTAAATGTGCAGCTTGCATGAACCATGTTAAATCTCATTGAACAGTGCAGCATTGGTTATACTCTTGAGCACGCAATGGTTGGGCTCAACGTCTGTGTTTCTAGGAGAATGAAGTGACAGCTGCGTAGGTTACGCATGGCCAGCTATGAGCTGCCACACATTTTCATCTCTAGTCATGGGATCCAGGATGCATTTTAGTGTTTTGGCTAAAGGCTAAATCTAATAAATGAGCAAAATGCCTCCGGTTTGTCTCAGTGGCATAAAAGAACATCCAGAGAAGTGAAATGAGGTCAACACGAAGAGAGCAGTGCACTGTGGAATTCTAAGAAAAGGAATACTAGGTTAATAGATTTATTCACAGGAAAAAACATTAGTTGTCAGCAGAAGGATCTCATAACAACCTCAAACCAAGTTGAAGTCATATCACATGCACAGTAGCGCTATATGCAGTGATGTGTGTTTGTAATGAGGTTCAAAATCTCCTGCCATCCAGCCTCTAGAGAAACCTAGAGGAGCTAGAAATGTCGTTAAAACTGGTTACTACCTTGAGGAATACATTACCCCCCCCTCCCCCTCCCCCTCCCCCCTCCCCCCCATTGAAGTAATGCTGTAGGTGTTAATAACATACAGTACCTGTAGTATATGCATCACACCAATGTTTTTCCCTAAACAGTAAGGAT
The DNA here is from genome assembly GCF_949319135.1 of Squalius cephalus. NCBI lineage: Eukaryota > Metazoa > Chordata > Actinopteri > Cypriniformes > Leuciscidae > Squalius > Squalius cephalus. Next base: position 29,269,244 of record NC_137131.1, on the reverse strand, counting down.
TAAGAATTAATGCTCAGCAATATAATGTAGGATGTGTATCAATGCAGCATTAATCATTAATACAACAAATCATTTCAAATCATTTAAGCAAATGTGAACCTTTCAGTATTGTTACCATTACCTGTTTAAACAGCCTTGATCATTGATACTGTATGTTTTCAAACTACATGATATAATGCAACAGAGGCTACATGAATCATATTTTACTATCAGGACTGTTAACAATGGTTTGAAATGTTTGAGTTGTGAGATAACATATGAAATGATATTAATTAACTGTCATCATAGAATCATTTGGGGGATGGGATGAGGAGGAGGGAGGGTCGAGCTAGCCTCCGTTTTGTTTGAGAATACTTCGAACATCAACAAGAAGTGACGTCACCCAACATCGCTTAGAGCATCTTTAATGTGTTAATTACCACAATGGGTCGAAGCTATGGAATTCAACTTCCAGCCATCTGCAACTGGGATGTCACTGTACCAGATAAACTGGCGCATGCTACCTTGTGCCTTTGTTGTTCATGGCACAGGAATATTTCTGGAGGATGTTTGAGGTCTAGAATTCAAAGGTGGGACACTGAGGACATTTGCCTGAGGGCACTGCTATTTTGTAACGTGTCTAGGCCGGATGCAAGCGGCACAACGCTACAAAATACTTTAGAACCAGTTATAAACAGTGATGCTGTCCACACTGGATGCAGCATGAAATGACAAATCCTCGACAGTAAATTGATGCCCCATTCGATTTCTGATAAACTCCAAGCACTTGTACTACTTCTGATATAAAGGACAAATGTATTTGCTATGGTCGCCTTGTCGCATCCAGTGTACACATGCAACAAGTCATGTACAGTTTAGACACAGTGTAACAGCTGTTAGAAGTTTAGATTCTGGTTCACTGACAATTCTGTGCAGCCCAACTTACCCATCCTTCAAACATATTCTCTGACATTACATTCATTCTGCAACTGTCCCACAAACCTCAAACTTTATTGTGGTTGTGTGGCCTGTCAGACAATATCAAATCCATAACCATAATGGCATATTACTTAATAATGAGTTAATAGTCATGAGCTCAAGTCATAACATAATGATATCTTTTCAAATCATTAGCAAAGGATTCGTTAAAATGATGGCTAAAAGTTGAAATACATTACTTCAGCCCATTGTGGTAATTAACACATTCATTTACAGTATTATTGAATACTAGATGTTTATAGGGAATTAATCCATGACACATTAAATCAATAGCAATTAATATACGACTTAAACTATTAATCATATAGACTCTTTATTAGTTGCTGATGTGGCAGTCATTAATGAATGGATTAGGTCTTCATGAGTCATACATTAACTCAATATTAGGGGTGTGACGGTACACAAATTCGTACCAAAGATTTTGAGTATGGGTCTTTTGGTTCAGCATGCATGTGTTCTGACTGAGTACAATGTAGTTTTAACCACTGTACATGCAGAATTTCTCTGTGTGCAGAGTGTGTGTGTTTTCCACCTAAGATGGGAAAATATAGTTTATTTAATATAATTTACTTTGATGTTGCAAACACATCTGAAAAATAAGGACACTGCTGCTACGGAAAAAGTGCTTCAAACTAAATCAAAAACCTACATGGCTTGCCCATCGAATTACGTGGCCGTATTAAGTCCCATTCTCACCCTAACCCTAATCCTACCATCAGAACACCACCACTATATGTATATGGTCTGTGATAAAGACAGGTAGTAAGGCATGAGAACACAGGATTTTCAAAAAAAAAAAAAAAAAAAAAAGGTTTTTATTTTACCCATAAAAGGTAAAATAAAATAAAAAAAAGGGTTTATTTTAACCAGTTTTTTTTGTTCACACGAAGACCATTTTCAAAAACTTGCACTTTGAAATCCGTTTTTAAAAAGTTTGCATTTTCGGGCACCCAAAACGCCATTGTCGTGTAAACGAACGGCCAAAACGCATAAAAAGTTTTTAGTTTTTAGTCTGTCTGTGTCATTTTAGTTTCACTTTCACTTTCACTGACTTTTTCCTTTGTTATTTTCCCGCCACTCGTGTATCGTCATGGTAACATATGATTTGTCATTATGTTCAGCTGTGTTCACCTTATTATCGTCTGTATATAAGTTCCTGTGTTTTCAGTGTTTTTTGTCCGGTCTCATTAATGTGTTGTGGAGGTTATCCTGTGTGTCATTATATGTGAGTTATATTAAAGTACTATTTAATCCTTTATCATTGTCTTCGTGTTCCCTACAACCTGTGACACTGAGACAACAGACAGGTATTTAAAGGAGTCATAACCTAGTATTACCTTGGATACCCATGCTCTATTATAGTCTTTCAGGCCCTTCTAAAAAAGAAAAGTGGAAAAAAAAATAAACACAGAGCTCCTCTGACCCTTATTTCTAAAGGCATTATTGTCTCGCGAGATCTGATGCGATATTTTGGCTGTCGTGGACGGTCATTTTAATAATGCAAATGAGGAGCGCGTTGATTGGTGGCAGGAAGGAGGGGGGTTGACACCGCAGGTAACTCTTCAGCATATCATTCCAAAATGACATCATGGCGCAAGTTTTTTCTGATTTCTCATTACTATGACTGCCATGCTCCGTTAGCGTAACTTTAAATGTAACTGCAATCTCAGTCATTTGTTGTTTGCAAAGTAGCAGCCATTCCCAGAAATTAAAATCTCATATTTGAGTGCGCGTGCACGTGGGCTGTTTTACGAACCCAGGGGTAAACAAACGCTTCACTTTTAAATATCGGCTTCCCAGCCAGTGTATAATCGTTAGGCAATCATAACATACATTGATTCTCGTGGAAAAGTGAAAATTACAGGTTATGACTCCTTTAAGACAAACTGTGAGCTTACTATAAAAAAAAAACAGGGGAAACCATACAATCAACAAATTATTTACAATTCAACTTTTTCCAGTCAAGACTGCTATAACTGATAGATGCACACACCACAGCCAATGTCATTCATCTCACCTTCAATCCACCTCACAGTAACTTAAACTCAATAGAAACAAGGATAAGAGAACAGAAATAGCACAATGCAAGCTAGTAAGTGTGCACCCCAAACCAATGAATGAAGTACTAAAATAAATAAATACAAAATTGCAAATATGTCAAACAAAATCTGTGTAGCATTTTTATCAGATATAACATAAACCTTCAAATATATATTATAAACTTAAATTAAAGGGTAGAGGAAGAGAAAGAAAATTACTCTGTATCAGTATGTGAATGTATAGGTGGAATGTATGTGTTGGGAAATGAATACATGCAGAGTTACCCCCAATGTGTGGCTATCACGCGGTCACATAAATCGATGGGTGACAGAGTTTGGTTGTAATGGTGGCAGTCTGCTAAGCATTCTCGCCTTGAGTCTCTCAGTATCTGAGTGTAGGTTACTTAGAGCTAGAGCCCATCATGAGATTTTATTCCTGTAAATCTAGTTTTTCCTAGCACTGGCCTCCTCTTACTACAAGAGTCATCTAGCCAAGGTCCGCCTTTTGCACGAGGTGTAAAAATGCTAATGGTGTTACAGGGTAGATAGCAGCATAGGTAGCAAGCTACCTTCAAAAAGCCTCCCATGCAGATATCTCATGGGAGTTGTCAGGCCTTTCTCTCTAGAAAGTAAGAAGCAGAATACTCAGGCCTCCGCCCTTTAGAGCTGATTATTGTAGCTAGTTTATCCAGCTAGCCCTTAAAATTGAAAAATGATTTTTTCCGCTGAGCCCCTTGAATAAAATAATTCAAGTCATAAGGTTGAATGTCGTTGGCCACTTACAGTGGCTTCCATTTCCTTGGGTTTAGTAGAGAATATAAAATCTGTCTTGTAAAAAATACAAGATAATAGGCCTCGACCCTGATACATTCCTCATAGTCATGCTGATAGTACTCCCCTTTTTAGGGTCATTATTTAGAGTACCTTGCTACCCATAGCTCGTATGATATCACCCTTCATCATCCAGGCTCAGGTAGAGACCGATTAGATACTCCCTCCTCCCATTTGGAATGGTTGAGTATGCTCCCTTAGAGCCAAAGCACTGCCTGGGCGGATGCCTTTGATATTCGAAGCTCTAGGCCTTACAGTAGGCCTTCTCCCTGAGTAGGTCAGCCTGGTACACTTGTAAGGTACCCAATGTGTGTAAACAAGCGCTGGCCTGACATGCTGCCATGTACGACTTGCCCACCAGCTAAGAATTCATAGATCGAGGCTTGGTGGGCAGCATCGGGGCTTTACAGAACAACGCAGCGTCAGGGGAGTGATAAGCAGCCAGTGTCTCTTCAAACCTGGACATCGTCCCATAGCCATTTCCCTTTAGCCCCACGATCAATGAATAGTGGTGAACCGTGGGACTGGTTAGGCGGGAGGAGAATGGCTTCTTCCACCTCAGTGTGGAGATCTGGGACTAACAGTAAGCCCTGACGTGGAGGTTGTGGCTGTGACTGCTAATGCAGCTTGATTTTTCTCTTCACTTCCCGCTTCTCGGCTGGCCAGTCAATGTTTCATTTAGAAAACGAGACACAACCTCCATGAGCTCCTCATATCCCTCATCAGGGATACGGCAGGCGAATCACCAATATCCCCCACTTCAAAGCTGAGGGCTGAGAAAGGGCCAAAGCCTTCTCAAACCCCTCCACTTGTTCTATTTGCGAACCCCACAAATGTAGCCGACGCTCCTAATTCAGAGCCATGAGTATGACAGGTATACAATCGAGGCTGTGAGGAATAGACTTGCCATGTTATCAATGGTATCCGCTGTAAAAAGCTCCTAGATCACTAATAATGTTCCACAGCTCATGTGTTCTAGAGTTTTTTGTCTACAGAAATTTCTTGGAAAGACATTTTTGCAGTGTTTCATAAGCAGAACAATCCAAAAACACATTAAATAACAGTACAACCCTCTGAAGAGAGTACAACCCACAACTCACAGCCTCGCTTTTATTCTCATTAAAAATCATAGATCGCTCTCACAGAGCCAAGCCAGCCGGTGCTGAAGACCGAAACAAACATTCCGAAGAGAATACAGATATTCATCGTCCCAAGTTTCAAGACGTTATGGTAAGTATTGAGCACTGAAATTATACTCCAAAGTTCAGGACCCAGTATAAAGTTTAAAAGACATTTTGTGGAATTGCGAGTTCATGCATTCATTGGTTTCATGATCACGTTTTCCCGGTTACCACATAATTATCTGATGGTAGCCAATAGTTTTATTTTCCTCATGTCATATACTGTATGTCTACAATACTGTTTGCTTCTGAGATGTAATTTGTGTGATATGTGAGAACACAGTGCTGTTAGACACTTACTGCCTTTTAATATCAAATATGTCAAGCGTGTGATTATTTTTATTAATCCAATATATATATATATTTTTTAAACTTTAAGCAGTCCTGAAAACACAAAATAAACAATAAAGCAAAATCTACATAGCCTGACACAAGTATCATTCTCATTATATAATTAAGTAACTTCTGTTCTGTCAGCTGTCAGATGTGATGCAGGGAACTTTGTCATTAATTTGTCCTTTGTCCTTTGTTTTTATTTTTATTTGCAGATTTTAAAACCTATGCAGTGCTGCTTTTGAAAGTTTTCTTCACCACATCAAGACATCCTGTTATACAGAAGACTTTTTTTAATGTATTCATTGTTTTTCCTTATTTTAAATAAGGTATTTTCACAAAATATCCTGTGTTGGAATTGATTTGTTAATAAAGTCAAGTGACAAAATGTCAAACCTGTTGTCTGTGTTCTGTATTTTGCTTAATATATTTATGTTTTTCTTTTTCTTTTTCTCTTGGGATAGTGAGAAATAAAATTGCTACCAAAATTTAAAATATTTAATTGGACCAACAACACAGTTTGGTAAACTACATTTTCCATTGGCTCAATATATTATTTCTAATTGAGCCCATGTTAAAGGCCCACTGAAGTGCTGTGAAATGCACAGCATTATCCAATGTGTTGACGTAATTTCCACTGAAACAGGAAGACAGGGCCGGACATATCAAACAGCTCCACCTCGTTTCATTTATATCACAACCGGGGCAGAGCCGTTGAGTTTGGTAAAACTGCAGTTTCCTCTTAATGTCTAACAATTTCTCCTCATAATCTCCTCCATATCACTTTAAAATAGCATTCTTTTCTGAATTCAAATGGGTCTGATACATTTTCTTGTGTATATGATCTGCTCTGTCCTGTCAAGTCTCTGGACCGGAACAGACTGTGTGCACACTGCAGCAGTTCACGTGACGCTAATGTGAAACCAAACTTCATTCACCCCAATGGAAAGCATATTTACACTGTCTGAATCGTTGCCTGTCCCATATATAGTGCACTATGTGCCATTCACCATATCGAAAATATTAAATGTGTGAACAAGTGACCAATTTTAGTTGCAATTTCAGCGTCTATTTATAATGTAGGGGGCGGGATGCTTTCGATTCTAGAGAGCATTTGATTGGACAGAAAATTAGGTGAGAAGCTGAAGTGCAGGGTGATTTCTGTCACAATAACGAGTTCCAGATCCAAATGCAAGTAGCTCAAGTTTATTAGATAGAGAAAGTACTCAGATCAGACAAGATGCAGGAGACTGATGAAACTTGACAGACTATGCCATAATAGGAATACTCCGGGTGCACTTCAAGAGACTGGTCGATGTAAATCCCCGAACTGGTAATCCAGCGCCACACAGGACTCAGAGGAGAACGCGGGGATCAAACACAGCAGGCAGTTCTGACGAGGTAACTGGCAACGAGAACAAGACATGAGTGACGAACCGACACCCAGCATAACTCACTCCAGCTAGATATATATAATATAATTATGTAGAGGCAAAAGTGCAAATGTTTAGTTGCACCGGCACAAAAAAGGTCGCAAAATGATACCATTTAGTCGGGAGCCCCGAATTACAGTGGATCGCTATTGGCAAGTTGTGGCTATTAATATAATGTGTTTAGCGGGCAACTCACAGGCACCACGTTGGAGACCACTGCTATAACTCAACTATTCAAATATAATGTAAGCAAATTTAAAAGTGCAGTATAGGTAAGCCTTATAAACAAACTTTCTGTCAGTGGCTAGTAGGCCGACTCTTCTTCCTCAGTTGTTGTTTTTTTAAACGTATCATATAAGTGATCGTATTAGTGCCCCTGCTGTTGGCTGTTCATATTGCTTTATTAGACTTTGTGCCGACAGCCCTCGTTTGGTCGGCCGTTCTGGACTTTTCCAGAATGCACAGATTGTCAGTCCGTCCCTGACTACGGTCAAAACAACCGTATTGCCCTGGGAGGGTGGGAGGGCAGTGACAAAATCTAGCGCGATGTGGGACCAGGGTCTCGAAGGGACACATAGTGGTTGGAGTAACCCATCCGGTGGGTGATTGGAAGTCTTACCACGAGCACAGACTGAACATGCCAAAACTAAACTTCGAATGTCGCGAGCCATGGAAGGCCACCATAATCGTTGCTTGACCAAAAAACTGGTGCGATTGACTCCTGGATGACCCCACTGAATCACGTCGGACCGTAACTGCTCCGGCACGAATAAACGACTCGGTGGACACTCGGGCAGAGGCGTTACCCCTTCTAAGGCCGAAAGGACCTTCTACTCGATCTCCCATACGAGTGTGGAGACAATGGCCCTCATTTATCAATCTTGCGTAGAAACGGGCGTATATATTGGCGTAAGATTATGCTTACACTCCTCTCATCGCCTGATTTATGAAGCTGTGCGTACCTTTGAAATTCTGGTGTACGCAATACCTGCCCTTGATAAATGCTGCGGCTGAAATCGATCGTCATTAGAATAACACGCCCCTATATATATTCAAGTTTCCGCTCCCCCCACGCCCTCATTTTACGCCATGGACACACGGAAGACGGCAAATTAAAGAGAAACTTCTTTGAGAAAGAGAAAGCGAAACCAGAGAAGTGGAAAGAAACAAAATTGATTTCCAGATTTTTATTATTAATGACGCTTATTGTTATTTAGAAGAAGAATGTCGTTATTATTATTTGTATTATTATTATTTAAAAGAAGAAGAATGGCATTTTTATTATTTTGTCAGTCTGAATTATTTTTTTGGTCATTGAAAGCCTTTCATTACTAAACCCAGTCCGTGCATACCTGCCGGGCCTAACCCTGCCTAACCATCGTTTCAAAGAATAGTACAACGGCGAGCGCGTCGAGTATAAACGCCTCGTCAGTTTGGGGAGGTGCGCGCGCAGTCTGCGGAGACTCGCGCTGCGGAGCCAGGCGAAAGTATAAACAAGGCTTGAAACGTCAGGTAAAGCGCACAGGCTCGCAACTGAAGGAATACATATGCCTACAAATCAAATGATTTGGTAAAGTCACACAAATTAATCATTGAAGTCCATGTTGCACAAAAATAAACATTGAAGTTTATAATTACTATGTTGTTGTTTTTTTTACAGTGGGTCATAATATATCATATCTTTTAGTTTGTCAGTGCGTTTTGTGGTGTTAGGAATTGTTTTTCTGCGCATTCCCGCACTCAAAACGTGCGTACACCACCTCCTGAGCAGGTGTAGGATTTGAGCGTGCCGTACGCCAAAGTCCATATTGATAAATCTCAAAGTCACCGTGGTTTTGGGTGTACGCCAGGTGTACGCTGGAAATTTGGTGTACGCACTTTTGATAAATGAGGGCCAATGAGTCTCTCAGGAAAAATGCACTTGGGAGTGGACGGGCGAACAGAACGGTCAAATATTCGAGATAAAGCATCGGGTTTGATGTTCTTAGAACCCGGACGATACGATAGTAAAAAGTCAAAACGTCCAAAAAAAAGTGCCCACCGAGCCTGCCTGGAGTTAAGTCGTTTAGCAGACCTGATATATTCAACGTTCTTATGATCGGTCCAGAAGATAAAAGGTACCCCCGAACCCTCTAGCCAATGGCGTCACTCTTCCAACGCTAGCTTGACTGCCAGTAACTCTCTGTTACCAATGTCATAATTACACTCAGCAGACGATAAACGATGAGAAAAAAACGTGCAAGTGTGCATCTTATCTTATGGGTGAGCGCTGGGAAAGAACCGCTCCTACCCCCACCTCTGATGTGTCGACCTCCACCACAAACTGACGTGATGGATCAGGGGCTACAAGAATGGGAGCTGAAACGAAGTGGCTCTTGAGGTTGGTAAATGCAGCCTCAGCTGCACCAGACCACCTGAACGTCGTCTTGGTGGAGGTCAAGGCAGTCAGAGGAGCGGCTAGTTGGCTGAAATTGCGAATGAAACGCCGGTAAAAATTGGCGAACCCCAGAAACCTCTGTAGGGCCTTACGGGAATCTGGAGTTGACCAATCCACCACAGCCTTAACCTTGTCAGGATCCATGCACACACCCTCGGAGGAGATGATATAACCCAGAAATGGAACCGACTGTGCATGGAACGAACATTTCTCCGCCTTGACAAAAAGACCATTCTCTAACAGTCTCTGGAGCACTCGTCTGACGTGCTGAACGTGTTCCTGGAGAGAAGAAGAAAATATCAATATGTCATCCAGGTAAACATATATGAACTGATCTACCATATCTCTCAGCACGTCATTCACGAGTGCCTGGAAAACTGCGGGGGAGTTGGACAGCCCGAAAGGCATAACCAAATATTCAATGTGCCCCTTGGGGGTGTTAAAAGCAGTCTTCCATTCATCCCCCTTCCTTATGCGAACCAAATGATAAGCGTTACATAAGTCCAATTTTGTGAAGACGGATGCTCCCTGCAACCGCTAGAAGGCTGAAGACATCAACGGCAAAGGATAGGTATTCTTTACCGTGATGTTGTTCAACCCTCGGTAGTCAATACAAGGTCGCAGAGAACCATCCTTCTTACCCACAAAAAAGAACCCTGCCCCCGCTGGATAAGAGGAAGGGCGGATGAACCCACATGTCAGAGAATCAGAAATATATTTCTCCATGGCCTCCCTTTCTGGGGCAAAAAGTGAGTATAACTTGCCCTTAGGCGGAGACATACCTGGCAGTAAATCTATAGCACAGTCATAGGGACGATGCGGAGGTAGAGAAGCAGCCCGAGACTTACTGAACACTCCCTTCAGGTCCAGATACTCCGAAGGCACATTAGACAAATCCATGTGTTCATCCTGAAACACAGAACAAGACACAGAAGAACACGCAGACAACAAACAAGTGGCATGACAAAATTCACTCCAAGCGAAAACAGAATTCATACGGCAGTTTATATGAGGATTATGGAGCGCCAGCCAGGGGTGTCCCAGAACCACAGGAGCAGAAGGAGAGTCGATCAAAAGAAAGTCAATATCCTCAGAATGATTGCCTGAGGTGACGAGTCTTACGGTGGCAGTGGAATGTGTGACTGAGGGTAATAGTTGACCATTAAGTGCAATGACCGAGATAGGTTGAGAGAGTGTCATCACCGGCATCATGAGCTTAAGAGCCAGGTTAATGTCTAAAAAATTACCCTCCGCTCCTGAGTCAACCAGAGCCTCACAATCAAAACTCTGAGAAGGTAATCTCAAACTCACAGAAAGGTGAGTAGCTGAAAAAGAGGATTAAGTCAGTGTAGTTCCACCCGTCAGTAACCTCTTACCTACTGGCGGGTGCTGGCTTTTACCGGACACTGCAGAGCGATGTGACCGGCGGCTCCACAATACAGACACAGTCCCCTCTCTCTTCTTCTTTGTTTCTCCTGTTGCAATAGACGGGACCTGCCCATTTGCATGGGTTCAGGATCTGGAAAAGACAGTTTCACCAGGAGAAAAAGACACCTTACTCTATGCACTGGCAGGCCACTCTCGCCGTGTCCGTGGACCCCGTCGCCGTAGTCTCGTATCCACCTGAATAGCCATATCTATAAGTTTATCCACCCCCGCGGGTAAATCCAAAGAGTAAATTTCATCCTTTATGGTCTCAGAAAGTCCGTATAAAAACATGTCCCATTGAGCCTCTGAATTCCAGCCACACTCCGCAGCCAATGTGCAAAATTCAATTGAATAGTCTGTTACAGTACGATCTCCGTGACACAGCTCCGCGAGAAGTCACGCAGCGTCTCTACCAGAAGCAGCGCGATCAAAGAACTTTCTGAGCTCCCGGGAGAATGTCTCAAATGAAGCACAGCACGGAAGTCTCTGTTCCCACACAGTAGTTCCCCAACTGGCCGCTCGACCCGAGAGCAGGGTTATAACAAAGGCCACCTTAGCCTCCTCCGTAGGAAATGATGAAGGTTGAAGAGAGATGTACAGAGAACATTTGGCTAAAAACGAGCGACATAACTGGGGCTCACCGGAGTAGAATGCTGGAGGCGGAAGACGGGGCTCAGTGGCACGAGTGGTCTGACTCTGAGCGGCAAAAGCAGATGGGATGGCGGTGACTTGTTGTTGCACAGACGCAGTCTCAGTCCTTAGTTGTTGCAGCTGGGTCGTTAGTTCGGAGACTTGGGTCACCAGCGCCTGAACAGCGCGAATGTTGCATGCGAATATCGCTCTTTGACAGGATTGCGCTCAATTCGGACACACTTGCTGGATCCATGATGTTGGTCGGTTCGTTCTGTCACAATAACGAGTTCCAGATCCAAATGCAAGTAGCTCAAGTTTATTAGACAGAGAAAGTACTCAGATCAGACAAGATGCAGGAGACTGATGAAACTTGACAGACGATACCATAATAGGAATACTCAGGGTGTACTACAAGAGACTGGTCGATGTAAATCCCCGAACTGGTAATCCAGTGCCACACAGGACTCAGAGGAGAACGCGGGGATCAAACACAGCAGGCAGTTCTGACGAGGTAACTGGCAACGAGAACAAGACATGAGTGATGAACCGACACCCAGCATAACTCACTCCAGCTAGATATAGGCAGTAAACTAGCTGCAGCTGAAGTGACTGATTGGAGTAATGAGCTGGTCACTAGGCAACAAACAAGCAACACATACATAGACCCAACACCTACCACACACCAACAGATCCACAAAATGAACACAAGGATTTGTGAACCGTGACAGATTTCATCAAAATCATTGATCCATATTGGCGGAAGTGAGAGACTTTAAGTTTTGAATGCTTATATCTTCTAAATGCGAATTTTGTCATTGTTTTGGAGCACACCAGCTTATAGATAACATGCTAAATACATAAGTATTGTGGTATTTCAAGTTTCTTACTGACACACCCACCACACTCATAAACTCTGTACAATCCTGAGCTTCCCACTTATTTACGACTTTGTGGTGGCGTTGATGTGTATTCAACTAGTAAACATGATCTTTCCGATATGACTTGAACACACCAACAGTCATGCTGATATATATGGGGCGCCGTTTTTAAAGTGGCTCACGCTGAAAATAACAGCAACATTTTGTCACATTTAGCTTCAAACAATGTTTAAAAAACTGGTATGAATTTTTGACGGTCACTTTTCAGCACATTTACATGTACAACAATATTTGTCAACTTAGAGATATTTTAAATAGTTAAATCTAAATATTAAATGTTACACCTAAATGTTAAATCTAAATGCTAAATCTAAATCTAAATCTAAATCTAAATGTTAAATCTAAATCTAAATGTTAAATCTAAATGTTAAATCTAAATGTTAAATCTAAATATTAAATCTAAATCTAAATCTAAATGTTAAATCTAAATGTTAAATCTAAATGTTAAATCTAAATCTAAATCTAAATGTTAAATCTAAATATTAAATCTAAATCTAAATCTAAATGTTAAATCTAAATGTTAAATCTAAATCTAAATATAAATGTTGTATCTAAATGTTTCAGGTGAAACTAAATATTTAACTAATATGCAAATTCAAAATGCCGGTAACCGGAAGTGCCAAAATAAAAGCTCGAGGAGGTCAGTGTGTGTTTATAGCATGGTTTATAGTGTCAAATAACAAATAAAAACCATCTCATCCGAGGAAATGGACTCTTGGACATGGATTATCGTGATAATAACTACCTAAAATAATAAACACGTTTGGAGAAACTGTATTTGAAGAGTAGGCTAGTGTCACTTTTATGAAAAATGCGGGACTTATGACCTGTAGCCATAATAGCCAGCCACGAGGGGGCTCACTTTGACTGAATGTCATGTCATCACTCTGTCATCACTCTCTGTCATGTTCGCTTGCTTAAAGGCCAGCAAGAGCCTATATCCCCGCCCGCCCCTGACCAGGTACGGTAATGTTACTGTCGTTCAAAATGTCCAACGAATCTGCGTTAGCCGAGAGCATCGGCAGAGCCGTCCTGGCGGCTATTCAAAATGTTTCAACAATGACAGCAACCGCCCCATTATTTTAGGTAGTTATTATCACGATAATCCATGTCCAAGAGACCATTTCCTCGGATGAGATGGTTTTTGTTTGTTATTTGACACTATAAACCATGCTATAAACACACACTGACTGTCACATCCACCGTCTGTCATCGTCTTGTCATCACTACAGTTCCCAGAATCCTCCTTGTTTCCACACCTGAACTCACTCCCTCCATTACCCACCTGTTCATCATCATCATTTGCATCACCTGTCTTGTGTTCATCTGTCTGTGTATTTAAGTTCTCCCTTTTTCACTATTCAGTTGTCGGTCAATGTTTGTGTTGTTAGCACTCTGTCTGTGCACGCACACTGTTTCGAATATTCTTCAGTTTAAATAAATATATTGAGTATTTTGGATCTTTGCCTGGAATTTCATCTTCTTCAACCCTGAGACGTTACACTGACCTCCTCGAGCTTTTATTTTGGCACTTCCGGTTACCGGCATTTTGAATTTGCATATTAGTTAAATATTTAGTTTCACCTGAAACATTTAGATTCAACATTTAGATTTAGATTTAACATTTAGATTCAACATTTAGATTTAGAAATAGATTTAACATTTAGATTTAACATTTAGATTTAACATTTAGATTTAGATTTAGATTTAACATTTAGATTTAACATTTAGATTTAGATTTAATATTTAGATTTAACATTTAGATTTAGATTTAACATTTAGATTTAACATTTAGATTTAGATTTAACATTTAGATTTAGATTTAACATTTAGGTGTAACATTTAATATTTAGATTTAACTATTTAAAATATCTCTAAGTTGACAAATATTGTTGTACATGTAAATGTGCTAAAAATGACCGTCAAAAATTCATACCAGTTTTTTAAACATTGTTTGAAGCTAAATGTGACAAAATGTTACTGTTATATTCAGCGTGAGCCGCTTTACAAACGGCGCCCCATAGATATAGAGCCATATTGCACAACTGTGAGTGTGATATTGCTTATCAGTTTGATGGCAAAAGTATGTAAATAAATAAGAAACAACCACAGAGTGTCTTAAAAAAATATCTCAGATTCGAGGACCATCAAAATGAACTCTATTATAATAGCTAAAGCTTTCTGAACAGACAATTGCACTCTTTGCAAATATTAACATTCTGTACAATTTTGTATGTTACAGCTAAATATGCAGTTTTGTAATGTTTATGTAGCTAAAAGTTTTCAGTCATCTTTTAACAGGATACTGCCAGGCACAAAGCTGACAATTTTAAAGCCAACTGCGGAACTGAAAACAGAAACAGAGGAGCAGTTGTCATTTATGAGAGATTTGCACTCTTGAATATTAGAGTATAATATGTTCATTATCAATGCTGAGGCTCTTAAACCAACAGAGCTAAAGCACTGTAGTGACTGGTTGGTTTGAACTCTTACTCTCTCACTCTCTCTGTCTGTGCACCTGCCTCTCATTTTCCCTGCTGTGACTTAATGACACCCTTCTCATCAGAGCCACTTCAGCTCTGCACTGCAGTCTTACACCACGCTGCCATTCATTGCCCAAAATTTCTCTCTCTGCTTTTAGCTTTATTCATTCCTCCTTCCTAGTCTTCCAGTCTATAATTTTTCATAATTTGCATTTATTGGCTTGTGTCTATCTAATTTATGCAGCTTGTGCTCTCTGGATTCCAAAGGCATAAATACTCTATTTCTTCTTAGCTGAGAAGTATACCCATGGGCAAAATGTTAACAAAGAGTGATGGCTTTGGTTATCATGGGCCTTAGAACATTTCTAGTGTCTTACTGTAATAAACTGATAAAAAATATGTCTTAGCTTCTGAGGCCAG
This sequence comes from Squalius cephalus, assembly GCF_949319135.1. Taxonomy (NCBI): domain Eukaryota; kingdom Metazoa; phylum Chordata; class Actinopteri; order Cypriniformes; family Leuciscidae; genus Squalius; species Squalius cephalus. The sequence continues at coordinate 29,254,110 of NC_137131.1, read as the reverse complement.
TATGAATTTAAACATTCTATCTCTACTACAATGTTAACAAATATTTTGTGATATCCTACATATAATTAAAACGCAAACATACAGCAAATGTAAAAATGACACAATATAAAAGCAATTTTCATCAAAGTTTTCTTTGATGAAAAAGCCACAGTTTGTGTTACTGCTGGATAATAGAAATCAAACCTTCTTTTGAAATGTTAACTTGGAAGTCTATTAAACTCTGGTTGCAATATTAGATGGTCTTGTTTCTGTGTTTCTCAGATTCTTTGTGAACTTCCCCTCAGCAAAGCAGTACTTCAGTCAGTTCCAGGATATGGAAGATCCAGAAGAGATGGAGAAAAACTCTCAGCTGAGGAAACATGCCCGTCGTGTCATGAATGCCATCAACACAGTTGTGGAGAACCTTCATGATCCAGAGAAGGTTTCATCTGTGCTGGGACTAGTGGGAAAAGCACATGCCCTCAAATACAAAGTGGAGCCAATGTACTTCAAAGTAAGAAAAATAAGATTTAAGAAAATAATGTAACACTTTATTTTACAGTGTCGTTACGTATGTTACATGTACTTACCATAGTAATAACAATAAATTATGCATAATTACATGCAACTAACCCTCAACCAAATCCTACCCTAACCCTATAGGAAGTACATGTAGTTGCTTAATATTACTCAGTACTTAAATAAAAAATTACACTGTAACAATGACACCTTAAAATAAAGTGTAACCAAAAATAATTTTGCCCACTGGCACAAAGTGTTAGGATTGCAGTTGCCAAATGATTAAATATCTGGGATGATAACAAGTTTGAGAATTTTATCTTAATAAGGGATGACTCATGAATTAGAAGAATCACTATCCCCTCATTCATCACTACTGAGTAAGGCACTCCAGGTTAGACATTTTATCTCTAGCTGTTACAAACCTTATGGTTTCAGTAATTGATCTTTTCATGGCACAAAACATGCATTTTCTTTTTTAATGTGCATTAAATCAATTACTTTTTTCAGGCTTTGGAGAGTTTTCATTTCATAAAGCAAATTAAATTTGACATCATAATATTTGTAGTTGTTGTGGTCTAAAGCATTCTCTGGATACGATTACATTCTGCCCCTAAGAGATGGTGAATTTAGATCTTGACAAAACATTTAATTCACGTGTATTTTCAACAGATTAGGGTCTTGAAGTGGCAAAGTTTTCATCTGACATGCATTAGTCATAGGGGTTTGTTTTTAAAGATAATATCATAAGATAAATCACTTCCTCCAGGGTCATGAATGAAAATATTAAGACACTTTTGTTAATTGATAGGCAGCTTTACCTATACCAATATGCACTGTAAACCAGGCGAAAGCTAGATTCCTTACTAAACCAACCAATGATCTATTTGTGCTCTGTTTCAATCCTCTTTCAACAATTTACTTTATTTCTTTTCACAACAGATCTTAAGTGGGGTTATTCTGGAGATACTTGCAGAGGATTTTGGAGAGTGCTTTACCCCAGAGGTGCAGACATCCTGGACCAAACTGATGGCAGCATTGTACTGGCATATCACGGGGGCTTATACTGAGGTGGGGTGGGTCAAACTCTCCAGCTCAGCAGTCTGAGCAGGCCTGGAGCATTTGTTCCCACTGCACATGAACATTAGTTATGAACCATCAGTTTGGCTAGCCAAAGGACTGAATTATAAAGAAAAACATAAATGAAATAGAATCGGAAAGAAGTGAGGCTGAAATCTAAAATGTTTTTCATCATAGGTGTCATTCTCTTTTACCCAATTTTATACATATTATTTTTAGTATATATATATATAACACCAACCTCAAATATGTTGTCTTTGCTGTATAGTGAAATGTGCTTGTGTGTCTTTTAGGGCTAGTATCTTGTGTTTCTATATACATCATAAAACAAATCACAATACAATTCATTATAACATTGCACCTGCATCACAAAACCTATATTAAAGACTTAATATAGAACAACTTTATCAAGAGTTCTTGACTCGTTCTCCAAACTGCAAACCACACAAGTCTAGATTTTTTTAGTACTTTATTCATGTTTATTGAACTTAAGCTCCTCACATATTAGAGGTACAAGAGATCACATTAGGGTACAACAGGGCTAAAGGCGCACCTGGGTAAAATGTGACTTTTATTTTATTTTCCTCAAAACCCCTAAATGGCACAAAAGCTTGCCATAGCACTTTTCAAAACATCCGCTTTTCAAGATGCACGTAGAAATTTGGCTGATCCTTGACACAATTGCGGGCAGCAGCACAAAGTTGATTCTGTGCTAAATGTATCTAATATTTGATGTTTTTTAAAATGTTGTAGATTTAAGTAGCTGATGAGAATCGCTGAAAGTCTTGAATATATTTTGAAACAAAGGTCTTCCTAATGATTTTCAGTTTTGTTCAAGGTAATTAAAGCACCAGTTTTTTTTTTTTTTGTTTGTTTTTTTAAATAATGGAAGAATATGTTGGGGCTAAAGGCACAATAATTAACATGATAATAAATAGCTGGCTGACTTTTCCATTTGTTGACATGACATGTTTAGATTCAGATGGTAAATTTTATATATTAAGTTGGGTGTCCAACTTAGAGATAATCACAATATGTATGATGAAACCATATTTAAAAATGTGATATTAATCACATAATAAAATATAATTTATTGTTACTATATAAATCTATATTAAATTATTATGGGATCTCCTTCAATGCTTTCAGAAACTTTAGTTTTTAAAATAATGTTGTTTATGTATTTTTTAAATATATTAGTATATTAACATACTTTAATTTGTCACAAATCACCTCAGTTTGACCTTTTCTCCCTGCCTTGTTTGTTGTCATAGTTACAGATTTGATTTAGTCATTCAGTTCAGGGGGCTGTTCCATAAAACAAGATTAGAGTATAAGCCAGGCTTATTTCGGTTAGTCAGACTTATTGTCGGTGGATTCTGTTTCATAAAGCAAACTTAAAATAGTTCAAACTCAGTTACCCTGGCAACTTATGCTGGGAAACTAGCCTGGTCCAGGGCAGGCTAACTGTCAGGCTAAGCCTCAGTTGTTACACAGATCCTCTAACACTGACCGACAAGAACACAATGATATTACCACTGACACTCTCTCATACCATTATTGGACTTTATTAACCACTATTAGTCCAAAAATAAATACACAGTATACAGAAAATCAACTTAAATAAGGCTACAATGATAAATTAGACAATATAGACCTATATATATATATATAGATAGATAGATAGATAGGCCTAAATACAATATATGTATACTACAGGTTTTCTTTTTTTACTGGCTGAATGTTTTGTGCCCAAGATTTAATTAGATTGTTTTAAAGATTTATGAATACATTTCTCTCTGGTTTTGTTTGGCAGCTGTAGTACATGTTTATGATTAGAAGAACATTATAACACAATCTGAAAAATGCTTTGTAAAGCAGAAGTTAGAATCACAAAATTAAAAATAAATAATTACAAAAGCAGAGTATAAATTTTAACTGGTAAGATGAATCTGAGCTTAGTAATTGACAGTATTAGCCTACATTTGATTTACCCCATTACAATAGTCCCTTTACAGTTATTGCTATATCATAAAAATATACACACAGGTTTAAAATTCTAAATAAGGCACATCTAATGTCCAAATAACAAATATTTTAGTATATATATATATATATATATATATATATATATATATATATATATATAATGTACTTTATTATGTCTTTCAATTCAAACACATTTAACACAATTATACAAATTGACAGTTCCTTTAAAGACATCATATTTTCCCCCAATAAATATTCCTTATTTTTCCTTCTACTTTTTTTCTTTTGTGATAATACCCACCAACACATAGCCTAAAAACACACATGATTAGAACAATAACCAAAAAGCAAAAAGTACATAGACACTTTTACATATGATTTAAGGGGGAAAAGACAAAAAACAATAAAAATAGTAATACAATTTTAACATTAACATATTTATATCAAACTCTTATAATGACACATAATTTCTAATAGTTATTCAAGTAATATTATTTGAATATCAAATATTCAATATTAAATAAGTAAATAAATAAAATAACAAATAACTAGAAATAAAAGGGAGGGAGGGTTATATAAAAATGTAGTTAATGTAGGCTAATACACAGCAAAATCCCCAGTGTTAAATTAACACTCCTCAGTGTTTATATGTGTCCACACTACAGGGTGTTAAAAATTAACACTGAAGCAGTGTTGAAGTTAATGAGATAATTAAGTTAACACTGAAACAGTGTTGAAGTTAATGAGATAATTAAGTGATTAATTAAGTGATTGGCCATTAGTGGTGACACCTGATGTTAATAAGCAGAATCATTGACGGAAAGAGAAAAAACAATAACAGAAAAAAGAGAAACACAAGAATTACAACTGACTTCGAGTCATTGTTGCACTTATTATTACCAGTTTGACTTTATTTCTGACATACATCGACAAAAGTTCTTGAGATTCAACAGAAGTTTAGACGGTAATATTTTATGGAATTTTTCTTTTCAAGTTACCATTTTGGTGGTCAGTGTTTTCTTTAGTTGGGCTCTTGACACTTTTCATTTTTTAATATATGTTTTTCTCTTGTTGCTACAACTCTGTGTTTATAAAGCACATTTGTTACTGCAAGAGAAAACATGACCTGTTCACAATATGTTTTGATGATAAAGACATTATCATGTAGTGTCCTGATTCACTGATGTCATTCAGAGTCTAAATTTTTGACTATATGCTTGATGTCTCGTTTTAGTATTGGTGATTGTAGCTCTGAGATTCTACAGTTTGAGATCCAACAGCAATATGAAAAATTTTGAAAATACTTTGAGCAAAGAAGTTATTGTGTTTAAACACACAGACATCAAGAATCAGCATATGAGTCTCAACAATGGTGACAATAAACAAACTAGTGACAAACAGATCAACTCTGAACATCACAAAACAAGCTACTAAAGTCAGAACAAAACAATAGCAAAATAAAAGCAAACAATGAAAATTACAGGACAATTCAGCTGCATAATTTATTCATGCTGCAATGCATGATGTCAGCCATTGATGCATTCTGATTGGTGGCTCCCATCATGCATTGCAACACTAAGCATTTGTTTGATTGTCACCATTGTTGAGATTCATATGTAGATTCTTGATGTCAGTGTGTGATTTTAAATCCTTCAGATCTTTAAAACATTGCTGGAAGTAACTACTTTAGTGAAAAATTAATAAAACAATTAGATAATCAGCTTATAATGCTGGGTGACATTATTGAATCAGGTCACTAGTAATTTCATCATCGAAATAGTGATGGGAAGTCCGTTTCTTTTCCGCGAACCGGTTCTTTCGGACAGTTCGTTTCAATGAACCGGTTAAAAAAACCGGTTCACCAGTTCTTTTACGTCATCACGTAATGACGTCAATTCTATCATCCCGGCGGATAAATATACATTCAAATAAAGGCATTTGTAATCATAACTTAAGTTAAATAATAGTACTCATCGTCATAATCATCTTGGATAGGTTTCTTACATTTACGTTTTGAAAATGAACCCTGTAGTAGGCCTAAGGCCAGGCCCGGCGCCACGAGGGGGCAAAAGGGGGCATTGCCCCCTCAGATCTGATTTGTGCCCCCTCAGTTTCATTTTTGTATTCATGGTTACAAATGAAATGTTTAACCTTTTGAGCGGTACAGTCCCATATATGGGATTTAGAATGTTCAGTGACGAGTGACGACATAACTGCCAGATTCAAATTGTGCTTTCGCGCGTTGGCTGGCGCTGAGCCAAAGTCGGACGCGCTCAGCGCTGTCATATATCACAACTATGCAGTGTTTTCAACCTCACAATGTTTATTTTTGGTTTCAGACATTTAAAAACACATTAAGCACTAGTAAAACAATACATTTGGAGTTTGTAAAATACACACTGATGTCTGTGGAAGCAGCAATAACAATCTATTCAAATATAATTTGCCGACGTGTGTTATTCATATCAGACAAACACAGTGGAAGTAACTATAAAGTAGTTTACTCTATTCTTCTATTCCACTTTCTTGCATGTATTTCGGGAGAAATTGATGACTCACAGGATTCTCTGAACTGCGGCGCAAAGAAACAGCTAACGTTAGCCATCTCACGTTATAGCTCAAGATCAAGATTATTTATAAAGGTTTTTAAATGACCAAACACACTCACAAACACATTTTTGAGAATCGGAATATCAGATATGGTAAGCAAGTTTGTGAATATTTTGAATAAAAAAGGGAAAAGGAAATAAAAGCGATACATCCGCGGTGTGTCACGTGACAAATATGACGCGTTGCCATGGAAACATTAAGGGGGAACGTTCTAAATTCTAAAATAACAGTCGCCTTGAAAAAACTCACTATGGGGAGTCAGTTAGAATATTAAAATTAAGCGTGAAAGGGTTAATATATGCATAATAAATGACGCTGGCTTATCTTTTTTTACTAAGCAAGTTATCAGTGTGTATTGTTCATTGATGGTATAAAGTTAAGCCCCCTTAACAATTTCACATGCCCCCTCAGTCATTTCATTCTGCAGCCGGGCCTGCCTAAGGCGATGCGCAAACGCGGATGTTTTACATGTCTTGAAGTGAATAAACTGTTCTTCATCATTTTTATTTTATTTGTAATTAAATAAACTTACATTTCGCCGAATTCAGCCCCTCATTCAAGTCCTTGGTTCACCCGTGCTCATGTATTCAGCACAGCACATAGACAGTATAAACACAGCATCAGTTGGCCAAAAGAAAGTTCGTTTCAGAGACGGTGCGATCACGCATGCGCAGTCTCTCCAGCTCATCGATTCTCTGTATCGAACGCGTCCGAAAGAAACAGTTCTCGGTTCTGTACTGGTGATCCGAGAACTGCTGCAACAACCAGTTCTTGACTCGAGAACCGTATGCCTGTGTGTGAGCTGAGAACTACTGAAACCTTACTAGGCTATAGAGCCTTCAGTCGACAAAACTAAAAACTCGATGCATGTCTCCAGTATGTTATGTTTTGATTAACACATTATAAACATTTACTTTGCACCCTTTAAAACCTTGGCAAGAGTTTACGTCAAAAATGTATATCAACTTACTTAGAAATTAAATGATCTGTTCCAGAAAATAATGTTTTAGTAGCCTATAATAATAAATGTGTAGTTTTACAATCCATTCATTGTGTTTCCAATCTTTAAAATAATACAGTGAAAAGGCAATAGCCGATGTGATAAACATGTTTCTAACATGTTTTATTTTGTTACACTTATTGATGTTCAATAAAATACTTAAGAATCATGCATTTCGTCCCTCTGAAAGAATTGCACGCATGCTCAGCTCATCAGCTCATCGGTTCTCTGTATCGAACGTGTCCGAAAGAAACAGTTCTCGGTTCTGTACTGGTGGTCCGAGAACCGCTGTACCTGTACGTTCGGTAGTGCGCGCATGCTCAGTATCAACTGCTCGTGCTCATCACCTCTCTCAGCACAACATGTCTCAGTTCAGTGAACTGTTGGATTTACTGGAGTAACATATATGCCTACTCCGGGATATTGGTTTATTTTGAGTCGAAGGGACTGTCAGGACTCAGGCATGTCCGAAAGTGAGTAACTTTAGTAACTTGTTGTGGATCAGTGCTGACGCAAGACGCGAACTGTTTCGAACGATTCAGTCCGATTTAGTGTACTGGTTCGACCAGTTCACTAAAAAGAACCGGTTCAAAAGAACGATTCGTTCACGAACCGGACATCACTACATCGAAACATAACCAGGGCTGAATTTCCAAAAGCATCTTAAACTTAACTTGATTGCAGACCAACTGCAACAAATGGTATATACGATCAAATTAGGCTTGCGATGTTTTCAGGAAACACAGCCCAAATCATAGTTACTCTTGCCACAACACATATGCTCTATAAGCACAGAGTTGGAGCAGCCAGAGAAAAACTAATGTTAAATAGTAAAGGGTCAAGAGCCCAACTAAAGCAACCACTGGTCACCATAATGGTGACATGAAACGAAACATTCCATAAAACATTACCATCTAAACTTCTGTTAAATCTAAATAAGACCGTGTGTAGATGTATGACAGAAATAAAGTCAAACTGGTAAAATAATAAGTGCAATAATGGCTCGAAGTCAGTAGCTCTTGTGTTTCTCTTTTTTCTGTTCTTGTTTCTCTTTCCTTCAGTGAGTCTGCTTGTTATCATCAGGTGTCACCACTAATGGCCAATCATCACTTAATTAATCACTTAATTATCTCATTAACTTCAACACTGCTTCAGTGTTAACTTAATTAACTCATTAACTTCAACACTGCTTCAGTGTTAATTTTTAACACCCTGTAGTGTGGACACATATAAACACTGAGGAGTGTTAATTTAACACTGGGGATTTTGCTGTGTATATATTCCTTTATTTTATGGAATATTCTTTCATTTTAGAGTTGCACATATCTTTTCAAAATGTATACATTTGCTCTTAATTTAATGTTATCCTCTCCATAATGTACTTTAGAAACTAAATCTACTCATTTAAAACTGGGGATTCTTGCTTTCTCCAAAAAAATATTGCATTAAAAGCAGTAATTTTCAGCATTCTAAATAAGTATACATCATCTTTATTAAGTAGCATAGGTCCTATACCCAAAACTATATTTTGTATCTCTATATATTTAGTTTCTTAAAAAAAATCTTCCCTGAATTATAGGCTACTTCACTGAAGTACTTCTGTTTGCTTGAAGTTCAGTGCAACTTATCCAACATCCTAAAGATAAATTATTATAATTAGAAGATATTTCTAGTGTTATAAAATATCGCATATTAATTTTCCAAGCAAAATGTATATTTTAGTCAGAATTATTGCGCTCCTATTTGGCACGCATGCGCGCAGCAGCGCTCGTTCAATATGAAAATTAGCAGCAAAATGGATACATTTGCATGACTTTCGAACATTTACAGATGGAGAATATAACTGTAAAATGTAAGTTTTGAACTGAGGGGAAAAACATGTCACAAACGCATAAAACAGCACAAAATATACGCTGTTTGATGGTGGATCGATTTGATCCACGATCGACCTCTAGGGCTGCTTAAGAAACGCGTGCACACGCAATTATCTAGACTAGATAAACCTGGATCAAATTAGTGAGATTGCGTGAGCTTCAATTACCTTTTATGGAACCACTTTAGCCCCAACTCATTTGTTAGGCTCATTCAAGTCCGGTTTTGGAGTTTAATCCCCGCTTTTCTAAGCGTCGTTTATGGAACAACCCTCAGGTGTGCTCATCATTGTTTTCAGTTGTATATGAGTTCTTGTGTGCTCCCTTGTCTTTTTTATCGGGGGGCTGTTCCATAAACCAAGATTAGAGTATAAGCCAGGCTTATTTCGGTTAGTCAGGCTTATTGTCGGTGGATTCTGTTTCATAAAGCAAACTTAAAATAGTTCAAACTCAGTTACCCTGGCAACTTATGCTGGGAAACTAGCCTGGTCCAGGGCAGGCTAACTGTCAGGCTAAGCCTCAGCTGTTACACAGATCCTCTAACACTGACCGAACACTGACACTCTCTCATACCATTATTGGACTTTATTAACAACTATTAGTCCAAAAATAAATACACTGTATACAGAAAATCAACTTAAATAAGGCTACAATGATAAATTAGACAATGTAGACCTATATATATATATATATATATATATATATATATATATATATATATATATATATATAGATAGGCCTAAATACAATATATATACGAATGTATATAGAATGTTTTGTGCCCAAGATTTAATTAGATCGTTTTAAAGATTTATGAATACATTTCTCTCTGGTTTTGTTTGGCAGCTGTAGTACATGTTTATGATTATTAGAAGAACATTAGAACACAATCTGAAAAAAGCTTTGTAAAGCAGAAGTTAAAATCACAAAATTAAAAATAAATAATTACAAAAGCAGAGTATAAATTTTAACTGGTAAGATGAATCTGAGCTTAGTAATTGACAGTATATTAGCCTACATTTGATTTACCCCATTACAATAGTCCCTTTACAGTTATTGCTATCATAAAAATACACACAGGTTTAACATTCTAAAAACATGTCACAAACGCATAAAACAGCACACAATATACGCTGTTTGATGGTGGATCGATTTGATCCACGATCGACCTCTAGGGCTGCTTAAGAAATGCGTGCACACGCAATTATCTAGACTAGATAAACCTGGATCAAATTAGTGAGATTGCGTGAGCTTCAATTACCTTTTATGGAACCACTTTAGCCCCAACTCATTTGTTAGGCTCATTCAAGTCCGGTTTTGGAGTTTAATCCCCGCTTTTCTAAGCGTCTTTTATGGAACAGCCCCCAGGTCTTGTGGTGCATTGGATTTACCTATGGATATTATTAAACATTGCTTTGAACTTTAATCGTCTTATTCGTGTGCTTAATACTGCTACACAACCGTGACATAATGACAGTATATTTATTGAACAAAAATTAATTATTTTTTTATCAAAATAAACAGAAAATAGTACAGACTTTGCTAAAGCGATTGTTCTGAACAAGTATTAACTAAGACATTAAAGACATTAAAAACATATTATTTTAGCTAAAGTATTTGTAACAATACTGTGCCTTATGCCCCATGATGGTGAGCATTTTCCCCTGTGTGTGTGGTGATTTATTTATCTGTTTCTCCAGCAATGTTCAATACAAACATATATATTTTTTCTGCAATCATACACTATGGGAGGAGTGAAAAGCACTTTTTTTAAAGGTGTGCCTTTAGCCCTGTTGTACTCTATTATTTAAAAAATGTTATAGCCAAGAGGTGACCCAATATTCTCAGATCTGCATTCTAATGCTGTCTCAGGCCCCAGAGATCATAATTACTAAATTAACTCCATCTTTTCAACACAAAACACAAATTTCATTATTATTAAGTATTTATTGCTGATAGATAACAATACATACGCATTCCAATGCACTCTCAGACACAAGTCACAAACACACACACCATTCCAAATAGTGGTGAAATAATACACACATATCCATACCTGACTCCATCTCCAGCAAAACAGTAGTCTCTTTCTTTCTAAGATGACCTCCTTCTCTTTACCAGCTTTTCCATCACATTTCTCGTCTTCCTCCTCTTTGTCTTCACTCTTAAAATTTCTCTCTTTTTCTCTCGTTCTGTATTACCATGACATATTTTTCCATTATCTAGCCAATTCCACCTGCTGGCCGTGAGCCTGTCTCTGTGCGATGGGCTATGCCAGACTTCCTTTGAATCATACACATCCACAAATGCACACAAACAATGGTCCAGCTGTATAATATTAAAATATGCACTATGTACTAAAACTGACAGCAGACAAAAACCTGTTTTTCTGGGCTTGTACTCAGCATAGTATTTATATATTTCCCACAAACACGCACACACACGCATACACACACACAGAGACATACTAAAATATAGGCTACAGGACCTAAGCAGAGGGATCACATATTTAAATTTTAGCCACTAACATGGATGTTCTGTGGTAAACTATATTTTTCTAAGTGTTATAGCTTCTGTATCTAAATTTATTAAGATGTATCTAGTATCGCAATATCGACAGACTGTGCTCTTTTTTTCTTTTGGTACATAATACTAATCTTGGAGTCATATTACATTATACAAAATAAAATTAAGATATGAGTATTAATATAATAAATACTATCTACAAGCATGTGATGTGTCATCTGTTATTACAAATTATATAGCCTTTGAATTGTGATGTTCAGAAGTCTCTCTTTTCTTTGACTTCTGCCACGTGATGAGCTACATGTCAAGTGGTCTTCACTCTTATCTTAGTCGGATCTTTTCTTTGCTGACTCAACATTTTCAGAGAGTTAGAGAGATTAAAACTAGCTCTATTAATAGTCCAGACAAAAATAATATTTGGCCCCTTACGAAAATTAACCATGGTTTTACTATAGTAAAACTGTAGTTAACTACGACCGTAGTAACCGTGGTATTTTGGCGGAAACCATGGTATTTAAAAACCATGGTTTTGATACCATGGTTTTACTACAGTTATATTGTAGTAATATTATAGTAAAACTGTAGTTAACTATGACTGTAGTAACCGTGGTATTTTGGTGCGAACCATGGTTTTTAAAAACATTACTAAAAGTTTAATGGAAAATTCTTACATATACTACTAAAAAAATTCAGAAGAAATGAGCAGTTCTTTGAAGAATGTTTAAAATGATATCCACTCACAAGATATGAACACATGGAGTCTACTCATGGGGGATGAACAAGAGATGAAGACATGCAGTCTCCTCAAGGGGGATGAAAATTCTGTGATGCAGCGTCCATGCCAGTAGTTGTCAGTATGAAGTCTGTCATATAGGCCAGTAGGTTACAGTCCAGCTTTGGTTTGGTTCTGTCTTGACCTTCAGCCCAAATGGACATGGGAGCTAAAATGAGAAGAATACACACCACATTAACACACGGCTTGCTGGAATACTCAACTGTACTATTGAGTAGCCGAGTAATAGGCTAATGTCCAAGTGCAATAATGTCCATTCAGCCAGTGTTTTCATAAATAACCCATAAATTATTAGGGCTCCAAAAGCCAAGCAGAAAGAATGTACATTATATGATCAGCTGAGTGTATTTTCCTTTACTTATACTCTTGAAAGGTTAAACAGAACAAAAAGTACAAGTCTCACATATACATCATTTCACGAAAGAGAAAATGAGATGGAGAAAGTATTGGTTTGAGTAGAGACATCTGTAACCAACAAAGGAATAGAGCTCTAGACACTCAATTCAATCGTAAATGCATGATAACATAATCAAGAAAGGTTTTTTTCTCACCCAAAGCTATTGTATTGTTTCAACCTGGAAAACAGTGCATGAGTCACGTGGACCTATTTTATGGTGATTTTTCATTCCTTTTACAGTTTAAAAAAAATATCTGTTAAATTTCACTACATGGAAAGAACAAATCAGAACAGTCTTCCAAATAGGGGTGGGCGATATGCCAAAAATATCATATCACGATTTTTTTTTTCAGGAGAATCACGATTCACGATTTTATCACGATTCTTTTTTATGTTGGTTTTACTATTTTGTGACTGAGCATTACAGCCAAACTAAACTAATGTCCATATTTTAAAAAAGCCATAGGTAACAAAATATAAAATGAAAAAGAATGGAAGACAGGGGCGAAGATAAAAAAAGTCATTATTTTGTTTGTTATTAAATATTAAGATGAAAGCTACACATTACACATACACAACTTAATATACAAATTCAATACAGTGCTTTATGTTTTCAGCTACAGTAGGTGTATTTAACAATAGCATTGAAGAAAGTAATTAAATGAACAAATATGAAAATAAAACAAAACATAGACTTATAAAGATAAATTATACATTTATACTTAAAGCTACTATTAAAGTTATCAGTCAAGAGCAGTGAGTGATTTTCTCTTTGCATTTTGTTGTTTTATTAGTTTGCGTTCACTTTAGACATAACCGACTTTGTTTATGTAAACCTTGTGTGTATTTGACAGCACAATAAGACTCGAAAGATAACTTAGTCCAGTATCCAGGCGCTGGTAGACAGGCCTTTAGTGCATGTGAGCTTCACGTGTAGGCGCTCAGAAACGCACACGTTATAACAGCGCATCAGCACGCGAATTAAATGTTTAACCGACAAGGCATTACAGCACATGCAAATTATGAACTTTTTATGAACTGCAGTGTCCCGTTCCGCTGCGCTAACATTTTATGTGAATATACGTCGCGTTGTTCAGTTTGTTGGGACAGAGGCCCCAGAACATCGTCATATCGCACACCCCTACTTCCAAAGTTCACGTTTTGTTCCAGAATCATAAAGGTCTGAAAAAACGTGAGAGTAGATGACGACATATAAAATATTTTTTGGTAAGTTACTTATCCCTTTAATGTTTATCATATTTTGGGGAGTTATACTGACATTTGTTAGACAAAAATTAATTGGTTTGTAAATGTACTTACCACTAATACACTCGAACTGCCAATAGAACTCGCTTTCTTCCAGTCCAAGAATTCTTTTTCTCATGTTGGTATAGATTGGACAGTTTTTTTTTTGGCAGACTGGGGACAACAAAAAGAAAAAAAAGATTTTAAAATACAAAAAATGTAGATATACAGTACATACCATATAATCATTATATGTTTATTAATGGTATTCACTATGACTTCACTATTTACCTGGCAAACAGCTGATGGTTTCACACACTCTCGCGTCTGTATTAAAGAAGATGATAATTAGAAATTACATTTTTGACAGTCACAAATTGTCCAATGTCATTAAATGTAATGCTTAAGACCTGTCACGTGCATGGATTGACAATTCTGTGTGGATGTCAAAATATATTAACAATACGGAACAAGATTTTAGATTCAAATTCAATTCTGCCAGGTTCTCACGGCAGCCAATCACAGCGCACTCCCTCTCCCACTTCGGTTCACCTTCGTTCATCTTAGATATTTTTAATGAAATTCTGAGGGCTTTCTGTCTCTCCATTGGGAGCAATGCAACTAACACATTCAAGGCCCAGAATGATAGGAAAGACATCATTGAAGTAATCCATGTGACTCCAGTGGTTTAACCGATTTTATGAAGCGATGCCGGTGCTTTGCTTGTTTTTGCAAAAAAAAAAAAAAAAAAAAAAATACTGACCTGCAATCCAGTAGGGGGTGCACTGCGACATATGCAAATTGTGTTGACTCAAGACCGGAAGTTGTTCCGTGAATGTGCTTTACATAATATTATTTTGTAAATATAGAGGTAAATTATGCTGGGGGGTTTTGCGCAAAACAAACCACTTGCATCGCTTCATTAAATTGAGGTTAAACCACTGGAGTCACATGGATTACCTCAATGGTGTCTTTACTACCTTTCTGGGGCTATTAGTTGCGCAGGCTACCAATGGAAGAACAGAAAGCTCTTGGAGTTCATTAAAAATATCTTCATTTGTGTTCCGAAGATGAACGAAGGTCTTACGGGAACGACATGATGGTGAGTAATTAATGACAGATTTTTTTTAAAAAATTTTAGCTGAACTATACCTTTAAGGAATCCTGGAAACACCTTAATTCAACCACAGCATGCACTCGGTCCATTTTCTGGAATGACTGAAATGCAGATAAGAAAACAACAGTTTCACAAAAAAGCACAGCAGTTTTAAATGATTCACTTAAGCTTCATATAAAGTACCCAGAAAAGTTCAATGTTAGCTGTAACCCTATTTTACAGCACAAATCCTCTCCATACTGTGCACTTTTATGATAGAAGCTTGTTCCCACATTTGAGAAACTGTGTTTACACAAAAATATTGCTTTAACTTTAATTTGTCATGCACTCTTGAATGTGCAAAGTAGAGCTAGGGCTACTGTATGATGAAAGGCAAGAAGTTCACTAAAAAATAAGATGAAGAAGTCACATGGACAATATTGTTGATACTTTCAGAATTTAAATTAAGTAAATAAAGGGATAGTTCATCCAAAAATGGAAATTCTGTCATTAATTACTCACCCTCATGTAGTTCCAAACCTGTAAGACTTTCGTTCATCTTAGGAACACAAATGAAGATCTTAAAGGTGCCTTATGCAACTTGGAGCCACCTATAGGCAATTAGTTGAATTACACTGGTAACGGTTACTAACGGAGTTTGATTGACAGCTTTGCTTCCCAGTAGGCGGAGACACTTTTTGTTTGCATAACATTAGTTCTCATGTTGACCTACTCGCAGAAATAAATCCTACTCCTAAATCAATGTTATTATTATTTTTTATTTAATAAAAAGCCTTTTCTCTACAGATCAAGCATTATAATGTGAATATCATATTGGAGAGAGTTTTACCGTGCATGTATGCTGCTGTAACCGGAAGAGGCGCGCGCGCTGTTTGAATACTGAATGGAGAATGATTGACAGCCGCAGAGGAGGGAAAACGAGTTTTCGTAAACTTTAATGATGTAAATAGACTTCTGTCCCTCACATTAAGCTATGAAATAGGCTTCAGATGAATTTGTCACCCAAACTGACGTGAAAAAAGCGGGAGGCGCCAAAAAGTGCGCTGTTTGCATCCCTGTGATAAATGAGGTATTACATTATTGTACCTGTCCAATAGAAACGTGGCCAACTCTGCATCGCTCTTCAATCCAAATTCAAACTTCATCTGCCGCCATCTGACAAACGCCAAACCCAGATTTACTCTGGTTTTACTCCGGGCTTTAGCTGATGCTCTCTTTAACTTTACATTTTCCGTCAGTCTTAGTACATGATGTAACTACAGAAGAGTCAAGTTTTAAATAGGAAAAATATCGAAACTCTTTGTTAATTTTTTTTAAGAGAGATGCTAATGGTCTTGTCCACTTCAATGATCTATGCTAAGCTATGCTAAAAGTGGTACCGCCAGACCTGGAGATCAGCTGAATGGATTCAAAAACGATAAAACTCAACTGTTTAACTTTGGGGGAGTTGTAAAATGAGCCTATTTCCAAAAAGAGTGGAGTATCCCTTTAAGAAACTCAAATAACTCATTGTACTGATACTTGCCTCACAGCTGAGGATGCAGGAAGACTTTCAGATGTGTGATGATCAGTGAGACCAGCACTGGTAGTTTACCCCATCATCTTCATGATCTAAAAATCAAAAACACATTTGCTGAGTTTCAACAAAGTTCACTGTTAAAATGAATGACCTGTATATGACTTAGGGCAGAATCAGGTCAATTAATTGCAATCATTTAAACACAGAGAATGAGTGATCAACTATTTTATCTGTGCACTGTTCAGTGGTCTTCAGTCACGTTGTTCAACTGCATACAGTATTGTGGACTAATGTAAAGTACACCAGCATGGAACCTCTGGTTAAGCATTCATTTACAATAATTACCTATTAAATTTGTACTCACGACACAGAAACTCAATTGCTTTAAAATATATTTGCAGACGGTTATCACCGACTCGATTCGTACCTAATTACACAATTTACACTCGTTATTGTCATGTTAAGTTGTAACGCTTTATACATTTGTTATTTGGTTAAACATAAACATAAAACCCACCTTTGAATTTCCTCTTCTCTTCATCTTATAATTCGGGTCCGGCCTCTGTGAAGAGAGGGCGAAGCCATGTTTGTTGTGGTGCTCGTGCTCCGAAGTTCCCGCTCTCCATCTATTTGAAAATGCAGTAACAGTAACGGCTGCAGCGACCTTGGGCAATCAGATTTATGTTGCCTAACAGCAAAGTTAACATTTAACAGTGATAGTGGATAATGGAGAACAAACGCCATATTATGTGTACACGCAATTACTTAATACTAGTCAAAGATTAAAAAGTCTAACTTATAACTTACAAGTCAAACATGGCTAAAAAGCATTCGGTGCAAAGCTAGTTTAACTCGCTAAATTAACGTCAAGTGGCTATAACATTTATATTTTTCGACTTGTGAACTACATATAAACATAAATTATCAGAACTCACCTTTAAATTTCGTCTTCTTCAAGTTAAATATTTTTTTTTTAAAACAATAAACTCGACCGTCCGTGTAACGATAGCCTGCTTCCAGCTGTCAGTTCGGAAAATTCCTTGGCTGAAGCGATTTCGACCAATCAGCGTCTGGTTGCTATGCCACATACTCAATGCATCAACCAATCATGAATGAAACAGTAATTTGACCTATCACTGCACGTGAGAACAATTACATCTTTTTTTCCAATTGCTAACACACAATTTTGCAAACTATTTTTTTCCTGGTTTTATTAAAATACTTAACACAATTTACAAAACCACACACCCAAACTGCAAAATACCTAATATATCATGCAAAATGAAGCACTGCAACCAAAACTACATATTGGTTGCACACTTCATCACAAAATGGCACACACACTTCATTCATATCACCAGATTTTTGTCTAACCAACTACTGTTGGGCATAAAATCACTTTAGTACACTTTGCCATAATACTAAAATAGTTCAAATTGTAGAAAATTCTTCAGATTGTTCACAAAAATATTTGCAGATACACGTATGATGTTGAAACAATTTTTTTTTTGTTTTTTTTTTTTTTCACCAAACAAGTCAGTGCAACATATGCACAGCAGATATATTTACATTGGACTGAACAAAAACCTGCTAAAAAAAAAAAAAAAAAAAAAAAAAAAAAAACAGTACACTGAAAACCATGGTTCATTTTGTAGTTACTATGGCTTTACTACAAAAACCATGGTTCATTTTATGGTTACTATGGTTTTACTACAAAAACCATGGTTAAACCAAGGTTATTGTAGTAAAACCATGGTTCATTTGTAGTTACTATGGTTTGACTGGAAAAACCATAGTTAAACTATGGTTCATTTTGTAGTTACTATGGTTTTACTACAAAAACCATAGTTAAACCATGGTAACTATAAAAAAAACCATGGTTAAACCACGGTTATTGTAGTAAAACCATGGTTAATTTGTAGTTACTATGGTTTTACTGCAAAAACCATAGTTAAACTATGGTTCATTTTGTAGTTACTATGGTTTTACTGCAAAAACCATAGTTAAACCATGGTAACTACAAAAAAACCATAGTTACTACAAAAAAACCATGGTTAATTTTCGTAAGGGGCTGCATAGCCTACTAGTGTGCAACTAAAATCTACAACCTTGTTATCTCAAAATACATGCATACACTATCTGTTTACATATAAATTTGTATCTAACACAAAATGTAAATCAATTAAATTTTCTTTGCTGGTCTTAGAACACTTAACACGGTCTAAGATGTGAAAACTGACACAAACAAATATGGAGACCCACAGCAGGCATTCTGCTTATCCCCCAGGTTTCAGAGAATTTAAATGATGCTTTTTATTAAGACTAACTGACTGTTATGTAATCTTTTCACATTTTCATCTAAAAAAAATATTCTGTTTACTTGGACTCTCGACACTGAAAGAAAAATATTTCAAATATTTGATCTGAAAAGAACACATTCCTGTGTTAACAAGATAAAGGTGTTAAGGAACCAACACAAATATCTGATATTCACATTAACCAATGTCTTAAAGGTGGGATCAGTAGTTTTTGAAAAACACTTTTGAAAACTGTGTCGGACCGACTACCAAAACACACTTGTAACCAATCAGCAGTAAGGGGCGTGTCTACCAATGATGGAGAGGAGAGAGCGCTCAGTGCGCACAGCACAGACATTAGCCGAATGACTACAGAAAGAGAGATGGTAGATAAAGAACAAAAGAGGAAAATGTCTGCGGAACTTAAAATTAAAAAGAAGGCTTATGTGGTAGATTTTTTCCTAAACCTAACTATCTGGGTCTCGTCTACAAATCGATGTCCCCGAACGTCTACTATCGACATTTAGTCTATCTGGGTCTCATCTACAAATCCTATCGATCCCTATCGAATCACCATCACTTGGTAGTAAGGTCTCAAGTGATCTTATCGCGATCCACACTACCACTTGGTAGTAAGGTCTCTAGTATTTCGCTAAATAACTTGTTCTCTTACGAGAGGTTCTCTCGTATTGCGTACGTTTCTTACACTACGGGTAAAGTCATCTTTTCTCGAGATATGAAGCCAAAAAATGATCCTTAATTTTTGTATTTATTGTCAATGCAGTGCAGCAGCTAGCAGACCTAGAGCGGCTGTCTAGCGCGCTCATTGGCTGCCGTGCGGCAACTGCAGCAGCCAACCAGTGTATATAAGGAAGGGCTCGGAGGCTGCTACCCTGATTTTTCATCTCTTCAGCGAAGCTCTACGCATCACTGAATCCTGAGAGAAGCCGCCGCCGTTGAATCCAGCGACTAGCAAGCAGAGGAAACCGCCTTCAGCCATCCGTGCCTGCCACGCTATCCGGCGACAAAGTATCCTTTTTCTGCTCTTCGGGAGGCTGCGTCCACTGCGAAGAGCTTTCAATGTCGACCCTGCGGGCTCAATGCCGCCGGTGACAGCTGTTCTATCCTGGCCTCAGACAGCGAGGATTGGTCCGGTTCGCACCATTCTGCCTCTCCGTCTGTCCGGCCGGACGCGCTCCGGCGTGGATGCGGAACTAATGCGCCTCCTTTCAAAGGCCGTTGACCAGCTTGGCCTCGAGTGGTCGTCGCCTAAGGAGCCCGCGCCTAACAGACTCGACGGCTGTTTCCTTCATCACCGCTGCCAAGCGTCCGCATCCAGATCTGCACCCTTCCTGCCGGAGCTCCACACGGAGCTTTCGAAATCGTGGAATGCACCATTCTCCAGACTCCACTCTCACGCATCCTCGGCGCTCTCACAGGTTGACGGCGCCGCTGAGAAGGGATACAACGCTATCCCCCCAGTGGAGGAGGCAGTAGCAGTGCACCTTTGCCTGCTCTCTTCCGGATGGCGCTCAAAGGCTGCCCTCCCGCCCAAAGCTTGCAGGACCACATCAGCTCTTGTCGGCCGCGCTTTTTCTGCCGCCGGACAGGCTGCATCCGCCCTGCACTCCATGGCAGTTCTGCAGATCCTCCAGTCTGATCTCCTCCGCGAGATGGACGAAAAGGGCCTGGACCCGGCCACCATCACGGATTTACGGAGCGCGACGGATCTCTCCCTCCGCGCTACTAAATCCGCGGCTCAGGCCATGGGAAGGTGCATGTCGTTGCTCACCGTCACAGAGAGGCACGTCTGGTTGACGCTCAACGCACCGCTCTCCCCCACCCCGGCCTAAGATCGCGCTGAATCCCAAGCACGCGAAGTCCTCCTAGCAGCCGCAAGGAGGAAGAGACGGTTAAGTCCCGCCACGGCCGGACCACCGTCAAAATACCCCGCTTTGTCAGTCCCCTTAAGAAAGGCTACTGCAGAAGTGTATTTGGCAGTCAACGAGCCGGTAAAGCTACCCGCTCTCCTGCACACAACCGCCGTTTTTACAGCAAACCAGAGAAATCTCAAAGGGAGTGTAATGTCTGGTTATCCGGCTCAAGCTGCTGGCATCTTAAGTGTAGAAAATGTGCCCACTTCTCAGTGTTCACCCCTACACACAAGCACGATAAACCCCGTGTCTCTCACAGAGCCCACACTCATAAAGCTGGCAAATGGCGCTCGAGTATTAAAAGTAGGGAATGTGGCCACGAACCCGTGCCCACAATTACTCACTTCCCGCTCTGTCACACGGCCAAAGTTACCTCTCACCGGTCATGTTATAAATGTAAGTCCTGTGCCCGCTCACGAGCGCTCACACTTACTGACAAACACTTTACCCCCGGCGCTGCTCGCGCGTCCCGGTTTTCCCACAAAATGTTCCCCGTCCAAAGCAACCGGGACATCATGTGTAAAACGACCAGCCATCGCTGTCAGCGAGCCGCCGTATCCAAGCACAGAGAGCGCGCGCTCCGCGCTTATACCTCTGAGTCAGGTTATCGAGCCCACGAAGTGCGGCAAACGAAACCCGGAGGCCATTCTGCCCTTAGCTGTACATGCAGAAGCATGAGAAGCTATTCCATGTGCGTCAGAATGGGTGCTGAGCACAGTAAAACAGGGTTATTCGCTGCAGTTCGCTCGCCGTCCCCCACGCTTTCAAGCACGGACCGAGACGACAGTGAGTACGGAAGTAGCTCACCTACTGCAAAGGGGCCATAGAACTGGTACCTCCTTCTCTGAGCGAGTCGGGCTTTTACAGCCGTTACTTCCTCGTACCCAAGAAGGATGGAGCTCTAAGACCTATCTTAGACCTGAGATATTTGAACAAAGCTCTGAGGGTCTATGAGAAGACCGTTCAAAATGCTCACAACCAGACAGATACTCGCGCAAATTCGCCCGAGGGACTGGTTTATTTCTCTTGATCTGAAAGACGCGTACTTTCAGATTCAGATAGTACCCCGTCACAGGCCATTCTTGAGATTCGCCTTTGAGGGTCAAGTGTATCAATACACCGTCCTTCCGTTCGGCCTGTCTTTAGCACCCCGTACATTCACGAAGTGCATAGAGGTGGCTCTCGCTTCCCTGAGAAATCGGGGTATGCGAATTTTGAACTATCTGGACAATTGGCTGATTTTGGCACAGTCAGAGATAGAACTTATATCTCACAGGACAGTGCTTCTCAGCCATCTGGAAAGCCTGGGTCTTACGGTCAACTGGACCAAGAGCTCATTACTGCCCAGTCAGTCAGTTTCTTTTCTGGGAATAGAACTGGACTCTGTGGCTATGACGGCCCGTTTGTCGACACAGCGCGCGCGCCGTGTTCGACACCTGGCCGCATCTTTCCAGAAGGGCAGCACCGCTCCTCTGAAAACATTTCAGAGAATGCTGGGTTGTATGGCATCAGCTGCAGCAGTGCTTCAGCTGGGCTTATTGCGTATGCGCCCGCTGCAACGCTGGCTGAATGCTCGAGTGCCTCACCGAGCTTGGGCTTCCGGCGGCAGACGAATCAGAGTGACTCAGAGCTGCGTTTCAGCCCTGGAGCCCTGGTTGGCGGCCGACTGGTACCAGCGAGGCGTGACGATTGGAGCTGTCTCGTACCGAAAGGTCATCTCGACGGACGCCTCCAACTTAGGTTGGGGCGCTCTCTTCGAGGGCAGACCGGTCTTTGGCCTGTGGTCAGACCGAGAGAAACGCCTTCATATCAACTGTCTGGAGATGATAGCGGTCGAGAACGCGCTGAAGCGCTTTCTCCCATACATACGGGGCCACCACGTTCTAGTCCGTTTGGACAACATGTCTGTGGTGTCCTACGTGAACCGCCAGGGCGGTGTCAGATCCAGGAATCTCTGTGATCTAACGGAACGCCTCCTCGTGTGGGCTCAGCACTCGCTACACTCCCTGAGAGCCGCGCATGTGCCGGGCCACCTGAACGACGGCCCAGACAGACTGTCCAGGGACAACATTCCCCCGGGAGAATGGTCCCTGCATCCTCAGACAGTCATAGCCCTCATAGCTCCGCGATGGGAAAACCAGACCTGGTTCCCAGAGCTGATGCGGCTGTTACACGTAGCCCCATGGCCGATCCCGGCGAGGAGACTCTGCATGCATGGATAATCAACATATACCCGTTGCTTTGCCAGTAGGGGTCGTGAACACGATCACGCAGTCTAGAGCTCCTTCTACGAGAAGGCTATACGTGTCTAAATGGTCTGTGTTCTCCTCATGGTGCGCTGACAAAAATTTAGACCCACATACTTGTGGGGTTTCGTGGGTGCTTTGCTTCCTTCAGGAGCTGTTGGACAAGGGCAGGTCCCCCTCCACGCTCAAAGTGTATGTGGCGGCTATTGCAGCGTTCGCAGTGCCAACACGCGGCCAGTCAATAGGAAGGAACAAGCTCATCATCCGCTTCCTCAGAGGAGCCAGGAGGATGAATCTTTGTTTCGTTTGGTGGGCGCACCAAGGGTCTCGCCGCCTCGAAACATAGCCTGTCCAGATGGATAGTGGACGCTATCGCAGCAGCTTATGCGTCTAAACACCTGCAGTGCCCTCTGGGCATCAGGGCTCATTCCACTAGAGGCATGGCCTCTTCGTGGGCTTGGTCCAGCGGGATTTCTATTCATGACATTTGTATGGCGGCAGGCTGGCCCTCCCCCTCTACATTTGTTAGGTTTTACAACCTGGAAGTTCCCGCTTTGCAGGCTAAAATCTTATCAGTCTAACGGGGTGTATGCTCTGCCCACAGTGTTTGTGCGCAGTCTACTCTCACGTGGCTTAGCTCTCCTGGTTGAGCTGCACTATAATAGTCCAGGCAAAATAGCGTTTTACGACAGACTAATTGTCAAAGAATTTTTTGCAGCTTAGATCATTTCTATGAGGTGTCCAGAACAACATACTAAAAGTCCTAAGAAATCCTAGTTGAGGAAATATGTTAAATTCTCATCAATCCGAGATGTGTGCCAATAAGGCCAGGCAACAATACATCCCAATGGGGCTATTTTTTCCCCTTACTCCTATCAAAATGAAACTTTACACAATGAAAGTACCCATGAAAAGTATTTTTTTTGTATTACAAGTTTCTTTGAAAATGAATTTTAATATGCAAATGAGCTATACACTAATCGAATATGCCCAAAATACACCCAAATAGGCTTAATTTTTTCCTTTACTCCTACCACAATAAAACTTTACATAGTAAAAGTATACCTGAAAAGTAACTTTTTTTGTATTACCAGTTTTTTTTTTTAAATGAATTTGAATATGCACATGAGCACCACACTTATTGAATATGTCCTAATTTGCATAGGCAGAAACACCATTCATATGTATGACAAATACATCGGCCCAATCTTCATCCAATCATCCTACTGCCAATGGGTGATGGCAATGCTGCTTTTAGACTGGCCTCTAACCTGAAAACTGCCTGGCTTGGTAGTACCTGCCAGGGGTATAACCCCCGCCGGTATAGTCTTCAGGGTCACGGAGTCACACAAGCCTCTCCGCCACGACAAGGTAGCAACAACAGGGGAGGTTTCTTTTTGGTGTTTTTTATTTTAGTTTAGTTTTTGTTTTCTTTAACTAACCTAGATATTGCTGTTGCTAGCTTCTAATAACACCGCAAAACTACTTTACAAACAGTTGAAGTCTGATGTGTGGCCTGCCTGGTCTGAAATACTTGCTAACTACAAAAAGAGAAGCAGTTTTGGTACCATACCATCCATCTTCTTCCACTTATCCGGGGCCGGGTCGCTGGGGCAGCAGTCTAAGCAGAGATGCCCAGACTTCCCTCTCCCTAGACACTTCCTCCAGCTCTTCCAGGGGGACACCGAGGCGTTCCCAGGCCAGCCAGGAGACATAGTCTCTCCAGCGTGTCCTAGGTCTTCCCCGGGGTCTCCTCCCAGTGGGATGTGCCCGGAACACCTTCCCGAGAAGGCGTCCAGGAGGCATCCAGAACAGATGCCCGAGCCACCTTAGCTGACCCCTCTCGATGTGGAGGAGCAGCGGCTCTACTCTGACCTCCTCCCGAGTGACCGAGCTTCTCACCCTATCTCTAAGGGATCGCCCAGCCACCCTGCGGAGAAAGCTCATTTCGGTCGCTTGTATCCGGGATCTTGTCCTTTCGGTCATGACCATAGGTGAGAGTATGAACGTAGATTGACTGGTAAATCAAGAGCTCCGCCTTGCGACTCAGCTCTTTCTTCACCACGACAGACAGGTACATCGACCACATTACTGCAGAAGCTGCACCGATCCGTCTGTCAATCTCCCGTTCCATCCTTCCCTCACTCGTGAACAAAACCCCAAGATACTTAAACTCCTCCACTTGAGGCAGGAACTCTCCACCAACCTTTTGTGGGTGGCAAGCCACCCTTTTCCGACTGAGGACCATGGCCTCGAATTTGGAGGTGCTGATTCTCATCCCAACCGCTTCACACTCAGCTGCAAACCGTTCCAGTGCATGCTGAAGTTCCTGGTCTGAAGAGGCCAACATGACAACATCATCCGCAAAGAGCAGAGATGAAATCGTGTTGTCTCCAAACCTGACACCCTCCGGCCCCTGGCTGCGCCTAGAAATTCTGTCCATAAAAATTATGAAAAGAACCGGCGACAAAGGGCAGCCCTGCCGGAGTCCAACATGCACCGGGAAGAAGTCTGACTTACTGCCGGCAATGCGAACCAAGCTCCTGCTCCGGTCGTACAGGGACCGGACATCCCTTAGCAAAGGACCCCGGACCCCATAATCCCGGAGCACCCTCCACAGACACAGTTGCATGCCAGACGAAAACTGCACTGTTCCTCCTGAATCCGAGGTTCTACTATCGGCCATAATCTCCTCTCCAGTACCCTGGCATAGACTTGTGAGGCTGAGAAGTGTGATCCCCCTGTAGTTGGAACACACCCTCCGGTCCCCCTTCTTGAAAAGAGGGACCACCACCCCGGTCTGCCATCCCAGAGGCACTGTCCCCGACTGCCACGCGATGCTGCAGAGGCGTGTCAGCCAAGAAAGCCCCACAACATCCAGAGACTTGAGGTACTCAGGGCGGATCTCATCCACCCCCGGTGCCTTGCCACCGAGGAGTTTCTTGACTACCTCTGTGACTTCAGCTTGGGTGATGGATGAGTCCACCTCTGAGCCCTCAGCCTCTGCTTCCTCAATGGAAGACGTGATGGCGGGAAGTATTCCTTCCACCGTCCAATGACATCCCCAGTTGAGGTCAACAGCTGCCCACCTCTACTGTAGACAGCGTTGGTAGGACACTGCTTCCCTCTCCTGAGGCGCCGGACGGTTTGCCAGAATCTCTTCGAGGCCAGCTGATAGTCCTTCTCCATGGCCTCACCGAACTCCTCCCAGGCCCGAGTTTTTGCCTCCACAACCACCCGGGCTGCAGTTCGCTTGGCCTGCTGGTACCCATCAGCTGCCTCAGGAGTCCCACAAGTCAACCAGGCCCGATAGGACTCCTTCTAAAGCTTGACGGCATCATTTACTTCCGGTGTCCACCACCGCGTTCAGGGATTGCCGCCTTGACAGGCACCGGAGACCTTACGGCCACAGCTCCGAGCGGCCGCTTCGACAATGGAGGTGGAGAACATGGTCCAGTCGGACTCAATATCTCCAGCCTCCCTCGGGATCCGGTCGAAGCTCCGCTGGAGGTGGGAGTTGAAGATCTCTCCGACAGGAGACTCGGGCAAACGTTCCCAGCAGACATAGACATTTGCAGACTCGGCAGACCCAAGCGTACTGTACAGTTTGGCAAAGTCTGGCAAAATTATTTTAAAGAGCTGGAATGTCTGGAAAGTGTGTCTATTTGGTTTTTCATCTGTCTTCTGTGTGAGAGTGAATCGTTTAGTTGGTAAGAATGACTTCTGCCTGTAATCTCGTAATCTTACCAACACTACCAATCATTTGTAAATCTACCAGCCCAAAATTTAATCTCACCACGTTACAAATGACTAAGATGGCTATTCTGACTTTCTTTTGATGTTATCTGTGGAGGAATGTCATTAGGTAAGGCTTGTTCGAAAAAAAATATATATATAAGAAAAAGAAATTAGAAAGCAACTGGAGGCAAGATTGTGCAATCAATTCTTAAGGTCAATATAAGTCTTTTTGTGGCAAGTATCCCAGGTATGTGTTCAAGTGACTGTTTATGCATAGGTTAACTTACTGAATGGACATGAATGTGTTAGTTATTTGGCCCCTGTTTTTTCTACTTGTGACTTTATGGTTTCTCAGCCATAAGTCAATTAGGCCTAGTGTTGAGCTCATTTGCATATTTAAAATAGATTTTTCAAAGAAACTTGTAAAACAAAAATGTTACTTTTCATGTATACTTTCACTCTGTGAGGTTTGATTGTGATAGGAGTAGGGAAAAAATAAGTCCATTAGGGTGTATTTTGGGCATACTCGATTAGTATATTGCTCATTTGCATATTCAAATTCATTTTCAAAGAAATTTCTAATACAAAATGTTTTACTTTTCTTGTAGACTTTCATTGTGTAAAGTTTTATTGTGGTAGGAATAAAGGAAAAAATTAAGCCTATTTGGGTGTATTTTGGGCATATTCGATTAGTGTATAGCTCATTTGCATATTACAATTCATTTTCAAAGAAATTTGTAAGAGAAAAATTTTTACTTTTCATGGGTACTTTCATTGTGTAAAGTTTCATTTTGATAGGAGTAAAGGAAAAAAATAGCCCCATTGGGTTGTATTGTTGCCTGGCCTTATTGGCACACATCTCGGATTGATGAGAATTTAACATATTTCCTCAACTAGGATTTCTTAGGACTTTTAGTATGTTGTTCTGGACACCTCATAGAAATGATCTAAGCTGAAAAAAATTATTTTACAATTAGTTCTATTTTTGGCTCCAAAATGAGTTACTTTGCCTGGACTATAAGGGTTGATGTTCTTAATATAGACCGGCTGCGCCGCTCTGTATTCCCCTACGGTGTGCTTATGTACATGTGTTGGCCCGCGTTGCTGGCCACCTGATTCCCACTAATTTATGTTCCCCGGGTTCCCCTGGGATTCATATAGTGGATGCTCGGCGCGCACGGCGTTGACAAGGGGTTCCCGTAGCGTAAGCAACTTACGCAATACGAGAGAACCTCTCGTAAGAGAACGTTCTCGGTTACCTAACGTAACCTCGGTTCTCTCTAGAAGAGGGAACAAGTATTGCGTAACCTGCTGTGCTCGCGCGGAAAAACAATTCCGTAAACAAGAAATATCTGCGTGCACACGAAACCGCTGAAACCGACTCAAAACAATGTATACATGCCAGTATGTAGCGCTGTAATTCTGCTACAGAGATACGCTAAAAACGGAGAAGAAGACTTGGAGCATGCGCATAAACCTTGCGTGCTGTATACAATAATAATAGGCTCAGTAGGGTTTGTTTTTTTTTCAACCAAGAACTTTATTGAACAATATAAAAAACCATAAATGGCCTGGTACAAAATATGAAATGTCTTAATCAGACAACAGACAAGCATCATAGCATAAGAAAGAAAATATAAATAAAGAAGTAAAATAAAGAAATAAAAATAAAAATACATTCAAGTAAATTATAAATAAAGAAATAAAAGAGGTTCCGTAGCTTCTGCAACACGAACACAAGCATTTTCATAAGTCCGCATTTGTTATTGCTGTTTCGTGACGTAGCGGTATCTGACTAGGGTCGACACGTGGGGTGATGACATCCTTGTTTCACAAAATATCCGGATTGACATTTTGCAAGGGTGTCGTTTTCAGATTTATCCACTCTGGCACCCGGTTAAAAAAAAAAAAAGCGGTTTCAGGCTCCCAAACGCCGGATCCGTCTGGACGAAATGCCGATAGGATACACATTTTTTACGTATACAGCTAAACGTGTGGGCAAGGCCTAAGACAACAGCACCTGAGACCCTGAGATGGAGCCCAGATCAAGGTTGTAAAATCTGACGAATGTGTGTGGAGAGGACTAGCCCGCCGCATACGTCCCTTGAAAGGGAATGCATGTAGCTGGTTATATGTTTACTGGTACACAGTAAAATACTCAGTGTTAAAAAAAGACTGCTCAGTTTTCATATTGTCCCAATCTATAGAGTAAAAGTAACACTGAAGTAATGTTGCAGTTAGTGAAATGAAGATTTACTCTACACATGATGATTGAGCATTAGTTATTACACCGGCAGTTAACAAGCACTGAAGATAAGTGGAACAACAAAAACAGAAAAAAGAGATAAGCAGAAACACAAAAACTACAACTGACTTACAGCCACACAGCCTTAGATGAAATCAACTGCAAATGAATTTAATATCTCACCAGAGGGTGATAAAACAACACCAAAAACAGTATTACAATATTCACTTACAAACCAGAACCAGTTGTACAAAGGTTGTTGAAGCCCTTTAGTTGGGCACTTGACCATTGACTTTGGTTGAATTAATTCTCTTTCAGCAATTGTTGAAAGTACATGCTATCACTCGTCAACATATTTCATGTTCCTGACTGCAATGACATACCTTTTACTATCTGCACTTTTTGGAATCATTGACTGACAGCTGGATTTTTGACACATGTGAGTTCCCAAATGAGTATGAAAGTCTTTAAAAACTGCAACTTTCAGTTTTGAACTTTCATGATCAAGTTATTAACTGCCCCATTGAAATAGCTCTGCTCATAACCCCTGTTATTGAACAAACTACTTATGATTATGCTTTTATTAAGCATCTCTAAATATTTTTGTTTTGCAATGTACACAAGGTCCTTTTAACTGATTTTAACTTATTTGAATAGATCTTTTGAAACAGGAGACAATTTTGATGCTATGAAATGTTTTACCAGTTTACCAGTGACACTGATTAATAAAGTAATCGTAACTAAAACTATTAAGATTTTCAGTTCTACTTTTCTACTTTTACATATGTTCACCCATATGCACCGTTATTGATACAGTTTCTGCATGTGCACTGCAACAAATTAGAAAAATACACAATGGTTTGTTGATGGACATACACTTGTTGATGTTGATGGTGAGGAATGACAGCTGCAACATCTCATAATGTCGGCCTACCTCAAACTGAGTAGCGTATGTGGTGGGAGGAGCAAATGAGAGATAGTGGGTGTGGCGTTAGGCCTCGGAGAGGCATTTATTTAACAGAAATAACATAAAATGGTTAAAAAATGGGCCAAATAAAGTGTCCAAATAAACAGGGGATCTGGTGTCCTCGTCGTGCCAGGGAATCATGAAGGAGGGGCAGTGATCAGTTAGGATTGGTCCAGGTAAGGGTCCGGCAGCCACATGCGCTTTTCTCTCTCTGGTCCAGGGCGCGAGGGACGGCGGCTTCGGCACAGCGGCTCGTCATCTCTAGGCCACGGCAACTGAGGGTAATAGCAACTCAGCATCTTAGCCTGTCAGCGCTTTTCTAATTTTTCTAATTTGTTGCATTAATCAGCGCCGTCACACATGCTTTTCCATTCCGGACCACGGATCTGGTTGACTCACATCTCTGGCAGCGCAGTAGTCCCTCCGTGCTCCCTTCCTGGACGCACAAGGACACCAGCATGCATGCACAGGGAAAGAGACCGGTCTCTCGAGGAGAGGCACGCTTGGCATTTAACAGCGGTGGTGACGAGGCTTCATTATCTTCAGGTGTGCCTCATCACACGCCGCCAGTTCTCATTGTATCAGCGCCCCTCCTCTCTCTCACACCCACTTCAGTTGGGAACCTGGTGTAGGGTGGTGATTTAAGAGATGGGTTGGCGCTGATAATCAGGGGGAGGCAGCTGTTCCGTCACACGTATCACTGAAAAACGTACTGCTCAAGTTGTACTTGCGAATAACTAGTTCTTCCAATGATTCATCATCGGACTTGCGCTTGGATTGATATTGTAAAATCAGCGTCATTGTTACTGTCTTTACAGTGTGTAAAATCGCTGAGCTTTAGGAAGCCTCCGGACAAAGCTGACGTTCAGTTATGGTAATGAGAGTGTAGCTTCTGACAGGCGCTGTACGTGCTAGACCATCTGGCCAATCAGAGCAGAGCCGGCTCATGGAAAGGAGGGATTTAGAGAGACTGATTCATCCAACGAGTCGTTTGAGAATCATTGAACAATGTGGTGATGTGCAATGTAGCCTATATTATGAGTAAATGAATCTGTTTTGTGACTTTTGATGCATGTAAACCTGTTGTAGGAGACCTCCAAAACAAAATTAGGAGCCTTTAAAATAGCATAATAGGGGCACTTTAAAAAAAGAAAAAAAGATGTATCATGTATCATGTAAAATGTATCATGGTTTCCAGACAAATATTAAGCAGCACAAATGAATTCAACATTAATAATAATAAGAAATGTTTATTGTGCACCAAACCAGCATATTATAATGATTTCTGCATTACAGCCTTCAGTGTCACATGATAATAGCTGTGTCCCAAAGTGAAGGCTGCGTCCTTTGAAGGACACGTCCTTCGAAGGACCCAGCCTTCCCTGCCGTCGAAGGACCCAGCCTACTCAGCCTTCCCAGCCTTTGAAGGACGCTCCAAGTCTAGCCTTCGTAGGATTTGTAATTGCCACCAGGTGTTCCCCATTATGTTGTCGCCTAGCAATGCTGCGACAGGAGATTTATATTATTTATTAAAAAAAATATGGAGCAAGATTTCATAACTTTAATTTTTTTATTTTATGTTTTACTGGAGGAGATGGTGGGGATGTTTCATCCCCGGCGCCGCCGGGTGATATATCTCTGGCTTTGTCAAGACCGTGGCCAGGCAAGGTAAACTGGTTTGCTGCATCCCAATTCAGAAGTTGCGTCCTTAATTGCTGGAGTACACAAGTATTGGGTGTACTTGAGTCATGTTATGATAGGCTTCTTATGAAAAAACAAAATACACATAAAGCTGTTCAAATGTTTAGTTATAGCCTACCTTACGAAGATGTGATTTTTATGGAGTTTATTCTCTTGATTATGGTGATCTTATTCAGGCATGTTTCCAGCGTGCTTTGTTTTAACGCAGTTGAAGCATAAAACACAAATATAAGGTAGGCTACTCCCGCTCGCCTTCGGATGCAGCCTTTTATATGGCACACATCTGTATAGCAACAATTCCTTAAAATTGAGCTTGTTTCATTTTCAAAATAACCTGTGGTTGACTGTAAGCAAGTACATTCGTTAAGTATTCACATACAAATGTGAAGTAATGAGGGGTTTTTTTTCTCTCACAGGACAGCAACACTACAAAACCATGGTATTTTACAATATGATGCATTGTTGTATAGTAAACTACTCAACAGTAAATTACTATAAATATAACAACCTTCAACATATTCAGAATTAAAATGCAATATACACATAGCCAAGCAGTAATATTAATGCAACAACATATCTAAAAACCCTGACAAGGAGGTTTTTTATGCAGAATACATAACGTACTCGGTTACCTAACGTAACATCGGTTCTCTCTAGAAGAGAGAACGAGTATTGTGTAAGTTAGCTTACGCTACGGGTAAAGTCTAATTTTCTCGAGATCTGAAGCCAAAACTTATCCTTAATTTTGCATTTATTGTCAACGCAGTGCGGCAGCCAGCAGACCATACCTCTCTGCTCCTGACATCCCTTGTGAGTGGCGCGGTTTGCGCGGCTCAAACAAAGGGAGAGAGCACGGGAAGAGGCGAGTAGCCAGAGAGCGTCATCATGTTTTGCGTCGGCATTCATTTGCAGGCGTGCATGTATTATAACAGGCTCATTCACTGCAATATTGATATTTCCAGTCACCTGAACTTAAGAGGGGACTGAGAAATGTGTGAGAAATGGAGGTTAGTCTGGCCTCGGCGGGACTAAACCACTCTCTGTCCTCCTTTCGCCGGTGAGTGACGCACGCGACCGGGGCGCAAGGGCGGGGTAGCTTTCTTGTAACGTAAAGAAAACTAGCCCCATGACCGTCCACTTCTGTCATCCCTTGCGTCTCGACTCAGAGATCGCAGATAACGTGGCGGTCTCTGTCGCTGAGTGGGGCTCGCAAGAGCCACGGACATTGCGAGGCATTTTTAGAAAAACGCCTCGCGCTCTTTTAGAAAGTGTGTGTCGCCGTGGCGAGCACACACACAGAAAGCAATATGCAATAAAGGATATTGTCGCCGGATAGCGTAGCAGGCACGGATGGCTGAAGGCGGCGAAGACGGCCGGCTTCCTCAGACGCTTCCTGGGCTTGCTGGTCGCTTGTTTCAATGGCGGCGGCTCCCCAGATCTAGCGATGCGTAGAGCTTCGCTGAAGACATGAAAATCGGAGATCAGCCTGTTGAGCCCTTCCTTATATACGCTAAGTCACACCCATTCTGGGCCATCTTCCTGCAAGCGCTGGAGGTGCACCATACCTTTGTACCTCATGTAAGTTAAATGAAAAATACATTTGCAAAAAACGTAATTAACTTCTTTCTTACAGACCATATCATTTTTTGTTTTGTTTTTTTCATTTCAGGTCATCACAGCCTGTGCCATCCTCCACAACATCTGTCTTGGGGTTGGTGACATCATGGCCCCGGAGGATGAGCATGAGGAGGATGATGCAGAGGATGAGGGGGAGCATGTTTTGGAGACGGTCAGTGGTGCTCCCTGGTGTGACCAGCTGTCTGCAGAGGTGTCTGCCCTGGAGGAGGTTCCCATTGACCATGATTATTTGTAACAGGCAAGTCAGAGAACTTTAAAGCTATAATGGCCAAAACCAAAAATTAATGTCCATAGAATGGGTTTACATGTTGAAATTTGTAATGCTTTGATTTGAGGATGCGAGTTAATTTATTTTATTCTTCCCTCTTTTTGAAATGATCTCAGTGAGATGGCAGCCGTCGATTGAGTCAGCCCTGCAAACCTGTTGTTAGACAACTCAGTGGACAGTTGAAATTATGCAGTCAAACACTCTGGAGACCATCCCAGATGATGTCCCACCGGCAGAGAGGCCTTACCAGGTTCTCTATTGTGGAGCCCACCAGGGTCTCCCTGCTCAGCTGAAATCTTGTTTTATGTACTGTTCATTTAAATTATGTTGTCAGACGATATATAAGTTATGTTGTAAATGGTTATTTATTATTTATAAAACGTTATTTATCTATATAATTATTTATTTTCTCCAAATGTTATTACAAAATATTGTTTGTTTGTTTTCAAATTGCCTGTCAAACCTGTCATTAAAAAAATAAGTAATGTCAAGAACTATTCCTTTTTATTTCATATCCCAACACATCAAGTTATTTAAAAAATAAACAATGCACAGAAATGGAACAAAAATAATGTTTATTATTCATTTTAAATAAACTATACACAAGTTTGAAAAAATAAATAAATAAAATACCTAATTTAATATAACTTAGATTGCAAAAAAAAAAAACTGTACAAAACTTAAGTTTCCTCTTTTTTTAAAATATATATATATATTACCTCATTTAATGTAAATAAAAAAAAAATTGTACAGAACGAAAGTTTCCTCTTTTATATATACATAATATATATATATATATATATATATATATATATATATATATATATATATATATATATATATATACATCCATCCATCTTCTTCCGCTTATCCGGGACCGGGTCGCGGGGGCAGCAGTCTAAGCAGGGATGCCCAGACTTCCCTCTCCCTAGACACTTCCTCCAGCTCTTCCGGGGGGACACCGAGGCGTTCCCAGGCCAGCCGGGAGACATAGTCCCTCCAGCGTGTCCTAGGTCTTCCCCGGGGTCTCCTCCCGGTGGGACATGCCCGGAACACCTTCCCGGGAAGGCGTCCAGGAGGCATCCGGAAAAGATGCCCGAGCCACCTCAGCTGACCCCTCTCGATGTGGAGGAGCAGCGGCTCTACTCTGAGCTCCTCCCGAGTGACCGAGCTTCTCACCCTATCTCTAAGGGTTCGCCCAGCCACCCTGCGGAGAAAGCTCATTTCGGCCGCTTGTATCCGGGATCTTGTCCTTTCGGTCATGACCCACAGCTCATGACCATAGGTGAGGGTAGGAATGTAGATTGACCAGTAAATCGAGAGCTTCGCCTTGCCTCGTGAACCATGGCCTCGGATTTGGAGGTGCTGATTCTCATCCCAGCCGCTTCACACTCGGCTGCAAACCGTCCCAGTGCATGCTGGAGGTCCTGGTTTGATGAGGCCAGCACGACAACATCATCCGCAAAAAGCATATATATATATTTCCACCATACGCTCAAGAAGAGCAAACAGTCTGTCCATCCTCTCCCTGCTCTCTCTCGAGCTCTCCTCTCCTCTGCCTCCCTTTGTAGTGCCATGTCCTCTCTAATGAGGTTCAGCATCTCCTCCTCATAGTCCCGCTTTCTCTGTGCTGGTCCTCCTGCTGGTGCTGGTGCTGGTGCTGGTGGTGCTGCGGCGGGTGCTGGTGCTGCTGGCTCCTCCTCACTGTGGGCACCTACTGCTGAACTTGACCCTGGTCTGTCCTCAGGGATTGAGGCGATGAGGTCAGGGGGATTAGTAGAATGCCTCTGTCCCAACACCTCATCCATGAGGACAAACCAGGGCCACGTTTCAGCAGTGGGTTTCCCACCCACTCCCACCCCAAGTCAGAGCAAATTAACCATGGCTTGTTAACAACCACAGCACAATACATTTCAGCAAAGATGTGTGTATTAACTTTCTTACTTTATATTTTGTTTTTAAGTTGTCCCATTTTTTCTTTGCCTGCATAGGGGTTACCTTCCCCTGTAGACGCATTTTCTCCAGAATTGCTCTAAAAAAGCAGAAAAGGGTACTTATGAAAAATTATAACGCAGGGGTGCAAATTAAATATTAACATTAGTGCATTGTTAACACTGAAAAATGACACATCAGGACATGCATTCAAAATAGTTTAGAAATCATATTTCTGGATACTCAAATGTGGTTAAAACCTTTGTAGACATAACTTGCATGTCAACACTACAAAAACACATAAAAGTGAAACCCCATTGCATCATCTACTGCTTTTCTTATTGTTGTGGGTTTTATAGGGTGAGTGATATTTATTATAATACACAAGTGAGACAGACTACTGTAAATTTTACAACTAGGTGTTGTCTTAACTCGAAGCCACGCTGGCGGAGTTTTTTGCCCTGGTAAATAAATGGTCATTTTCAGACCGCAATTTAATAAATTGAGCGGTCTGCTCCTTGCTCCCTGAAAATTATTAAAGGAATTAGCACAAGTTTTGCGTCTAACCACCTGACAAATGAAGCCACCCAATGGTAACAAAGGAGTTAAGATGAAGTTTATAAGAAAGAAAAACTTGTGGCTTTTGACTGTGGTTTCGCTAGCTATTTAAGTAAATGAAAACATAATACTTAAATTTAAAAGTGAATTTTCCCTCCACCACCAAACTTGAGGACGCCATTTTTTCAAATGGAAATGCTGTCGTCACCGGCGCGCAATGACTTATAGGGTAGGATAGGCCACTAAGGATCCGTTTTTGTATCCTTCCTTTCATGGGGAAAGCGAATACGGCCTTCGTAGGATGCAGAACTGAATTGGGACAGCCTTCATCGTGCCACGGTGACGCAATCGGCCTTCAAATGCGACCTTCGAAGGATGCAGTCTTTGAATTGGGACGTCCTTTGTCGCGCCGCTGTGGCGCAAACGGCCTTCAAATACGGCCTTCGGAGGATGCAGCCTTCACATTGGGACACAGCTAATAGTTGCTGAAGGCTGCAATGACTGTCTCATGAACGCCGGAGAAGATTTATCAATCAGCCATTGGAGGTCTCACTCACCTGAGTATTAGCATTCAGTCTGGACTACAGTTCCCAAGAACCCACATACCTGCACTGATTACTGCACACCTGTCCCTCATCATTATTTAAACCCTGTGTGCATGTTGACTCACTGCAAAGTCTTGTTTGCCCTGGCTACATTTCGGAGCGTTATTTCCCTGTGTTGTTTCTGCCTTGGATTACCGTGTACGACTCTTTGCTGCCTGCCTACCACTTGTGTTTACCTGGATTACTTTTGCTGTTTGCTGCCTATCCTGATCTTCTGCCCGTTATGACCAAGTTTTCTGCTTTGCCTCTGATATTGTTGTTTGCTCTGGTATTTTGACCCACGCCTGTTTATACTCTGAACTTGTTGTGTTTTAATAAACCGCACATGGATCTCACTCAGCCTGAGTCTTCGTTACAGAAGACTTCGGCACCTAATGATCCAGCGGTCATCATGCATCCAACAAACTCTCTGCCCAGGCGAACCTTCTGGCGGCTCACCAACAACAACTAGGCAGACTCACCACGCTATTGGAAGAGTTGGTGAAATCCGTGCATCGGCCCGCAACTGAATTCACTTCCCCAGTGCCTCAAACAAGTCAGGCACCAGTCTTAATTCCTCACAGTACAATGACTGCTAATCCACGTATAGCATTACCAGAAAAAATGTATGACACCCCAACCAAATGTAAAGGCTTCCACATGCAATGCTCTATGGCTATGTTCAGCCTGTCATTCCAAGTCCGATTTTTGTGGATATCAGATTGAAATCTGTTCAGAATTGGCTAATGTGAACAGCAAAAAAAATTTAAAAAAAAAATAAAAAAAATTCACATAAAATGCCATTTTTACAAATCCGTTTCAAGCTACATCCATATACATCCATAGCAGATAATGAGTTGCCATGAGGAAGACTACATCTCTCTCTTTTCATTCAGATTACATAAACAGAGAATATTTGTTTTAGTTTTGAATTAGATAATTTAATAGCAGAAACTTAAATGTTCATAAAGATATATTGCTCTTGCCTGTGTGACTAGTATTAGTAGAGATTCTAATTATTGGACTATAAACTATATTGCTATACCGAGATGAGTAAAAATCAACTGAAATATGTTGAAATAAAATGTCTTTGTATAAGCAACGTATTAAACTGCAAATTAACATTTATATGCCCTATATTAATATATCATAAAAACAGACGAAATATGAATGTTTAGACAAGATTTCGTTGACTAATTTTGGAAAGATTATAAAGTTTTTACAGTAAAATAGACTACTGTCACATCAAATAAGCTTTTCTACGCCAAATTCTGCTCATATGTTAAATATATAGTATGGGATATTTTGTCAAAAATAAAGTAGGTATATTGAATTATAAACTAAGATGTTATTATAGTGTTTGTCCCAATTCAAACTAATGAACCCTTAACTTTGAAATACGTATGATAAAATGTAGGCTATGCTTTTTACAAAGAAAGATTACACTTGAAATATTGTTAAAAATTTTAATTGTTGTCGATTTACATGTGACTATTTACATGTGACAAACTATTTAATAAAATAGGCGATAATATATTTGCAAGGTAGATATAAACAATCTTAATAGGTCAATATAAGCCTTCTCATTAAATTATTTATTATTGTGTTTTATCAGTGACAAATCTGGGGAGAGGATAAATATTCCAAAACTTTCTGAAAATACAGTATGATAATTAACTGCACAATTACTAGAAATGTTTACCTTGGATATTATACAATTTGCATGCATACAACATTTGTGGAAAAAGACACATTTTTTTCAAGATGTTTACAACTCTAACTTTGAACCAATTCTGTAGAATGGCCCATATAGCCTATTTGAACAGGATTTGTTTCCAGGTATGACTGTGTACTCAAAGTGCTTTTGACTTTCATTTATATTTGTATTGTATTATTAACTATATTCTAAATAAAACTACAAGCAATATATAATATTTTGTCCTCACATTCTTTAGTTCCTTCTCAGTGATATACCTGACTGAAAAGCTCATTATGCAGTTCATTATGCAGGTCATTGTCTTATCAGGTGTGAATCAGAGCATTATTCATGATCATTCACGCCCCCACGCATATTGCCTTGTCTAAATAAAAAGTGCCTTACAAAATATAAATCAATGTATTGTTTTATGTGAATGAGTAGGCAGGATGCAATCATTTTGGAGCAAAAAGGCGAAAACATCCATTAGTCAAAAGTCTTGTGGACACATATTTAGGATGTGTTTTGTGGCCTTATTTGAGAATTTTTTTGTTGTTGTTTTTTTCAATAACCATGCATAATCATTATTCTCTAAAAAATACAAACATGTACATACATGTTGCTCACATATTATGGTAGTCATGTTTGTTCTGAATAGAGTGTAATTACACTTTTGCCATTAATATGTTTATAAGCAACTGAAAAAAGTACAAATGTCAGGGCATTTAAATGCTGGTTAAATCCAGAACCAGCAGATTGAAGAACAGCTTCTACCTGCAGGCCATCAGAACCCTTAACACACTGTAATGCAAAGTAAACTCCTTCTTGTTGCACCACCTTCTTATCATATACCATGACAGAAATTATTTTACTGTCTACTCAATGTTTTTGCACTGCATACCTTTGCACACAAGCCTTTCCTTTACAAAGAGCTTTTTGCACTTTAAAACACACTGCACATACTATACATTTTATTATTTAATATACAAAGTGAACATAGATTTGTTTTGCATATTTATATACTTTACTGTAAATATATTCTTTTTTCCTCTCTAAACTGTCCCTCTTGTGTATGTTGCACTTCTGTTGAATGCCTGAGACTCATCCAAATGCATTTCAATGTACAAAATGTCTTTGACATTTGTATATATGACAAATAAATAAACTTAAAGGGGGGGTGAAATGCTCATTTTCACTCAATCTCCTGTTAATCTTGAGTACCTATAGAGTAATATTGCATCCTTCATATCTCCAAAAAGTCTTTTGTTTTATTAAATTTTTAACAGAAAGATTGGCTGTACCGAGTCTTTCCGGAAAAAACCAAGCGGCTGGGGGCGGGCCGTGTGGGCGAAGCTTAGCTGTGCTAACGCGCCAAGCTAGTGACAACACACAGAGACATTTGTTCAACAAACAGTTTTACTCACCGTCCGGTTCCAACGCACGACCGCGAAACTTTATCATTGTGACTGCTCGATCCTTAAGCATTAGACGATCTGCAAATCCGTCGATATGGGCTTTGTTCATAAAACAA
Organism: Squalius cephalus; assembly: GCF_949319135.1. Classification (NCBI taxonomy): domain Eukaryota; kingdom Metazoa; phylum Chordata; class Actinopteri; order Cypriniformes; family Leuciscidae; genus Squalius; species Squalius cephalus. Next base: position 29,214,130 of record NC_137131.1, on the reverse strand, counting down.
TCATCATCGAAATGCAGGGAACAACAGTCTTTACACAACTCCGTTTATGCTCAGGAAAACAAACTCCATCCACGGGTTCCTTAACGCTGGGTTCTTTGGGAATCTGTGCAGGGTTGTCTTGCCCTGGCAACCAAAAACACACTTCTTTGGTGGCATTGACTTCCCAAAAGCCGGGCAGGGCGCTTTGATGGCGAACTGCTTTCACTCTCTTGCTCTAGTCTACGAGTGCGCGCTCTTACCGGAGAAGTGCCCTTAGAACCCATATAAGGAAATTCCGCCCTATCTTACGTAAGACAGAGCCATACTCGAAAAAAACTTTCCGAAACTTGTGACAAACCGGAAGGAGTATTTTTGGAACAAAAATACTCCTTCAAACGTACAACTTAGTTTTTGAAACTTTGTCCATGTTTAGCATGGGAATCCAACTCTTTACCAGTGTAAAAAACTCAGTATGCATGAAATAGCATTTCACCCCCCCTTTAACTTAAAATCAGCCTTCGAAACAGCTGAACACCTCTTCCATTATGTGTTCCATTACTATGGTCTTTCTGAAGACATCTCTGACCGGGGGCCCTCAGTTTACATCAAGGGTTTGGAACGCTTTCTTTCAATCACTTAATGTCAAAATAAATCTCACTTCAGGTTACCACCCCCAGTCTAATGACCAGATGGAACATCTAAATCAAGAACTCACCAAATTCCTTAGAATGTACTGTCAACAGAATCAATCCGACTTTCTTCCCTGGGCAGAATATGCACAGAACTCAATCCTTAAATCCCCCACAAAATTAACGCCATTTCAGTTAGTTCTGGAGTTCCAACCTCCTTTATTTCCATGGTCTAGTGAACCATCAGAAGTACCTACTGTGAACGACTGGTTTTAACGTAGTGAGGCTGTTTCGAACCAGGCTTATGTCCATTTACAGCGTGCCATAAACAGGGGAAATGAGCAAGCTGACCGCCATCGCCGTCCCAGCCCCAACTACACTCCAGGACAGTGAGTGTGGCTTTCTACCTGGGACCTTCGTCTTCGCTTATCTTGCAACAATGACGACTTGTCTTGTATGTGTCTTGTATCAGACAAGATTGGGCAAATATTCCACTTGCAAAACTGCAACAATTAGTATCCTCAATTCCAAAATGATTAAAAAGCGTAATTAAAAGGAAAGTTGATGTGACACAGTGGTAAACATGCCTCTGTCCCAACCTTTGTGGAGTGTGTTGCAGCCATCAAAATCAAAACTTTTTTATATTTACAAGATAAAATTAAGTTTGTCAGTGAAAACATTGGAAATATTTTCTTTGTACATTTGTCATTTTAATAAGGTTCAAGAGAATGAACAAATCACAAATTCTTGATTTTATTGCATTTAGCAAAATGTCCCAACTATTCTGGAAATGGGGTTGTAGTAATGGCTGCTGAAAATCTAGTTTTGAAATCACAGAAATAGATTACATTTTAAGATACTCATCATCATCATCATCATCAGCTTATCTGGGGCCGGGTCGCGGGGGCAGCAGTCTAAGCAGAGATGCCCAGATTTCCCTCTCCCAAGACACTTCCTCCAGCTCTTCCTCCGGTCTTCCCCGGGAAGGCGTCCAGGAGGCATCCGGAAAAGATGCCCGAGCCACCTCAGTTGGCTCCTCTCGATGTGGAGGAGCAGCGGCTCTCATCTGAGTTCCTCCCGAGTGACCGCACTCCTCACCCTATCTCTAAGGGATCGCCCAGCTACCCTGCGGAGAAAGCTCATTTCGGGCCGCCTGTATCCGGGATCTTATCCTTTCGTTCATGACCATAGGTGAGAGTAGGAACATAGATTGACCGGTAAATCGAGAGCTTCGCCTTGCAGCTCAGCTCCTTCTTCACCACGATAGACCGGAACATCAACCGCATTACTGCAGAAGCTGCACCGATCCATCTGTCAATCTCCCGTTCCATCCTTCCCTCACTCGTAAACAAGACCTCAAGATACTTGAACTCCTCCACTTGAGGCAGGAACTCTCCACCAACCTGAAGTGGGCAAGCCACCCTTTTCCAACTGAGAACCTGATTTGAAGATACTGTATATTATTGAGTTATTTTAAATTCTAATGATATTTCACAATATTATTGTATACTTTTACTGTTGTCACGTGCGGTTGCAGTCACGAGGAGAAAGTGGATCTAATAGCAACAGAGTAAAACTTAACAAAAACTCAAATAAAACAAATCACTCTGGGACATAAACAGAACAACCACGAATTCGGCGACAATAACGAACAACTGAATGGACCAAAACACAAAGCTTAAATAGACCAAATATATCAATAAACAAAATTAATCAATCATTTATTTATAGAGCACGTTTAAAACAACCAAAGTGCTTTGCAAAAAATAAAAGAAACAGAAGAAATAAAGAATATAGATGTATACCAAACAAGCCAAAATAAGTAATAAGCAATCAATAGAATAAAAGGGAAACCCAGGATGACAAACTATGGAGTGTTGAAAGTCAAAGTGAATAAATAAGTCTTAAGATAAGATTGAAAAATACAGACAGATGGGGAATGTCTAATAAAGGGAGGAAGGTTATTCCACAGCTTTGGTCCAACAGTGGCGAGTCCACAGGAACTGTGAGAAGGCCAAGGTCACAAGATCTCAGGTTTCTGCAAGGAAGTTACAGAATCAAGAGATCCGTTAAATAATAAGGTCCCAAATGTGACCCTGGACCACAAAACCAGTCACAAGTCGCACGGGTATATTTGTGGCAGTAGCCAACAATACATTGTATGTGTAGCATATATGGGCTATGAATCATTCGTTCGTTCGTTCTGAATGAACAAATTCGGACTCTCTGTGTTTTCTAAGCACATTCCCTCCCAAAACGTTATTTGCTAAGCTTACTAAAGCTTGTAACCTCCTGACTCCCAAAATACAAATCATACGCCGACTCCAGAGAGACTGGAGCAAATGGACTTTTACGACACTTATGGCATCTCAGAGATACTCCAGAAACCTGAAACCAACATTCTTCTTCCCTGTGGGGAGCTTCAAAAGGACCCACAGAGAGATAACGAAACTTTCTATGAGACATACACACACATACACACACACACACACACAAACATCCTTTGTGTGTTATTCAGGATAGAAATATCATTTTAATGTATGTAACTCAAATTTGTATTTGGCCTTCCTGTATGCATGTTTTATTAATTTGTTTGATCATATAATTATGATTTTCTAGTGTTTAGCTCTGAAATGTATTTTTGAAGAATGTTTCTCCCAGTGGAATTGCATCCCGTAACCCGATCTCACGGCAGGTCATAAAGTTTGACCACCAATGTTTCAGCGGCTCATCAAGCTCCTCTGCTAGAGAGATAACGGAAAGCCAACATTCCGACGCACACACATACACAAACTTTGAATATTAAACTTAGAATATAAGCATGTCATATGTATCTCCTATACTCCTGTTTACCAGACAGGTTATATTCACTTCGTTTATGACGTTTATTTGAACAAACCTTAAATGTGTGTAATTCTGCATATCTTATGTAACTTGGTGTTCCTATAATCTTCATATGACAAGTTTCATATCTCTGTAATACTCGCAATCTAACAGAGTCGAATTTCGATAGCAGAATGCAGTAATGTACATTGTTTTACACATTTCATATGTCTTGAGCAAATCGTCTCAAATTTGATATCCCTCATGACTCATTCGCGTGGACATTGTCTGACAAGACAAAGAAAAATCTTCCCGCCCGAGATGCTCTAAGATGATTGGTCTGCGTACACAAAGTAGGCGTACATTAAGTCTTTCCATAAGAAGACCGAGCTAGAGTTCTTCCGAGAGCACTTTTACGAACCCTCTTCATCAGTGAGACCATCCATGGCTCCCTTTTAGGGAGCTTTTCTCTGTTTATATTTTCCTTTCCTTGCAGTCTTTTAGTTTTGTTTCGTCTTCGGACTTCAGCCGACAACTTCAACTCAAAGGAAAAGACTCTTGAAATTCCCGCGACCGCGCTCCTCGTCCGGGAGGACACATGCACGAGCACTCGTCATGTGAAGAGGCTCCGGTTCCAGAACTCCTCAATAGGGAGTGTTCTCCGTTTTTCTTTTCCTTTCTTTACTAAGTATTATTTTCATATTCGCCTCTTCCTACACGAAGGAGATGAACTCTGAATTGTTTCGTTGGTAACTTTTAAACCTTCGCGCGAGTCTGCTCGCACCGGAAGACACGGAAGACCGCACAGATCCAAAAGGACGACCCACGCACGCTCGTCTTTCACAAATACAAAGAGAACCATACGCAAGTATTGATTGGATTTGATTGATGTGATTTCTTGTTGTCTCTCTCAAGGTTACATTGCCTGTGATTTTGCCATGCTGAGATCATCTCAGTGATCTCTCTCATCCTGACCTTTAGTTTCACTTTCTCCCTTTCATCCTCTCCCTCTCTCATCTGTTATCCGTTTAGTCTTGTATTGTTTAACTGTATGTTATGTACATAGACATATAATCCGTGTATATTGTGTAGTCCGTATATTCTGTAGTTTTGCATTTATTAAAACCATTATATCCATGACTGTTTCTGTTTAAATGCTCGTAATTACAAAGTCAATGAGATGTTTCGATCTTAAGCTACATGCTTTATCTTGTTACGATTTCAGTAACCTAATTTTATAAACACAGAGAGTTGTTTTTTTTCAAGGCCAGAAAAAAATACTCTTTCTTGCGTTTGTAAGAAGGATAATTTTCTTTGAGAGTTGAAGTTAATCTTACATTTAATGTTTGCTGGACAAACAGATTGTTTGATAACTAAATTAATTCCATTAAAAGTTATCCCATAACTTCGATTTGAAATAAGACTATTGATGTAGTAATGACGAACCATAACCCGTTATGGTAATCATTCATATATCGATCTAGTTTCAGCTTCGATAAATTAATGTAACTGTAATATGCAAAATATTAATCATATTCATGATTAATTATTAAAATTCCCTATAGATCATTTGAGCTAATGTTAAATGTGCTACCCAGTGCGGTTACATATGGGTCAAAATTATCGATTTTTCTTTTATGCCAAAAGTCATTATGATATTAAGTAAAGATCATGTTCCATGAAGATATTTAGTAAATTTACTACCGTAAATGTATATAAAAAATATTTTTGTGAGTGGATGCAGCAAAATCGCGAACATAAATGGACACCTTCAAAGGCGATTTTCTTAATGTTTAGATTTTTTTGCACCCTCAGATTCCAGATTATCAGATAGTTGTATCTCAGCCAAATATTGCCCTATCCGATTGTGACGGAGCGGTACAGGTTCAAAACACAAGCCCAAGTTCTTTTACTTGTAGAAAATTCGACTACGCCACCTTGGGAATTTCACCCAAGGAAATATGAATAACACCTAAAGAGGTGTTATTAGGTCACAGGTTCGACTATATACAAAAAACTTCCAAACCCATCTAAGGGTAAAAATTGTATTGATGTTCAACAAATAAAAAACAGATATAATACAAATGAGCAAATGATAAAGCGTGGGTTGCTGAATATTAGATCCCTTACTTCAAATGCACTTATTTTTAATGATATGATTACAGACTATAATCTAGATGTGCTGTGTTTGACAGAAACCTGGCTAAAACCAAACGATTACATTACTTTGAGTCCACCCCGCACGATTACTGTTATAAACTTGAACCTCGTCTGAAAGGCAAAGGGGGAGGTGTTGCTGTAATTTGTGAAATGTAAAATGTGACCTTCCTGTACCTCAAACAGTAGAGCGATGGCGCTTGCAACGCCAAGGTCATGGGTTCGATTCCCAGGGAAAGTAAGAACTGATAAGAATGTAAATGTGTTCCTTGAAATGCAATGTAAGTTTCTTTGGATAAAAGCGTCTGCCAAATGCATAAATATAAATTTATAGTAATATTTTTAGAATTACTATGAAGTCTAGTTTCAAATATAATTATTTTGAAGTGTTGGTGCTTAATATAGCAATATATAGTGTAAATGATAAACCACGTTTGAGATTTGTGCTGGGTACTGTATACAGGCCACCAGGGCACCATAAAGACTTTATCAAAGAATTTGCTGACTTTCTATCAGAGTTAGTACTGGTTGTAGATAAAGTCATAATTGTTGGTGATTTTAATATACATGTAGATAATGAAAAAGATGCATTGGGATTGGCATTTAAAGACATTCTTAACTCTATTGGAGTTAGACAACATGTGTCAGGGCCTACTCATTGTCGTAATCATACTCTAGATCTAATATTATCACACGGAATCAGTGTTGATGCCATTGAAATTCTGCAGCAGAGCGATGACATCTCAGATCATTATCTAGTCTCGTGTAAACTTCATTTAGCCAAGGCTGCAAAGCCGACTCCTTGTTACAAATATGTTAGACCTATCACTTCTGCCACTAAAGATTGCTTTATTAACCCTCTGGGGTCTGGGGTGTTTTTGGGGTCCTTGAGATGTTCTGACATGCCCTGACATTTGTGCTTTTTTCAGTTGCTTATAAACATATCAATGGCAAAATAAAATTACACTCTATTTAGCACAAACAGGACTACCATAATATTTGAGCCACATGTATGTACATGTTTTAATTTTTGAGAGAATAATGTTTATGCATGGTTATTGAAAAAAACTAAAAATGAAAGTTTCTGAAATAAGGCCACAAAACACATACTAAATATATGTCAATAAGACTATGTCGTCGCCTAGAGTTTTTTCTTCAAAATGATGTGAAAATCATCCTGCCTAATCATTCACATAAAACGATACATTGATTTAAGTTTTGCGAAACACTTTTAGTTTGGAAAGCCAATATGCGGATGGGGCGTAAACGATCATGCATATTTAGTAGTTCACACCTGATGAGACAATGCGCCTGCATACTTAATGAGCCATTCATTCAGGTGTGTCACCTATAGCTAACTTAAATATACAAGCTTCATAAAAATGATCATTCTAGAAGAAAATTTCAGATGGCATTTAGAGGCTTTTGCATCTGAACTCTTCATATATATATACACACACATATATATATATATATATATATATATATATATATATATATACTGTGAACCAATTTGGTAGTGTATATATATATATACACTACCAAATTGGTTCACAGTTGGAGGCATCGCAAATTTTTTTTTTTTTTTTTTTTTTTCACAAATTGTGCTTGCAAATTGTATAATATCCAAGGTAAACTTGTCTAGTAATTGTGCAGTTAATTCTCATACTGTATTTTCAGTTTTGGAATATTTATCCTCTCCCCAAATTTGTCATATAAAACACAATACAAATTATTTAAAGAAAAAAATTATATTTACTTGTTTACATCTACCTTATAAATATATATTTTTTATTAAAAAGGTTACAATTACAACAACAATTCAAGTGTAATCTTTCTTTTTAAAAACTAAAGTATACAAAACGTATTATTTGATGACTTTATTTTTGATAATTTTTGATATTTTTCCTCATCTCAGTATAGCAATAGAGTTTGCTAAAAGCTGTTCATTAAATACAGCAGTATTTGAAAATCGATAATATTTTGTAAAATTACATTTATATTTGCATTTATGTCAAAACCTAGACACTTTATTTCAACATATTTCAGTCGAATTTTACTCATCTCAGTATAGCAATACAGTTTGCTAAAACATCATCATTCATTCACACACGCAATTTAAATTTAAACTGTCTTTTTGCGAGCTGTGGTAAACAGCGCGCATCTCTGCCGTTCATTCATTCATAAACAGAAACCCGATTCACGTGAGAAGGAAAAAAACTTACTACAGCATTCCTCAGCTCGCTCCTCGATATACCCGCACTTCTGAGGTACATTTTCCATTATTATTATTCCTCACAGCGCTGCGAGACGGTGTAAACAAGTAGGCTACAATGATCTGATTCAACTTGTTTTCTCGAGCTGATATGGGGGCGTTCACAGTTTGCGCGGATTGCCTCAGTCATTTGCGTTTGAATAGCGCGCGCTCTCCGAGGGTGGAGTCACATTACAAGTAATTAGATGAGATGAGAACGACTGACATCTCGCTCTTTTCTTACAGATTACATGAACTGAGAATATTTGTTTTTTATATAAATTACTTCATTTAAAAGAAGAGAATTCAAGCTTCATGCCTGTGTGTCTGTATGCCTGTTTGACTGAGTATTCGCTGAGTTACAGTTCATTTTCGGACTTGTTTCAGAATGGACTACACTGACAGAGAGAAGGCAGAACTTGCTTCGTGTTTATTTTTCTTTATTTGGCAAAAAGCACAACACTATGTTTTTATTGTGAGTATACACAAAAATAATACACATTTAACAGAATCGATTGATGTATGAAACTCCTATGGAAAATCAAAGTCAACAGAGTATTTATGAGTTTCTTTTACACTGATAAAAAAAAAGCGACCTGGTATCGCCAGCGATACCGCCGACCTCAGGGGGTTAATAAACTTCCTGATCAGTTTCATCATCTCAGCATCCCAGATAGCTTAGAAGAACTCGATATTGCGACAGAAACCTTTAACTATCTCTTTTCCAGCATTTTAGACACAGTTGCTCCGTTAGTCCATAGTCCAATGCCGTGGTACAACGAGCACACTCGGGCCCTTAAGAGAGCAGCCAGAAAAATGGAGCGCAACAGGAAGAAAACAAAACTAGAGGTATTTCGCATTTCATGGAAAGAGAGCTCGATTGCATATAGAGAGGTCTTAAAAGCTGCTAGATCTGCTTATTTTTCAACCCTGTTAGAAGAAAATAAACAAAACCCTAGGTATTTATTTGAAAGAGTGGCTAAACTAACAAAAAATAAAGCTTCAAGCCCAGAAGTGTCCAAGCAGCACAGCAGTAATGACTTTATGAACTTCTTCACTTATAAGATTGATAACATCAGGGAGAAAATTATTACTATGCAACTGTCTACTACAGTATCGCATCAGGCAGTGCATTGTAGTCTCCCTAAGGAACAATTTTATTCATTCATTGCTATAGAAGAGGAAGAATTCATTAAACTTGTTAAATCATCTAAATCGACAACATGTCTGTTAGACCCTATACCGACTAAGCTACTGAAAGAGATGCTTCTAGAGGTCATAGATCCTCTTCTTAATATCATTAATTCATCTTTGTCATTAGGATACGTACCAAAAACTTTTAAGCTGGCTATGATTAAACAGCTTGTTAAAAAACTGCAACTTGATCGTACAGAATTAGTCAATTACAAGCCGATCTCAAATCTACCATTTCTGTCAAAGATACTAGAAAAGGCTGTATCCTCACAACTATGTTCCTTTTTAGAAAGAAATTATATCTGTGAGGATTTTCAGTCAGGATTTAGACCGTACCATAGTTAGTGTGGGGAATTGTGTTATTTTAGGAACGGTTCATATAGATTTTTGCAACTGGTGTTTTTTTACTTGCTAGGACCCCACTGAATACAAAACAACCTGTTTCCAATTTTTTTCTTCATTTTTAGTGCCAAAATTCAAGATGGCAGACAATATATGCAGAAAAATCACAGAAAATAAAATATATAATCTTTTCACTTCTACGAAGGCTTTAAAATGGTAAACTTTTTGATGAATGTATTCCTAATAAGGAAGACAAGTGAGACCCAGACTATTTTAAAAATATTTATTGGATCGTTTGCCAAAAAATTGGGCAAAAAAAAAGGGAAAAAATTAGAAAAAAAAAAAAATGAAGAAAAAAAAAAAAAAAAAAAAAAAGTCAGTCATTGTCACTCAAGTATTTATCCTCATCACTCTCACTGTCACTGTCACTGTCTGACTTTTCAATATTGGTGCATGTCTTCTCAGTATGGCAAGCCGTTTTAACTTTTATTCATTTCCAGGATATGAATTCTTGATATCAACAATTCAATTTTCACTAGTTAAAACGATAGCTATTGATATCAGAAATTAGATTTCTACTAGTAACAATGGCAATTTTTGATATCAGGAATTACTTTTCCACCAGTAACAATGTTAATTCTTGATATCAGCATTTACATTTTCACTAGTTAATAACCCCTCTGGGCTTCTTCGGTCAAAAACGGACGAAAACGTATACATTTTGAATTTTTTTTTTTTTTTTGCTTCATCGGAATGGGATGACACTTGGTAACTTTTGTTGTATTAGCTATGTGAACACACAAAAAAATCATGGACATGATTCGGATATGTTAAAGGGTCGTAAAAAAATAGTCACACTTAGCTTCCTGCCGGTCAAAAATGACCGACATAGGAAATGAATGGGAAATACGAAAAAATACGAAAACTCAGAGAAACTTTTGGTGGTACAAACTACAAATCAGCCACTGTGCAGAAAAAAAGTGCACAGCAATAAAGGGGTGACACTCTAAAACATCAAGAGTGCAAATATGACCCCCCCCCCACACACACACACACACACACCCACACACACACACAAACACACAACAAATTATGCTCCAAACTATATAAAAACTATATAATCATAACTCCAAAACTGTAGCAAGGAGAGTCAAAAGGTAGGTATCATTTGAAAGAACTCTTTTTACATTTTTTGAAAATATAAATTAGATTACATTTGGACATTGTCCTGCCGAGAAACGGCTGATAAAAGACAAAAATTTTATTATGATTTTGCATATCTTTCTTATTTGTCATGGAATAACTCAGGAAGGAAATAAGGTAGGAGGAAAATTCGTTTTTAGTGAAGTCCCCCTACATGTTAGCTGCATCTGTATAAAAAATAAATATTTTTGGGATAAAGGAATCAAAAGTTACAGCATTTGGAAAAGAGATAGCCTTTTGTACAGTCTTTGACACCCCCTCATGGGCAATTTTTTCTCCATGAAGAATATCTTGTCATAAAAGCAATAGATTATGTTAATTTTGGGCTCATTTTAATTGTAATAATATGCTGTAAAAAATGAAGTGCCATTTTCAATGATCTGTGAATGTTTCATGAGCTGTATGATGTTTTTGACACATTGCAGTACATTATTTCATAGATTATGAAAAAAAGAATTTCTATTTATCAGCAAATAACTCAGCAATACTTAAGAGTTTTTCAAAGTGGATACATTCACTGTTCAGACTCTAAGCTTTCAAATGACATCAACTTTGTGTTAATCAAGGCAAGATTTTTGAAAAATATGGTAATGAATATTTTCGCAGCTAGGTGGCGCCTGCTGGCGGTACACTCGGTTTTAGAGGGATTACTCAGCACTCGTTAGGAGTTAATAAATGTAATTAGATGCATTAAAAAGCTGAGATCCTAAGCTTTACAATGATATATAATTTGTGAATTTATGAATTTATGAATATAATAGAAATATCATTTTTGATATCAATAATTACATTGTTACTAGTAAAAATGGCAATTACTGATATCTATAATTAAATTGTCACTAGTTGAAATGTCTATTCTTGATATCAACAATTGAATTGCTACTAGTAAAAATTTTCATTTTTGATATCTGAAAATGTATTTCTGATATCAATATAATTTCAGATATCTAAAATGGCTTTCTTACAAGTAACAATCACATTCATGATATCAGAAATTAACATTGTCAGAGAGAGAATATAGGGCGGCTTCTGTCACTTTGAGTGATTTATTGCCCTTAAGCCCCGCCCCCTTTTTGACCGTGGGAATATTCCCACGCTTGCCCCGCCCCCTTCTACCCCACCCTCCCACCTCCGGACAGGTCACGTGACCGTGGGAATTTTCCCACGGTACCCTTCCCTACAAACATCCCCACCCCTTCCCCACTTCTGTACAGGTCATGTGACCATGGGAATTTTCCCACGATCCACATTAAAACGTTTAAACAACATGTATTAAAATTATATCGAGCAAATAGTTCTATTTTCTAATACATTTGAAGAAAAGTTGTACATTCACAAATACATAGTATTTAAAGGTGTATAAAACATTGTATAAAGTTAAAATACAAGTCTTTAGCGTTCATACATTTGTAAAATGTTAAAACATTAATGAAAAAGTTTCAATTGCATTATCTTAAAGCTATCAAAATGTATTAGTATTAAGACATCAAACAAATATTAAAACATATCAAACGCGTAAACACATGCGTACATTTAAAAACTGACTTGCGTTTTTACAATTTCACTTGTTGAAAGAAGAACAAAAGTCTTGTCCAACTCAGCGATCTCCAGAGTTTAAAGATGTGTAAAAAGATTCCCTTGTGTAAAGTAATATCCGGGGAGCTCAATGAAACACGTCCGAACACGGGAGAAAGGAGTCAAGACTGACAAAAGCTACCACTGCACAGGACCCAGACGTAGACTCCGCCCCTAGACTCCTCATGGCCTCTCCCACTAAACACACCCCTCAAAGCTGAGAGGTTGAGAGGTGATGGTTTAAATTAAAGTTGTATATCTATGCAAAATAAGTTTATCCGGTGTTTTTGTCAAATGAGAAGTTTATACTATGTATCACCTTTATACTTTAATTAATTTTACTATAATTCCTTTTTATAACTATCATTTATCTTTTTAATTCCTTTCTATCTAAATCAGTTTGAATTGTCATAGTGTATGAAATGTATATGTGTAGTGTACTATATAAATAAACTTATGCAATGCTCAGCCTCACAGGATAAGTTATTTTAACTTTCAGCCTAAAGTCTTTCAAGTATCACACATCTAACACACACACACACACACACACACACATGTCTGGTTCACTATCTTTGTGGGGACTCTCCATAGACGTAATGGTTTTTATATCGTACAAACTGTACATTCTATCCCCTTACACTGCCCCTGCCCCTAAACCTACCCATCACAGGAAACATTCTGCATTTTTACTTTCTCAAAACAACTCATCCTGTGTGATTTATAAGCCTTTTGAACAGTGGGGACCGCTGGCTGGTCCCCACAATGTAGGTGATCTCAGGTTTTACTATTCTTATGGGGACATTTGGTCCCCACAATGTAATATAAACAAGGGCACACATAAGCACACACAAGCACACACACACACACACACACACACACACACACACACACACACACAAGCCCACACACACACACACACACACACACACACACAAGCACACACACAAACACACACACAAACACACACACACTTACAGAGAAGTAAAAAAAAAAAAAAATTAAGAGTTTTTTTCCCCATTAAAAAGATAAATTTAGTATTTTATATAAAGCATCTTTTTTTAAAAAAAAGTGTTTCAAACACAATCACAATATTAAAAACTGACTTACGTTTTACATTACCGGTTTGTTGTTGTTGAAAGGAGAACAAGGTGAGTTATTCACCTCGACGATCTCCAAAGGTTTAGAGCTTCAAAAATCCTCATGCTGCATTAGCAGCGCTAAATGTGTCCATTCAATTCTATATCACAAGAAGAAATGAAAGTCTGCAAGTGAGACCGGAACCCCAACGCTGGTCCCGCCCACAACACACACACACACAGCCATTGGAGGCCTCCGGATGACACAGACGTGACGTGACGTGACGTGACATCATTCCTGGGTTACCCCCAAAACAGCCACTCAGCCTCTCTGCTCACAAACAGCGGAACTTCTGAATGTAACTCATCTCGGAACTATCAAACTGCAGCGAATCGCTTTCTTACAACACATCCATTGGAACGCGATTAAGTTATCCGGGGTTACGGTGAGTTACGATACTAAACATTTACCTAACTATTTATCCGTCGAATATTTCAAATAAATATTATCTCTCCTGAGCAAAAATACACAGAGGATTGTACTCCATCCACAAGAGATTACCAAGACCCATCAGGTGTGGAGCGACACGTGAAACATCTCCACATTCAAAAAAGAAAAAAGTGAACAAAAATATTTCCCAGCTCAGCTTCAAGAAAAGACGACCGGCGTGCTGCCCATTCAGTCTTGGAATGACTTCATTCAGACCGTGTTGAGCGTCGCAGAAGCCCCGCCTCCTCACCAAACACACAGGATTTCATTGGATGCATTGGGTGACGCTGACGATGACATCACCGGGGATTCCCCTATGCTGCTGAGGTTGTTCACTGGGGGGAGGACCAAGATGGCCGAGTAGGTAGACGCTTACTGTCGAGCTGTGCAACCGAAAACTTTGAATACGGTTAAAATAACCTTTCTGTTCGGACCTTATAATCATTTATAGTGCTTAACGCTAAAGGAACTTTGTGAGGAGGATTTAACCTTTGAGATGTCGACCCGCGACAATAAAAGACCGCTGAAAAACCCAAGAGCAAAGTTGACAATGGCAACAGGTGATGCTAGCCACGCCGCCTCAGGAGGAAACCCTCTAATTGATAACATTCATGACTACACGACTGGCTCTGTGACTTTGCCAGTAATGGAGGATCTTACGGAAGAATTTCCTCCTCTGTCCCTGTCACCCAGACAATCTCCAGCTCCTAAAAAACCGATGCTTTCTTCCAAGGTAGAAGACATAGATGTCGTCGCTTCCCTGTCGAAACTAATAAATGAAAGAATGGATGGGCTGGCGTTGCAGCTAGATGGTGTAAAAAAAAACTGTGGACTTCGCGTGTGAGGAGATAAAAGATGTGAAAAAACGAGTGGGCACTCTAGAAAACAGGATGACTAAAGAGGAGAGTCGCATGGACACACACCAGCAACAGATCTTCGACCTGGAACGGTACTCTCGGAGGTGGAATCTGAGGCTCCTTGGTGTCAAAGAAAATGAAAAGAACGATGTCCGCCAGATTACCATCGAGATCTGTCAAGCCGTTTTACCTGAATGCAAAAACCGCATCCGTGACACCGTTGACACTGTGCATCGCAGCGGCGCCAAGCTCCCTAACAGCAGCAAGCCCAGACCGATTCTCATTCAATTCATCTCAAGGGTGACCAGAGATAGCCTATGGAAAGCTGCAAAGACATCACAATTTCTCAAAGACAGCCACTGGAAGTTTGCAGAGGATCTCTCAAAAGAAGATAGAGAACGTCGGAACAAGTTATGGCCCATCATTGAAAAGGCTCGCAGCGAGGGCAAGAAAGCTTACTACGTTGGATGTCGTGGATTCGTTAACGGGACAGAAATCTTCCCATTCTTCAGTATAACCAAAGGTGGTAGCTTACATAGGCTATGTTCGCCCTGAATTGTTCTAAGTTATTACAATGTTAAGCTACTATCATCACAATGTTACTGTGAAATTTAAAATAGGAACAAATTATTTTTCTTATCTTTCTTTAGTGATTATAACATTGCTTCCTATCTAGCACTATTCTGTAGCCTACAGAAGCTGAGAATTTAAGTTTTGTTTATACTGTTTTTGCCAAATTGTTTGTTCATGCTGCAAAGCTCGATCCCTTTCTGAGGTAGATCACTTAAATACTTTTCTTGCCTTATACATAAAACAAATTAGTTCATATTTGTTATACGTTGTTATGTCACTTTCCATTGTTTCACTTAATGCCAGGGGGTTGAGACAAATTTGTAAACGTAAAGCCTTATTTTTGTATGCAAAAAACTTTAAATGTGATTTCTCTTTCTTTCAAGAAAGCCATTCAGTAGCTGCTGATGTAAACTTCTGGAAGTCCCAATGGGGTAATGATGCATGGTATTCACATGGCTCAGAGAGGTCAGCTGGTGTCACAACTTTGAAAGGTTCTTTTAATGGCACTATTCTACATTCAGATTGTGATTCTTTAGGCCACTATATTTGTCTTCTAATTGATCATAACCACTCTATCTTTATTGTTATTAATATTTATGGTTACAATACCAAGCCTGAAAATGATAAACTAATTGATTCTATAGATGTAAGGTTAACTTTTTGGCTCTCCAAATACCCTAGCTCATTTATTTTAATTGGAGGTGATTTTAATATTACTTTAAATAATTCAATTGATAGGTGGCCCCACGTCCCAAATTCCAGAGGTAATTTAAAAATGAAAACTTTTATGGAAAAATTTAATGTAGTTGACATTTGTCGAGAAAAGTTTCCTAATAATATATCCTATACTTGGAGTAACAGTTCAGGTTCAAGGAAATCCCGAATAGATTTTTACTTAATTTCTAATAACATACCGAAAGACAGTGTAACAGTCAATATCCTTACAACACCACTTACTGATAATCAGGCAATCTATATAAAGTTCCAACTCTCTGCTCATAATAACAATAGATCCTCATATTGGAAATTGAACAGCTCGCTCTTAGGACATAGCGCAGTAAAATTAGAAATTAAGCGGTTAATAAAGCTATATTGGGATAAGGGTAGGAAAAATAACCTGTATTCTGCTAATTGGGAACTTTTTAAATTTGAAGCAGGCAAATTTTTAAGGCAATATGGAGCTAAAATGGCTAAACTTAAGGCAGCAGCAGAAGAAAAACTAATTGTTCAAATCTCTTCAATATATCAACTACCACCAGATGGAGTATCAGAGGAGGATAAATTACATCTAAGAGAACTTCAATGTCAACTCGATGAATTATATCGTGGAAAAGTTGAAGGAGCTTTTGTTAGGTCGAGAAAAAGATGGATAGAGGAAGGTGAACAAAACTCAGCATATTTCTTCCGCTTAGAAAAGCACAGATCCAAGACAAATACTATTCATCAGTTGAATATAAACGGTACTGTCACTGATGATGCCCAAAGCATCTCCCAATTCTGTTGTGCCTTTTATTCAAAGCTATATGAGTCTAAGTACAATGCAGATACAGCGACTAAATTTATCAACTCTATAAATAATGTAAAAATGATAGAACACACTGATAGGGATTATTGTGACAGTCCACTTACGGAAGAAGAGGTTATTAAAGCTATTGCTCTTCTTAAAAATAATAAATCACCTGGCAATGATGGGCGGGTATCAGAATTCTATAAGTCATTTTCTGATCTACTAGCACCTTTCATGTTACAAGTATTTGTCGAAAGTATTGAAAGGAGTACTCTTCCATCGAGTCTCACACAAGGCCTCATCACTCTAATCCCAAAGCCTAATAAGGATCCGCTTTTTATTGACAATTGGAGACCAATATGTCTTTTAAACAATGACTATAAAATCATGGCTTTAGTGTTGGCCAGAAGAATAAAAGACGTATTAGATTATATTATAGACGAAACTCAATCTGGTTTTATGAAGAATAGGCATATCTCTAATAATCTCAGACTTGTTTTTGACATTTTGGATTACTCAGATCTGATACAGGATGACTCATTTATCCTCCTCTTAGACTTCTACAAAGCCTTTGATTCTATTGAGCATGAATTCATATTTCTCTCTCTTAAAAAATTTGGCTTTGGTGATATGTTCTGTAATGCTGTCTTGGCCCTGTATTCAAATGCTAATAGCTCCGTTAGAATGAAAAATGGCACAGCGTCAAGATTTAATCTTAAACGCGGGATCCGACAAGGATGCCCGATCAGCCCTTATTTGTTTTTACTTTGCATGCAAATTCTTGCCTCTCATATTTCTAATAGCATCATGAAAGGTATTAGCATAGCAGGTAAAGAAATACTCATCAGCCAACTAGGTGATGATACGACAATTTAACAATTTAACAATTAAGAATGCCAGTCAGGTGCCTACTGCCTTAAAAATTATTGAAGAATTTTCCACAGCTTCTGGCTTGACTTTAAATTTAAGCAATTGTCAATTATTACCTGTCAAAGATTGTAAGGATCAGAATATTTGTAAGATTCCCAGCCGAAAGGAAGCAAATTATTTAGGCTTAATCATTTGTAAAGATGAAAAGAGAAGAATTCTGTTAAACTTTCCACCGCTTATTAAAAAAACACAAACCAAATTAAATCAGTGGTTGCAGAGAGACCTAACAGTAAGAGGGAGAGTCTTGCTCTCAAAAGCAGAAGGCTTGTCTCGACTAACATATGCAGCTCTTTCATGTAGACAACAAAACTTGTAAGGATATCGATTGTATGCTATTTAACTTTCTTTGGAAGAATAGAACACATTACATGAGGAAAAATGTCATAATGAATAACTATGAACATGGTGGGCTAAATGTGTTAGACTTTACTACTCTAAACAATACTTTTAAAATCAACTGGGCCAAACATTTTCTTAAAAATCCTGTTTCCATTTGGAATTTTATTCCTAACTATATATTTTCTAGATTTGGTGGTTTGAGTTTCATATTAGGTTGCAATTACAATGTAGACAAAATACCGGAAAAGCTCTCTTTATTTCACAAGCAAGTTTTGTTAGCATGGTCCCTCATATATAAGCACAACTTTTCTCCCCATAAATATATTATATGGAACAACCGAGATATTTTGTATAAGAATAAGTCATTATTTTTTTCTAACTGGATTGAGAAACAGATTATTTTAGTGTTTCAACTGTTCAATAGTGTTGGACAACTTATGTCTTATACAGAATTCTTAAACACCTATAAGTTTCCAGCCACACCGAAAGAATATGCAATAGTATATGATGCTATACCTTCTGGTGTCAAAATACTATTTAGAAGTGTTGATTTTAATTTCTCTTCTGTTCCTTTCTACAATCCAATTGAATCAGATATAGGTCAAATTTGTCTGACCTCTTCTAGAAATAACAATAAATATGTACGGTTTTTGTTTCAGAAAGAAGTGATATCTGTTCCACATGTTGTTTCATACTGGAATTCTTTTTTAAATGATATTAATTGGAAAAAAGTATGGACAATTCCCAATAAGTTTTTTGTTACAAACAAGGTTAAAGAAATTTCTTTCAAAATTATTCATAAGTACTACCCTGCTAACCACTATATGACGAAATTCAAAAGAGACATTGATGTGAACTGTTCTTTTTGCGGAAATCACCCTGAGACCACCCAGCACCTTTTTTGGATCTGCACACACTCCAAAACCTTCTGGAAGGACTTCTGCAGCTTTATTATGAAAGAACTTTACAAGGACTTTACTTTGAAGTGGGAAAATATTGTGTTTTGTTTTTTTAGAAAACAAAGTAAAGAAGAAATTTTCTTTATTATAAATTTATTAATTGTGCAAGCTAAATTCTATATCCACAAATGCAAATATATAAAACAAAAACCGGCCTTTAAACATTTTTATTGTGATATGTTATCGTATATAAAGTTAATTAGTGGTTCATTGAACAAAAAGGCTATGAAAACTAGAAATATTTGTATAACTTACAATTTGTTTGAATGTATGTGATGTCTATCCCCCTGGCAAGGGTAATATTAAGTTGTATGCTTTGTATACTTTGTATACTGATGTTTATTTTTGAGCAATAAAAAAAAAAAAAAAAAGGTTGTTCACTGCCAGGATAACGCGCTCTGTTTAAAACCTTCATCTCTAAAATTTACTAAGCTTACTGTGGATCTTGGCTCGGACTTAAGCTCCTGTTTAAGTGCAGAGGAATGACGATCATCAGTGATGAAATTCAACCATTATTCAGCGAATGGAATATAATATTGGATTAATCACAACACATTGCATCTTTGTGGAGTATCAAGCACAGCGAATGGAATATAATATTGGATTAATCACAACACATTGCATCTTTGTGGAGTATCAAGCACAGCGAATGGAATATAATATTGGATTAATCACAACACATTGCATCTTTGTGGAGTATCAAACACAGCGAACGGAATATTGGATTAATCACAACACATTGCATCTTTGTGGAGTATCAAACACAGCGAGAGGAATATAATATTGGATTAATCACAACACATTGCATCTTTTAAGGAAACTCGCGAGAGGAATATTTATTGGGTGAATCAAACGTTTTTTGGGGATTTGTCAGGATGTAAACGGAGAACTTCGTAACGATCTTTTAAACACAAGAGGAGAATCGATAAATGGGTCCTGGACAACAGTTAATAACGGTAAAAATGCATTAACTCTTTTTTAAATGAATGTCTGAATGTTATCCAGATTATTAATGGAAAGACATGAAGCATTCAAGAGAAGTTATGTTACATCTCATAATTACTGATTTTATTCATTTGACTGTTATTTTAGCGTTTTCACTTGAAAGTTATGAAAATGTGTTATGAATATGTGTAGTTTTTAATGTAGGATACACTATTTTTTATTTCTGTTACGTTTTGTTGTTGTTATTTGTATTACTCCTATGGCTGTTGTTATCCGTAGTCATTAGCGAACCCCTTAAGTGTTACCGGCCCGCCGGCGGACCCAAATCTGTTACATATTTAAAACAGTAGCCTAATATACTATACTAAACCTAAACTAATCTTGACAAACTATATATCATTTGAAAGCTTACAATCTTTAGTTTTCATATTTGGTGACTGATTTATTTTTTATTCATTTGATTGTTATTATTTTTTTATTCATTTGACTGTTGTTATTTTTATTACTGCTTTGGGTTGTTGTTATCGTTAATATTGTTTATGAATGGTAGCGTGTTGGAGTATTCGTTTGTAGTTTACTAGTAACACATTAAAAAAAAAAAATTAAAAAAAAAATTGTCTTCTAAAAGATGTTACACTGATATACAGTCAGACTCAGATGAAGACGTAGAACATGTAAGATCAAGGCGTCAGAGTACTAATGAACAATTACGTCTTTTAATACGTGAACAACTAGGGATGCTAAACACAAGTGAACTTTCCACATCCGAAAGATTACAAAATATTATAGCCGAACAACGAGCATGGTTAGAAACACCTGAACGTGATGATGATGAAAATGTACAGTCCGGTACTGGGTTTTCGAATTATAATCACCAACTCCCTAATATGGGTCTTAGTCAGGACGAAATTCATACGTTGACGACTCAAGGAGGGCGTGTAGGCAACTTTGTAATAACTCCTCGACCACGTTTCAACGGGCTAGAAATCCATAGGACACTGAATCTCCGTGAAATAGATACAAACGACTTGGGAGATTTTAATATTCATCTACACAATATTTTAGATGAGATTGTGCATTTTTCTCAACTGACGGCAGGTGATACGGGCTATATAAATATAGCACTAACTGGTTCTAGCTTACCCACATCTATAAATACAGTATTAACGCCTGAGAGCAACCACGACGCATCATTATTCATTGATCAAATTGAATGTGCTGCACAAAGCAACAGAGACGTGTCAACAGATAACTCTTTATCTCTAAGAGTTTCGGTAGCTATGGACCACCAGGGAGGGGGAGGACCGCGTAGGAAAATCACAGACATTGCCATCAGTGAAGTTATAAAACGAAATAAAATGCATTTATTTTGTCCAACGAATCTGAACGATAATATGTGTCTTAGTTATTGTCTGGCATATTTTTTTAACCCGACATTCACCGATCAAGAGTTGCAAAAAACAGCAAAAGACATACACACAGTCTGTGGTTTTACACTCTATGATAAAATAGGTTTTCATGATCTGAACATTTTCGAAAGAAATTTAAATGTAAAAATTTTAGTTTTTCACAGAGACTGCTCAGGGAAACTGCAGGTCTACAAAAACACGGATGGAATCCTACATCCAAATACCGTAAATTTATATATTCATGAAGAACATTATTATTTGATCAAAAATTTGAAAGGTTTCTTAGGCACAAGTTATGTGTGCGAATTTTGTTGTCGTGGAATCAACGACAAGAGACTCCATAAATGCAAATATGTTTGTAATATTTGTAACACATCTGAATGCCGCAGACGCCCAACGTCCGGTAGACAATGTCCAGACTGTCTCAGATACTGCAGAAACGCCTTCTGCTACGAAACACATAAACAAGAGCGCACATCTACTGAGAAATCGCAGTGTGACACTTTAAAATACTGCACTAAATGCCAACGATTATATAGGGTTGCAATATCTGCTGATAAAAACAAACCGCACAAGTGCTCTCCAGAGTGCTGTGTACATTGCAACGAGATTTTGACAAGTGAAGGTAGTCACGAATGCTACATCCAACCTCTTAAGGCTGAAACAAATGATGAAAAATACATTTATTATGACTTTGAGACAATGTATCAGAATGATAAACATGTGGCTAATTTTGTATGTGCAATGACACAGACAGTTGAGACGTTTGAAGCTGGAGGAACAGATTGTGTGGCACGTCTGATTAAACACTTCAGACACCCAAAACACAGTGATTACACATTCATAGCACACAACGCATCAGGATTTGATTCCTACATCCTGTTAGAGTATCTTAGCAACGAAGGAATAAGTCCAAGGATTATTATGCAGGGATGTAGAATATTACATATGTATGACACAGCGTTTAGACAGCGATTTATAGACAGTTTTCAATTTATCCCTTTTTCGCTAGGCAAGGTACCGGCTGCGTTAAACCTAAGCGTGAACGAAAAGGGATTTTTCCCACATCATTTCAACAGATTGGAGAATGCAAATTATGTGGGTCCCTATCCGGCAAAAGAGTTTTACGGTTATGAGACAATGAGTGAAACCGAATGTGTCAGATTCGATACATGGTACACAGGTGTGTCAGGCAGTGTCTTTGACTTTAAAAAGGAGCTCGCTTTTTACTGTCGGAATGACGTGGTTATCTTACGACAGGCGTGTATAAAATATCGTGAAGAATTCCTCGAATGTACAAACATTGATCCGTTTAAATCTGTGACATTGGCAGGGACATGCATGAAAGTATTCAAAACAAATTTTTTGAGTCGAGATACAGTAGCACTTACACATAGTCATGCGTATGTTAATCAACACAAAACGTTTTCAAACGCATCCATTCAATGGCTCGAATATATTAAAAATAGCCAAAACATTGATGTACAGCATGCCTTAAACCACGGAGAGCAAGCCTTCGGACCTTATCACGTTGATGGGTATTATGAGTCTGGTGATGGGGAAAAAACAGCCTTGGAATTCTTGGGTTGTTTTTTTCATGGGCACAATTGTCGATTTAAGGCAGAAGAAATTCAGCCTTTATCAAAAGTGTCTTTTGGTACTCTCAGAAGGCAGTCGGATGAAAAGATAGAATCACTTCTTAAAGTGTATTCCTTACGAGTGATTTCAATTTGGGAGTGTGAATGGGATCTAGCAAAACAAACAGATCCTGATATCATGCGGTTCATGTCATCTTACGAAGCACCTGAGAGGCTGAGACCTCGGGATGCATTATTTGGCGGACGCACAAACGCGTATAAATTGTACCACAAAACAGCTGATGATGAACGAGTGGATTATTATGATTTCACATCGCTATACCCGTTCGTTCAGTCAAGTAAAACGTATCCTATCGGTCATCCTAAAATAATTTTTAAGGATTTTGAACGGGTGGAGAATTATTTTGGTCTCGTCAAAGTGACAGTGCTACCACCACGTAAGCTATTTCACCCTGTTCTACCTTACAGATGCTCAGGTAAATTAATGTTCCCTTTGTGCAGGACTTGTGCAGAGAATCAGATTCAGGACCCTCAATGCAGCCACACAGAGGTTGAGAGATGTATTACAGCTACATGGGTCAGCGTTGAATTACATCGAGCTATTCAGCACGGTTATCAGGTGGTTAAAATTCACGAGGTGTGGCATTTTCCACAAAGCTCTGACAGTCTGTTTACCGATTATGTCAAAACATTCTTAAAATCCAAACAGGAGGCATCTGGCTTTCCCTCGGATGTAGTGACAGAGGATGATAAACAAGTGTACGTTGACGATTATCTCGATAAGCAGGGCGTTCAGCTAGACATCACTAAAATAATGCATAATTCGGCAAAAAAATCCATAAGTAAACTAATTTTGAATACTTTATGGGGCTGTTTCTCTTTGCGTACCCATTTGCCTACCACAGAGCTTTTGACAGAGCCTGAAGAATTCACACAATGTCTTTTTGGTGGTGCTGGTCGGATTATAAAACACTTTTCGTTTGTATCTGTTTCAGTGGCTTTGATTTAGTGGTCATATGCAGAACGTGACCCGTGCCCCACACGGGACGTTAACGTTTTTATTGGTGCTTTCACCACTGCTTACGCGCGACTCGAGCTGCATAATCTTTTGGACAAATTAGGCGAACGTGTGATTTATGCTGATACAGACAGCGTGATCTTTGTATTAAAAAACGATGATTGGATTCCTGAGGCAGGATCTTATCTCGGTCAGCTCACGAGCGAATTAGTTCCAGATGATTTCATAACACAATTTTGCTCGTCAGGACCAAAATCTTATGGGTATCAGACAGCAAAAGGCTATACGTGTCTCAAAGCGAAGGGTATTACACTCAATGCAGAGAATTCACAAATAGTCACATTGCATAGTCTGATAGGGCTAGTGTGTGCGTATGTGGAATCACGTGACACGATGCAACTGTTTCCCCGCACAGAGACCATTACACTTAATAAGAGGGGATTCACATTGCACAATAGATCAATCGTGAAAAGTTTCAGACTTGTGTACAATAAGCGAGTACTCCAACCAGATTATACTACCTTACCTTACGGGTTTTAACAATATTTTGAAAAATGTGTGAAACAGATGTTTTTGACTGCAGAATGCAGCACCCATTCTCGGCTGTCGTTGCCGGTCCAAGTAATAGTGGGAAGACTTTTTTTGTGAAGACTCTAATGTATAATTCAGACAAAATGTGTTCTGTCAAATTTGACAATTTTGTGTATGTGTATACATCCTGGCAGCCAATGTATGATCAAATGTTACATGCTTTTGATATTAAATTCATTGAAGGCATACCACAGAAATTGGATGATGACTCATTATTCCCTCCTGGTAAAAGATCGCTCCTTATCATGGATGGCGTTATGAGTCAAGCTGCTTCTAACGGTGAAGTCGAGAAGATTTTTACACAATACATACATCACAATAAGATTAGCTGTTTGCTATTAATACAGAATCTGTTTTTCCAGGGTAAATCTACCAGAACAATAGGTCTTAATACAAATTATTTAATAATATTTAAATTTCCTCGCGATAAGCAGCAGATCGGTATTTTGGGACGGCAGATGTACCCGGGGAATACAAAGTTTTTTTATCGAAGCGTACCAGGATGCAACTGAACGTCCTTACAGTTACTTGTTAATAGATTATAAACCACAGACCCCTGAAAAATTCCGGCTCAGAACAGATTTACTGTCAGACTATCCGGTGATGTACGTCCAGAAGTAACAATGAGCACAAGGCTTTCCAGAAATCTCTACCTCTTAAAGTTATTATACAAGAGCTCACCCAAGCAGCGACGTGTTATTCTGCAATCTTCACCCGACGAGTTAATATTGGCTCTATGTGAAGAGGCTCTCAATATTCTACATGGCAAGATCCCCCTAACTACGAAACAGCACGGGTCTTTAAAAAGAAGGAAAAAGGAGATAAAGTACGTCGCTAATAAAAAGATTAATATCAGCAGGAAGAGACGTATGATTAATCAAAAAGGGGGTTTTCTGCTTCCCCTTCTCAGTGTAGCGCTTCCTTTCATAACCAGTCTCATAACTAGAAACTGAATCTGAAGAGAAAAATGCAACATGCCGAGAAATTGTATCTCGTGCCAAAACATCAGCTGGATAGACTAAGGACTGCACCGCCTCGTGAAAATATTCATACGGTTGTGGAGAATGACTTGGATTCATCTATTAGAGATATACTGCAGAGGCATGATTTGAACACTTACGAAAAATCCAAGCTCTACACAAATGTTTTACAACGATTCTTAAGCGTGGTAAAACACGGTGATATGGAAAGTAGCACTCTAACTCTTACATTACCGGAATACGAGACGCCTCCCCCTCCCACACCCCCGATGTTAGGAATGATGACGTCAGTGATGACCCAATCGTCTCAGAAGTTTTAAACAATATTCCTCAGAGAAGCTTAAAAAATGTAAAATATATTATGGATAAAATGTCCAAAGCCAAACACGTGTCTTCATGGACAGTTGATGGAGAATTTGTTTATAAAGGGAGAATCATTCCAGGGTCCCATATATTTGATCTGGTAAAGAGTGTAACTTCACCGCAGATGATGCAAGACAACCGACGCCCTGTAGGCTGGTATGAGTTTCTGGATGCATTTGCGGGATTAAAGATTCCTTATTCGACTGTAACCAATCATAATGTAAGACGGATGATTGAATCGTTTAAAAGAAAAACACACGCGGATGACTTTGGTACTGTACCTACTAAGTCTTTGAAAAAACGCCACACACACACACATGCACACGACTCTGATGAAAACGTATTTAACTCACCCAGTGTAGATGCGAAACAATGGATGGATTTTTAACAATTATATGTAATGGCATAGCTATGTGTTTTTTGTTTGTTTTTTACTAAATATTATCATGTGGGGGATTTTGTATCTGTGTTTTATTTTTTAAAACTATGTATGTCATTGTACAACATATTGTGTTATTGTTTTTGATGTCAAATAAAAGAAAGAAAACGAAATTATTCATCTGTTTACGACTCGTTTATTCATTACATATTCTTTATTTATTCGTTACACAAGGATTAATAAGACTGGAACATTTTACCAGACTGTACACACTGGATACATTTAAATATTTTACTATCACAGACCATGGGTTTAATTTTTTTCACAAAAAGAGACACCATAGTATAATTTCTTAATAGATTATCGTTATGGTAAAATTTCATTATATCCTCATACTCAACACCCCGTGAAATATGATACAGAAAAAAGACACAATGCTGTCCACAGGTGACTGATGTAAAATCTTGGACTTGTCTGGTAGAATGATGAACTTGTGTAGAATTGTTTTTTAGAAAGTCGAGAATGGATGGAGGAAAAAAATCTGAATCCGGAGGATTCCCGAAGCTGTCAAAAAAACATCCGAGCCCGTTTCGATCCATGTACATAGCTAACCAGTGGCGTCCCGGTTCGTCCGATCGATCCGTATTACAAATTAATAAAGCTGGGACGTCTATCAATGGTTCTTTGGGAAGATGGTCGGAAGGGAGTACTCCTAAAAAATTTAAATTACACGCGATGTTATCCATAATTTCCGTTAGCTCCACAGTGTTCATTTCAAACTCTTCAGTAGTGTTCTGCCAACACCTGCCTCCGATTTGATATTTCAAGAAGAGAATCGTAGGTAGCATAAATTAAAATGTTTACTGTGTTTTGTAGAGGCTCTCTAAAACGTGCTTCTAACCTAATATTCCCTGATCTAATCAGCGAAACATGCTGCGAACACTCTTCATCCGGAGTAAGGTTATAGGCAAACAGTGTGTAGCCGTTGAGAAAATCCTCCCTGTCTATGGCCAAAGACTGGTTCTTCAGATGTCTCCCCGTGGCGGTAACCAGCTGATAATATTCTCTTACAGCATTTCCTAAATTAAATTGCGGCTGAAACGGACGATTTGGGATGTGTGCGCCGTCAGAGGTGAGATTTAAATATTCAAGATTAAAATGTTTGAACGCAAATGGTTTTTTTTCGTATGAGCCAGTAAAAGCATCATTATCCGTCAATGCTATAATGATGGATTTTGGTAAAGTCCCGAGGAAGAGATTTTCATGGTTTGAGACGCGTGCACCTGCTGGTATAGAAAAGTTTTTCACGCATACCCTGTCGAAAGGGTACTTTGCTGTGGCCGACAGTAGCGCTTGGGCGTGTCCTAAACGGAGCGAGGGGGAGACAGACACTCTTTTGATAAAGAGAGAAGCGGAGATTATTTTTAGTTTATAATCGATCGCGTCCCCGCGCATAAGACAGAATTCATCTTTTGCTCTAGTTAAACGAATACGAATATCTACACCGTTCAATAGTAATTTCGGCTGAAAAAATATATCGCTGTGTATCGGAGCCAGTAGCTCGACAACATTGCTCCCGTCTGTAAACGCAGCTCTTTTTGTCAGTCCTGCATTCGCACCTGCCGGATCCGTAGTGTCCATATGGCCGGCTGTATCTTTGTAAAACAATCCTGCTGAAAAGTTATTCTCTAGGGTGTCTTTTCCATAATTAATGAGCATCTCCAAAATACACCTGTACGGATACGTGGTGGAAGATTGTGACACTAGCCGATCTCCTAGAGACACATCCACTTGCGAGAAGATCGTCGAAGCCGGGTAATTAATCAGCCCCACGGGAGCTCCTTCCGGCGCGTCATCTCCGTTTGGCAGAGTTATTTTCACACGAGTATATAATAATGTGTTATTCAGATCAGTGTAGTCCACGCCAGTCCCAGCTATGAAAAATTAAATCGGAGAAGCATCATTAATCGCTGACACAGGCGGGATTAGCTCAGTGTTTTTCTCAATAGCTGTCTGAGTTAAAGGAAGGGTAAAAATATCCAGTTCGGATTTAATACATTCGTCTGACATTGCATGAATCAATGACATGATTTAGAAGATAGTTTTGCTTCGTCTTTTCAAACTTGTAGATCTTTTTACACGCTTCGTCCGGCTTCTTCATCTGCTTTTTGCAACTGGGCATTTCTTAGTGACGCGTGTACTCTTCTTTACGCCGTGACCACGCCCCCTCCTCATACGGGTCCCAGGGGGCTTCAATCCTCTACGCATGACCATAAGACCGTGACCACTCTGTCCCTCAGTGTTATCATTATTATTAATAAATGACTTTGACAAGGCACTGGTATCTACATCACTTACTATATTTTTTGCCGCAACTTTTATGTGTGGCTTTGCTATACTGAAACCCCTTCTTAGAAACGGTATTGCCATACGATATAATCCACGAAATAGACCCCCGATCCCTGATGCAAAACCGGCACCATACATAACACCGCTTCCGGCATAGCCCGGCATCCCATGTCCTGTTTGGGCCTGATAATATGATATGTAACGGTGGGGGTCGTCCTGGTACGGTGTGAGATAAGCCATTTTTAAAACAAATGTTTTCTCACTGGTCTAAAGTGCAGCTTCGTCACAACTTTTCCGTAGGTGAATCGCACGTCTTTATTCTGGTCGTCTTTAATTTCGATCCCAATGTCTGAGATGTTGTTTTTATTAAGACGAACGTAATGAGACTTGTCGTACCTGACACTGACTGCTTTGTTAGTGGTCGGTTCAATATGTATCGTCTCTAATAATGGAACATACGCGTCACCGACTGCTTGATATTCTATTATATCTATGTATACAAATAGAGTGTAAAATCCTCCACTTATATCGGCCTGGTATGGTGCGTATGTGCTCACGTCTTCGTGTTCATCCGTACTGCTTACATTTTCTATAGGAACACCTGGTTTTAATCCTAGAATGACGGCGAGCTTTCCGTAAAACGTTAGCGATGCTCTCTGAGCTGTTTACAGAAATATCTTATTCCTTATATGATCGTAGCCTAGCTGCACCCGTGTTGGAAGAGTTGCGTTTATTTCCTTGAGTAATACTGAAATATCCTCAAAATAGCCGTGTTTTATATTATTATGATTCGTAGATATTTTTAGGGCTTTCCGGAAAGTTTGAATATTAAGATCCCCATGCACTTTGCTACGTTCATCGATGTTCAAACATTGATCGCATTCAATAATAAAAGCAGAGTCTTCCTCGTTGAAAGTGTGCCAAGTTTTTGGGTAGTGAAACTCAACCAACGCCACTTCCCATAATCTTTTTAAATGTATAGCTCTTGCCAATCTAGTTCTGTAATTAGATATGCGATTCTCGGGGTATACATTTGCAGATGCATTGCACGGGAGCGTGACGTAGAACCCCTCCTCCTCAGACATGTTAGATGTTTTTGGATAAATTACATCGTCTGTAGCTTTCGCTACGGTTTTAAGGGAGATTGTAGATCAATCATCTGTTTTTCAGGAATCCAACTATTGAATTTTGAAGGCCATCCAAACCATTTCACCAGAACGTACATGGCTTTTCCGCGTCGTTGTTTATCCAAAATTTTTTCGACCTTAAACGATTTATCATCACTCACAATAATTTTTTGGAGTTCTTGCTCATAAAAACAACTATCTACTAATTCACCATCATAGTCCTGTATCCTGTATACGACTGGATTTCGGGGTATACACGCACTTATAGTAAAGTATTCTTCAGTATAATTCTGTTCATAGCCTTTGGCAAATATATTCCGGACTTTAGATACCCTGACGATATCTCCTACGGCAAATTTAAAGACTGGTGTCTCTTTACGCATTTTTCTGTATAAATTATTAAACACCACAGTTTCATTTTCTTTATTCACATCCAACGGTCGCATTTTAATGGATTTGTGATAACTAGAATTATACGCCTCTGTCAGATCTTGCAATATATCACAGTAGCGTTTGGAATTCACCGCTGTTAAATACCTCCACATTCGTCCTTTTAAAGTTCTATTAAATCTTTCGACCACACTCGCTTTTAAATCACTTGCTGTTGCAAAATGGTGTATGTTATATTTTTTTGTCAACTGTTGAAAATGCTTATTGAAAAACTCTGTACCCTTATCTGTCTGCAACTTTACAGGTACACGTCATTCTCTCAAAATAGACAAAAAAGCTTTAACTACTTCCGGCCCCGTTTTATTTTTCAGTACCCTTGTCCACGCGTACTTGCTAAAAACGTCTATAACGGTAATTATAAACTTGATATTGTCGTTCTCTTTCGAGTATACAGACATATCAACTAGATCTGCCTGGAACTGGTGGTCTTTCCCATACACCACTACACAGTTCCGCTTATAATTTATTGGTGCAGTTCGATGGAGAGTGTATGTGTCTTGGCTGGACAGCCAATCACTCACGTCTTTATCAGATAATCTTACACCGTATTCCTGTAACACAGCCTGTTTTAATCTGTTTTTACCCCCCAAAGCACCAGAATTCGCTGGGTCATAGTAGATTTTTTTCATTAGTTCAGACATGTCGTCGCTGTGAGTTTTCAGACAATAATGAGCCTAGTTACAATGTTGTTGCGTTTTTATTTTACAAGCATACAAGGCATATATGAACAAACAATGACAGATTTTTTATTTTTATTTATATATATATTTGTTTTATTTCAGAATAGAAAAAAGTACAGGGTTACAAACAAACATGGATGAATTATATATCATCCAAACATCAAAATAAATTTTAGACACATTTCAAAATTTCTCTCCAGTATGTGTTCAAGCAGTAAATCAATAATTTTACAAACATCCTGGTGCTCTTTTCTTAACAGTTTGCAGACATCAGTTACATACGTACAAAGACATACAATATTTCCTATTCTAAGAGAGTTCTGGCACTCAGGCATTAGATCGAGAATGTTTTTGACAGTCGTACATGCTGTGAAGTTATGGCTGACAGATATGTTTACCATATTATTCCAGTCGTTCAATAATTTCCGCACAGTGTTCATTTGAATCATTAATTTCGTTAGACGTGTATCATCCACAGTCATGTTAGTATTTGTTGCATGATTATCATCAATAATCTTGTACAGGAGGTTTGATATTTCATATTTAACCTGTGATTTAAACAAATATTTGGTAATCCAGACGGTGCAGCAGTTTCCCATTTTCACACTTGGGTAATCTCAGGGTTTTCAGTTACGGCGAGTTTCCATTGGTCCACGGCCGAGTAAATGATCTCCTCGCAAGATTCATCAATGAGCTTGTCCCTGATCGAGGTCAGTTGTTCCACTATGTACATCTCATCTCTGAGGTCAAACAAAATTGCCTCAACAGCTCCCAGGATTCTCTGTAGATGGGGGCTGCCTCCGTACTGACTCAAGGCCTGAGCTAATATGTTTTTCAACTCAGGTGTGAGGAGTTTCAGTCTGATCTCTTCAAAACATCCATATAAATAATATGCAGTAGGTTCAAACAAGCAGCTGTGTCTTGTTTGCTATGGGTGATCCACAGTACAGCCGTCACAAGAATTTTTCATCCGTTTGTCGATCAAAAATTCCAAAATGACAGCCAAAATAGCCTTGATAATCCGGTGACCTGTGTCCCCGAGGCATCCGTCCACCTCATCGACAGTTGTGTCTGGGGCCTCGGCGACTGCGGCAGGTGTTGCAACTCCATAGCTTGTGAGGAACGCCAGATTGTGATATCCGAGATCTGTACAAAATTTATTTAGCCATTCGATGCTTTTCCGCGGATATCCATTTGCTGCATCCGGTAATCCATTTGGTATGTATCCGTCAGTAGTTCCCAGGGGTTGGAATGATGATGAAGAAGAGTCAGTTCCTTGAGGCATGATGCGTGAATGAGGTAAGCTTTCAAGAGGAGTGTGTTTTAATGTTTGTAGATCGTAGGCGGGGCTATATGAACACCCCTCCTACTGTCCTGTGCGAAGCGTGGGAACTGTTTGTCGTCTTTTCCCACGCCTCTTCACCACCTGACGTGGGAGTGTCTTGGTGTGGGAGGAGTCTAGGGGCGGAGCCTACGTCTGGGTCCTGTGCAGCGGTAGCTATTGTCAGTCTTGACTCCTTTCTCCCGTTTTCGGACGTGTTTCATTGAGCTCCCAGGAGATTACTTTACACAAGGGAATCTTTTTACACATCTTTAAACTTTGGAGATCGCTGAGTTGGATAAGACTTTTGTTCTTCTTTCAACAAGTGAAATTGTAAAAACGTAAGTCAGTTTTTAAATGTACGCATATGTTTACGCGTTTGAAATGTTTTAATATTTGTTTGATGTCTTAATACTAATACATTTTGATAGCTTTAAGATAATGCAATTTAAACTTTTTCATTAATGTTTTAACATTTTACAAATGTATGAACGCTAAAGACTTGTATTTTAACTTTATACAATGTTTTATACACCTTTAAACACTATGTAATTGTGAATGTACAACTTTTCTTCAAATGTATTAGAAAATAGAACTATTTGCTCGATATAATTTTAATACATGTTGTTTTAACGTTTAAATGTGGATCGTGGGAAAATTCCCATGGTCACATGACCTGTACAGAAGTGGGGAAGGGGTGGGGATGTTTGTAGGGAAGGGTACCGTGGGAAAATTCCCACGGTCACGTGACCTGTCCGGAGGTGGGAGGGTGGGGTAGAAGGGGCGGGGCAAGCGTGGGAATATTCCCACGGTCAAAAAGGTGGCAGGGCTTAAGGGCAATAAATCACTCAAAGTGACAGAAGCCGCCCTATATTCTCTCTCTATTGTCACTAGTGAAAATGGAATTATTGATATCAAAAATGAACATTGTTACTAGTAGCAATTCAAATGTTGATATCAAGAATAGACATTTCAACTAGTGACAATTGAATTCTTGATATAAAAAATAAAGGCGTCTAGTAAGAATTGTATTTCTGATATGTGAAACTGGAATTTCAACAAGTAAGAAATCAATTCTTGATATCAACAATTGATTTTGAATGGCAGCCTATGGTGACATTTCACTAGTGAAAATACAATTACAGATATCAAGAATTATAGTTTTTACTAGCTGAAATTAAATTGTTGATATCAAGAATTATCATTTTAACTAGTGAAAATGTAAATGCTGATATCAAGAATTAGCATTGTTACTAGTGGAAATGTAATTCCTGATATCAAAAATTGCCATTGTTACTAGTAGAAATCTAATTCCTGATATCAATAACTGTCATTTTAACTAGTGAAAATTTAGTTGTTGATATCAAGAATTCATATCCTGCGAATGATTAAAAGTCAAAATGGCTTGCCTATTGCCATTCCCAGGATATAAATGGTTAATATCAAGAATTATAGTTTTTACTAGTTGAAATTCAATTGTTAATATCAAGAATTATAGTTTTTACTAGTTAAAATTCAATTGTTGATATCAATAATGAACATGTTTAATAGTTGAAATGTAATTCCTGATATCAAAAATTGCCATTGTTACTAGTAGAAACATTATTCCTGATATCAAGAATTATAATTTTAACTAGTGAAAATTGAATTGTTGATATCAACAAGGCTGGACTGGGACAGAAAATCGGCCCTGGCATTTTGGCCCAGACTGGCCCACTACATATGACCATAAACACCACCCATCTTTGCACGCCCTTGAATATGTTTTTGTTCAACTCCTATTCATTAAAACTACTAATGCCATGTAATGAGTGAGTAGGAACGAGTTAACGGATGAAATAAGTACAAAATTGTAATTTATTAATACAATTGATCTATACTCCACAGTGATGCATCCAAAAAACAAGCTAGAAGCTGCATTGGCATAGCAATACCAGTGTTTCCCACAGGATCTTGGTAAAACTGTGGTGGGTGGACCTCTGTCCCTCTAGGGGGGTCCGGGGGCATGCCCCCCCCAAGAAAATTTTGTGCATTTGAA
The DNA here is from genome assembly GCF_949319135.1 of Squalius cephalus. Lineage (NCBI taxonomy): Eukaryota > Metazoa > Chordata > Actinopteri > Cypriniformes > Leuciscidae > Squalius > Squalius cephalus. The sequence continues at coordinate 29,179,995 of NC_137131.1, read as the reverse complement.
TGTTAAATTCATCAATCTGGTGCAGTTTAAGAGTTCAAAATTAATGACATCATCATCTGTCTAACAAAGGTGTTATGGCCTCAAAAGTTAACATGGTGAGCATGAGGAGCTCACAAGAAGAGGCGGACACTCTACTGATCATGTACGCAGTAGCATTACCAGGGTTCCATGCACTCACAGGTTGCGATACCACAGGCCATATCCGTGGGAAAGGAAAGATTTCTTGTTTCAAGTCATTCATGGAGACAGACGATGATGTCATTAATGCACTTTGTAGGCTTGGTGTAGGTCCTCATCCATCTCCAGACGTGTTAGCTGGATGTGAGAAATTCATGTGTCAGCTCTTCAAACCTGGTTATGAAACAGCTAAAGCCCTTCGGTGGAACATGTTTAAAACTCTAAAACCCAACCAGGGAGTGGGAAAACTATGTCCCACTTCAGGAGCAGTTACAGAGAACATTCTGAGAGCACACTGGCAAGCAAATGTTTGGGCACAAGATGCAGTGTCTGCTCCAAAGATTCTTGACGCACTATCACTGGGATGGAGGCAAAATGGGCTCCTGTCCTGTCAAAACTTCCACCAGCACCAGAGGCTGTGTGGAGCTTGTGAAGTGCTCTTGTCTTGCCAGCCAATGCAGTAGAAGGTGTTCTTGCAAGAGCAACAACTTACCATGCACGCAACTTTGCAGGTGTGAGGGCTCTGAGGAGACATGCACCAATATTGAAAAGTCAGACAGTGACAGTGACAGTGAGCGTGATGAGGATAAATACTTGAGTGACAATGGCTGACTGTTTTGTTGAACTCTTCAATAATGAAACAAAATGCAGATTTTTTCCCCCATTTTTTCCAATGTTTCTATTTTTTTTCACCCAATTTTTTGGCAAATGATCCAATAAATATTTTGAAAATAGTCTGTCTCACTTGTCTGCCTTATTTGGAATATATTCATAAAAAGTTTAGCATTTTAAAGCCTTTATAGAAGGGAAAAGATTATATATTTTATTTTATGTGATTTGTCTGCATATTGTCTGCCATTTTGAATTTTGGCACTAAAAATTAAGAAAAAAAATTGGAAACAGGTTGTTTTGTATTCAGTGTGGTCCTAGCAAGTAAAAAAACATCAGTTGCCCAGGCTGGAAAAATAATTTCCCTCTTCCTGCAAAAGCTCAAAAGTTTAATTTTGTTTATCGTTTCCTAGTAACAAAGGCTGGCTATCTTTCCCATCTTTCCATTGGCTTCATGTAATCCATTCTCCCCAATAATTTTCCATGTCATCTGATTGTTAACAGAATTATTGTGGTGAGCGCAGAACATTATTTTAATTAAAATGATTATTAGGTTATATGAAGGAAACTTTTAATCAGTCAATGCGTTTTTCCGGGTATGCCAATAAATAGCATAATGGTGGTTACACCCATCATTGGTTGATAATCATGATAATTCATGTTACCCATGGTCATATTTATTACCCAAGTCAATCAGTTAATTAGAAAATGTATGTATATAATGATTATACCTAACATATATCCATTTGAAATGTTTAAAAAGGCGATTATTTGCAATTTTTGGTGATATGTCCGCTGTAAGGCCCGTTATATTGGTCCAATTGCCGGTTCGCCAATGCACGGGGAAGGTATCACGTGTTACTGTCCTTTTCTCATGCAAAGTATTGGTTGGTTAAATGCAATATATTAACCTGTTAAGCTTCACCAGTGCGTGGGCGCACTGAAGCGTTTTTTTATTTATATAGTTCAAAGTTACTATCAGATTTAATGTTATACCTTGACAAACTATACATCATTAAAAAGATATAATACTCAAGTTTCAGTATTTGACCACTATTGTATTCTGAGAAACTTATAGTGACAGTTATGTCTTAATTTGTGTCAGGAGTTATGAAATGAAAAAATGAGTCGATACCTTTAATATGAATTATGCGCGTCAGCCGCTTTCATTCATAAAAAACTCCCGTGCTGTCGTCATGACAGCGATACACAAAACAACGTCCTTCAGGGCTTTTAGCTCAAAAATGTGCAAATTTGGAGAAATATTGATATATTCTCATAGATTCACGTCATATTTCTAAAGACAGGAATAATATTTATTGAATTTATACCCAAATGTGTCGATGTAATCATTGTGAGCGCTTTTACTGAGATGTGCAGTGTTTTCAATTCATACCAATAGCCTGAGGGCGCTATATGCACAAAAAATAATCCATATATGGGACATGAAGAAGAGCCATGATCATGTGACATTCCAGGACGTCACTGATACACACAAAGCTAACAAGAGATCCCGCTGTAATATGCAGATAAAAGATGTTTTGAAGACAATAAACATGTTTGCTATGATATTTGATTTGCCTGTGTTCTTCAAGCCATGCCAGGTATTTCATAATAATAGATTATATTTATAATGTAATGCTAATCGATATAGACTTTATCATCGTGCATAAAACTATAAATAATGTTTTCTGTCTGATTTTTTTTTTATCTGAAGCCAAATTAGATCAGAGAAGATTATTTAAAACACTCGATTGCGTTATGAAGTAAGTTTGGAGCACAAACATGGTTTTAATCTCATAAATGGTCGTGTATTGATGGTGTGCTAAGCTAACATGCTAGCTAGCCCAGGTGCACCTGCCACCAGGGGTTATTCTTTTATGAATTTTGTTCTAAATAAGAATGCTTACTGATATGTTTTAGTGCATTTGACCACTATTTAGTGCACTTCAAATGTGAAGTGAGAACTTTGATAAAAGAAATTAGGGATTGAAACCCTATGAATAGGCTGTGAATAGCCAGTCGTTAGTAACTATAATGCAGACAAAAGAAATGCATATTTCGAGCCATAACCAGTCTGGAGAGGTGTGAATGTGTGCAGGGGGAGACTGAGACTGAATGGGGCTCGTTTGCACCACAAAACAATAGAGACAAAAGTCTGAATGGATGCTTAGAAGACGACTAAACATCAGTAGCATTTTTAGAGTAGCCTAATCAAAATAAAGTCATGACATGATCTTGAAAAACATTTAACTAAATACAGAGTTTTAGACTTATTATCTTCATATTTTAAATATAACATGGTCAGACATGTGGCTTTAGCTGTAGTGCATTTCTAGATTGCTCCAGTGCCAACTTCAATTTTATTTTCATTAATATGTTTCATAAAAAAAAAATTCTAATAACTTTACAAAACTTTGAAGCTATTTAAAAAAAAAAAATCATTATGACAATAATTAATTCTACATTTACAATAAACTACCAGGTGTCAGCTTTCAAATGAGATCATACTTGTGCTTTTAGTGCAAAGGGTTCATGAACTGTATCTGTTTCAGTTTGGGTATGTCATTTCTGGGGATTTTTCAAAAGTGGGGTTGCAGCTTAACAGGTTAATCATATATTTACTCGTTTATTTCATCTGACTCCATAAATGAAAAGGTTTTAATGATATTTGTGGATCATTAATCATGAGTGAATGTTTGACTATTCCGTTTAACTCTTCAATGAAAATAATATCAAAGTCAGTTAGAATAATCAAATGTAACAATTTATTATGTCAGGTAAATGTATCATGCCAATTTCATAATCAATTCAAAGATAATCGATACAAAACATCAAATGCTCTGGAATAGAGAGAAGATGCAAACCCAACTTTAAGAAATACGTGAGGCTGAGAGATCTCACTCCCAACCTCACGTGCCGATCTGAAGTGCAGAAAAGGCCCCGAACTCCCTGCTGAATCTCATTAAATAGCCAGATCTCTTTCACATGGAAACATGTGCTAACAAAAGGAATTTGCATTCAGAGGTAGCACCTCTGGGTGTAGGGAGACCATTTGTTTGAGAGACCATCTTCCTTTGTGTGTCAGTTATCCATAAACTCTTAGAACCTTATTACCTTGTGTTTTAGTTATTCTGAAATGAGACATTTGTACCAGTCGCACTGTGACATTTTAAACGATACCAAACATGAAAATACTCTGTGATAATCATTCACATTAAACTATACATTTTCTTGGGTGAAATCAGGTGATCATCTGAGCATAAGAGAGAGGGGGTGAAGGGAGAGGGAACGAGATGTAGATTCGGATGACTCGGAGGTGAGACTTTCGTCTCAATGGTGCATGAGGGCCAGTTCAAATGGTAATCTCCAGGGTCTGGTCACCCCCCGAAACAGACTGTCTTGAATTTCCTAATTTATCAATTCTTACACCGCCATCTTGGATTTTGGGCCTGTGCAGCCCGGGAAAAAATCGGAAACAGGTAGTTTTGCAAACTATAGGGTCTGAAGAAGTCAAAAAACATAATTTGCAAAAATCTATATGAAATGTTCCAAACACTTTTTTTTGCTACATATGGCCCTGCACTAAGTACTGAGACTGCTCTCATTAGAGTTACAAATGATTTGCTCTTATCATCCGATCGTGGTTGTATCTCTCTATTAGTGTTACTCGATCTTAGTGCTGCATTTGATACTATTACATTTACATTTAGTCATTTAGCAGACGCTTTTGTCCAAAGCGACTTACAAATTAGGACTAATTTAAGCAAGTCATCGTGAAGAGGCAAAAACAATGCAATAAGTGTTCAAAATACGAAGTTCAGGCATTGTTCAGAGCAGCATAAGCCCAATAAGGGAGGATTTGAAGGAAAAGGAAAGTTCCCTTTCGTAAAGGGAACTCCCGCTGCATCGATACTCGATACTTTGGGGAATGCCTTCGGCATGAAGCGTCTGAAGTCTACTATACAACTATTCCAATCTTGATTGGTGCAACGTCATTACGTCACGCGTGACGTCGCATGTGACGGTGATCCGGAAGCTATAAAACGGTCACAGGAACCAGGAAGTGTTAGCTTCTGGTCTTCAGCAAGCGCTCTATGTACAACTTGTCTGTCTTATTTGGTGTTGTTTGTCCTGTTATATTTGAAAGTGTTTATTATAAATGGTATGAGTATGGCCGAGAGAAAGCAGTTCAGACAGTGTGCGTCCCCTTGCCCACGTTTCCTCGCCGAGGGTGACACACACTCACTGTGTGTAGTTTGTTTGGGAGTGGAGCATGCACAGGCAGCGCTCGAGGGCGCTGTCTGTGCTAACTGTGAAAGCATGCCCCTGAGAACGCTCCGCTCCCGGCAAGCTATGTTTAATGAATCCGGCCAGCCCCGCGATCCTCGTGGATCAGGTCCCGCGTCTGTCGAGGCAGCGCGGCGTCTGCATTCATGGGGATCGCAGCGGGATCTAGTGGATAATGCTGAGACGGCTTCGGCCCTTTCTCAGCATTCTGAAACTAGTTCCCGTGGTTCCGCTCAGGGTGCGGAAGCCCGCGCTGCGGCTTCTTCCACCCCGGTAGCGGGACCGATGCTCGAACTCTCTGGTTCTGAGGAATTGGAGAGTATGAGCATCGACGCGGGGGAATGTGAAAATCAAACATCAGTCCATTCCCCTGCATTTGAGGAGCTGCTAGAGGTTGTGACCAGAGCAGTTGATAAATTAAAGATTGACTGGCCACCTGAGGTGCAGGAAGCGACAGTAAAAAGTAAGCTCGATGAGCGCTTCCTGCAGCCTCGGTCACAACCTCTACGTCGGAGCCTGCCATTTTTCCCCGATCTCCACACTGAGGTGTCGAGATCGTGGGATAAGCCCTTCTCCTCACGTATATCTGGCCCCAATGTTCATTTATATTCTAATATATTGGGTGCTAGGGAGGAGGGCTATGGGATGATGCCCAGGGTTGAAGAGTCGTTTGCATCGCACCTCTCCCCTGACGCTGCATCATCCCTGCGGGCTCCGACGCTTCCCACCAAGCCCTGCCGTACAACATCGGCCTTGGTGGGAAAGGCATATATGGCGGCAGGTCGGGCTGGTAGTTGTCTGCATACAATGGGGCTGTTGCAGGCATACCAGGCCGACCTCCTCAAAGAGGTGGACGACAGCGGGGAGGTCGCCTACGATGACATCAGGGAGATGCGTCGTGTGGTTGACTTGTCTCTCCGTGCTACCAAGGAGACGGCCCGCGCCATCGGCCGCTCCATGGCAGCATTGGTAGCTACGGAGAGACACCTGTGGCTAAATCTGTCGGGCATCGGGGACAAGGACAGGGCTTGTCTCCTCGATGCCCCGCTTTCGCCTTCTGGCCTTTTCGGCGACGGAGTCAACCAAGTCGTCGATAGGTTTCAGGAGGCGAAGCGACAGTCAGCCGCATTCAGGGAGCTTATCCCCCGCCGTCGTTCCAGGTCTCGTGGGTCTGCTGCCAGGGGGCAGTCCCAGGAGGCCGCCGCCAGCTCCTCACACCTGCTGAGGCAGAAGGAGAGTGTTGCCTCTCGTGCTCCCCCCCAAGGGGCCTGGAGGCAGAAGCAACACCCTCAGTCGAAGTCTTCTAAGCCGAAAGCAGATCTGAGGACTGTTATTCAGGCGAAGAAGGCTTCGGCTAAGAGGCCATGACGGGACACCCAGGCCTCTGAGGGCATCCCCCTCCGCGTGAGCTTTTTAAAACTTCGCTCCGCGGAGCCCTCAGGAAATCGATGTTGCTTCCCGCCGCCGAGTGCGCCTCGGGACGCATCGAGTTCCAGCGAACGTATCACACAGAATATTTCTATAACATCTAGTGGGTTAAAACGTTCGCTACCTCTCACGAGGCCTGTAGAAAAAATGATTCGGTTAGCTCCTGCCAGAAAACTGCTTCAGGTCACCGATAATAATAAAAATAAATACAAAAATAAGGAAAGGAATACAGATGTGAATATAGCACCTGAGGTCAGTCCTGAGAGACTGATTCCCTTAGTAGATTATTTAGACACCTGGAAAGGTCTTCAAAATATATCTCAGTGGGTCCTGAATACAGTTGAGAGGGGATATAGAATCCAGTTCCAGTTTAGACCACCTAAGTTTAGTGGCGTTATTCATACACTGGTAGCTCCTGATCAGGCTCAGGTGATGGAGGATGAAGTTCAGACTCTTCTAGCTAAGGAGGCCATAGAATATGTGCCCTTAGAGCAGAGGGATTCCGGGTTCTACAGCCGGTACTTCATAGTTCCAAAAAAGGATGGTGGGTTGCGTCCCATTATAGATCTCAGGGTATTGAATAAATCTTTGAGGAGATTTAAGTTCAAAATGTTGACTATACCTATGATCGTTCAACAAATCAGATCCGAGGACTGGTTTGTAACGATAGATCTTAAGGATGCATATTTTCATATTTCCATCATCCCACATCATAGGAAGTTTCTTAGATTTGCTTTTGGGGGAAAAGCTTATCAATACAGAGTTCTTCCTTTCGGCCTAGCCTTATCACCTCGCACCTTCACTAAATGTATGGATGCTTCCCTTGCTCCTTTGAGACTTCAGGGGATTCGTATCCTGAATTATATAGATGACTGGCTGATTCTAGCTCAGTCGGAAGAACTGGCAATTCAACATCGAGATGTTGTTTTGAACCATTTGAGGTGCTTGGGGCTGAGACTCAATGTAAAGAAGAGTTCATTGACTCCTCTTCAGAGGACTACGTTCCTGGGAGTAGAGTGGGACTCGGTCACGATGAGGGCACAGTTGTCTCCCGCTCGTATTGAAACCATTTTAAACACAATGAAGAGTATCAGGTTAGGCCAGGCTATCACTGTAAAACATTTTCAGAGAATTTTAGGGCTTATGGCTGCAGCTTCCACGGTAATTCCCTTTGGTCTGCTTCATATGAGAGCCCTGCAGTGGTGGCTCAGGAACAAGGGATTTTCTCCTCTGGGAAACCCTTTTCGCACGATCAGAGTTACGCACAGATGTCTTCGTTCTCTGGTCATGTGGAAGAAACCATGGTTCCTGTCTCAAGGTCCGGTTTTGGGAGCACCATGTGAGAGAAGAACTCTTACCACGGATGCTTCCCTCACGGGCTGGGGTGCGGTTATGGAGGGCCGTTACACCCGAGGTGCTTGGAAGGACCATCATCTCTCATTACATATTAATTGTTTGGAGATGTTGGCTGTATTCTTTGCCTTGAGGCACTTCCTTGTATACCTCAGAGGCCATCATGTTCTTGTTAGGACAGACAATATGTCGGTGGTCTCGTATATCAACCGCCAAGGAGGTTTGAGATCTCGCCCTCTTTGCAGACTTGCGCATCAAATCCTTCTTTGGTCCCAGGGCAAATTTCTCTCTGTGAGATCCATTTATATTCCTGGGGTTGAAAATATGGGAGCAGACATCCTGTCGAGGCAGGGGCTGAGGCCCGGGGAATGGCGGCTCCACCCTGAAGTGGTTGAGCTTATATGGAGAGAGTTTGGCCGGGCGGAGGTTGACCTGTTCGCTTCTTATGAGAACTCTCATTGCCCGCTCTGGTACTCTCTCTCACATCCAGCTCCTTTGGGTTTGGATGCCATGGTACAGAGGTGGCCGAGGTCACTTCTGTATGCTTTTCCCCCGATCGCTCTGCTCCCTGGGGTTCTAGAAAGGGTCAGGAGGTACGGAGTGAGACTACTCCTTGTAGCTCCGTACTGGCCGGCCCGAATTTGGTTTTCGGACCTTAATAGTCTCCTGGAGAGTCCTCCATGGAAAATTCCTGTTAGGAGAGATCTTCTGTCCCAGGCTGAGGGTACAATATTTCATCCCAGACCAGAGTTATGGAGACTATGGGTCTGGCCCCTGAGGGGGTCCCATCCATAATCAGCTTGCCTTTCCACTGAGGTGGTTAGGACAGCCATTCTAGAACCTCATTCTACTAGGAACTAAACAATTAAGTTAGGGAGGGCATCGAACCCAGTGTTATTACTGCCCACTGGCTTCAGTTCTGGTGTTCCATTCTACTCTCTAACGGGACCTCCTGTTCATGCTTAGGGCCTCTGTGGCGGCCTTAGTGCCCTCCGCAAGCCTCTAAGGGTGTATATGTAGGGACATTCCCACTCAAACTCCATGTTCCAGTAGATTGGAGGATAAATCCTTTCGTCCAGCTTATTGGCATCAGGCTGATGGGGTATCCCTGGCACCCATCATGTCCTGTGGATGACATATATTATATATATGAGTATATATAAATATATATAGAAGAATCTAATGAGTCGGTTTCCTGTTTATCTTACTCCCTGGAAGAGTGGTGATGCTGCCCCCTCTCACTTACTACTGGAGGAGCCACTCTGAATCGTTTTTTGCTCCGGTACTGAGGTGCCGGTGGGTAATAATTATGATTCTTCAAGGTATTCTATCCTCCATCGCATGTGTCGGATGGTCAAGGTCTTAGCCTTGGAGGGTTCTATATAGGCCTCAGGCTGAAGGGAGTCAGTCCATCTAGCTAGGTCAGGGTTAGGAGCTATGTCTCTTCATTACTAAGAGAGCAGCTGGCTTTCTATAAACCAATAGGCTTATCTGAAGTATAAGGTGCGCTTTTGCCTTCACCTCTTATCCAATGCTTTCTATTTGTATGGGGCTCTCATCCAGGAGGTCAGCCGAGCCTCTAGTTCCTGACCTCCTCTTTTTTACAACCAAATCTTATGACAAGCTAGTTTGGATCTGTACTCTACTTATTCTATCGTCCGTGAGATGTACCAGATGCTTTGTACCAGGGCGTTTATCTCTCAGTATGGCGGCGTGGGTATTCGTTCCCCAAAGTATCGAGTATCGATGCAGCGGGAGTTCCCTTTACGAAAGGGAACGTCTCGGGTTACGTATGTAACCCTCGTTCCCTGAGTAGGGAACGAGACGCTGCATCACTCGGCCATACTTTTCGCGCCCTGAGAACGACTTGCTTTGACCAATTAGAAGCTAACACTTCCTGGTTCCTGTGACCGTTTTATAGCTTCCGGATCACCGTCACATGCGACGTCACGCGTGACGTAATGACGTTGCACCAATCAAGATTGGAATAGTTGTATAGTAGACTTCAGACGCTTCATGCCGAAGGCATTCCCCAAAGTATCGAGTATCGATGCAGCGTCTCGTTCCCTACTCAGGGAACGAGGGTTACATACGTAACCCGAGACGATTTTTTTATTTTATTTATTTAGGTTAAGTGGTTACGGAAGAGATGGGTTTTCAGCTGTCTTTTGAATGTTGTCAGGGATTCTGCATTCCGGATGAGGGTGGGGAGAGCATTCCACCAGCATGGAACCGTGAATGAGAATGTTCTGGAAAGTGATTTTGTGGCTCTCTGTGATGGAACCCCGAGACGTCGCTCGTTGACCGATCGTAGGCTTCTGGTAGGGATGTAGACTTGTAGGAGTGAGTGAAAGTAGGAGGGAGCTGAGCCTGTGATAGATCTGTAAGCAAGCGTCAGTGCCTTGAACTTGATGCGAGCAGCGAGTGGTAGCCAGTGCAGAGAGATGAACAGAGGAGTGACGTGGGCCCTTTTTGGCTCATTGAAGACAAGACGAGCTGCAGCATTCTGAATCATTTGTAGAGGTTTAGTTGCGCATGATGGAAGTCTAGCCAGAAGAGCATTGCAGTAGTCAAGCCTAGAAATGACCAGGGCCAGGACGAGAAGTTGTGTTGCATGCTCAGTTAGGAAAGGCCTGATCTTCCTGATGTTGTGCAGTGCAAACCTGCATGAGCTGTCTTTGAAATGTGGTCTGTGAAGGTCAGCTGGTCATCCAATATTACTCCAAGATTTCTGATCGACCTTGATGGGGTAATTGATGATGAATCTATCTGGATAGTAAAGTCGTGCTGTAGAGACGTATTGGCAGGGAGGACGAGAAGATCAGTCTTTGCCAGGTTGAGCTGCAGGTGATGTTCCTTCATCCATGCCGAGATGTCCACCAGACAACTTGAGATCCGTGGAGCTATTGTGGGGTCATCGGGTTGAAATGAGAGGAAGAGCTGTGTGTCATCAGCATAGCAATGTTAAGAGAAACCATGTGCCTGTATGATGTGTCCCAGTGATGTGGTGTAGATGGAGAAGAGGAGGGGTCCAAGAACTGAACCCTGAGGAACCCCTGTTGTCAGTTGATGTGCTCTGGATACCTCGCCACTCCATGTGACCCTGAAGGACCTACCTGTGAGATAGGATTCAAACCAGTGGAGGGATGTTCCTGTGATGCCCAGTGATGAGAGGGTGGACATAATGATCTGATGATTCACAGTTGTCGAAGGCAACAGACAGATCCAGAAGAATGAGAACTGAAGATTTGGAAGCAGCTTTTGCGATTCGTAGGGCTTCTGTGACCGACAGTAATGCAGTCTCAGTTGAATGCCCTTTCTTGAAGCCGGATTGGTTGACATCCAGTTGGTTGTTCAGAGACAAGAAGGATGTTACTTGGTTGGAAACAGCTCATTCAAGTGTTTTCGCAGTGAATGGTAGGAGAGAGACCGGTCGATAATTCTCTACAAGTGATGTGTTTAATGTTGTTTTTTTAAGCAGTGGAGTTACCCGAGTCTGCTTGAATGCAGTAGGGAAAATGCCAGTATGGAGGGATGAGTTGATGTGTGTGAGTGCTGGTAGAAGTGTGGAAGAGATGGTTTGTAGAAGGTGTGAGGGGATTGGGCCTAGAGGGCAGGCGGTAAGATGACTGGAGAGGATAAGTTTAGATACTTCTTCATCAGTTAGTGGAGAGAAGGAGGAGATAAGGTTATTGGCTGTGGGAGAGTTTGGTCTGGGTTCTTGTGTGTGTGGAGCTGAGAACTGACTGCTGATAGTTGTTGTTTTGTTGGTGAAGAAGTTAGCAAAATCATCAGCAGTTAAAGAGGAGGCGGGTGGTGGTGGAGGTGGACAGAAGAGAGAGTTGAATGTCTTGAAGAGTGATCGTGTGTTGCGAAATGAACAGTAAAACATCTATCTGTGTTCTGCCACCCCAATGTGCCTTACATATGTTGACAGACAGATAACTCCTCTGCCAATCACCACACTGAAGCAGATACCCAGTTCACTTCGTTTAATGGATGAGTGGAAGTAGGGTAAAACAATGATAACTCCCAAAAGACAAGAAATGTAGCAGATGGCTTTTGATGAAACCACAATAAAGGACAACTATCTTCCATGTGGCAGACTGAAGCTGGTCTAACATTGATGACATCATCAAGTCACTGCTGCTCTTAAAGGAGCCAGTGCATCTCTTCTCTCCAAACCTGCTATTAATAACAATGGAAGAAATAAATCAGTCTCTGAATTAGTCTGAGGGAATCAGCATCACTATTTCAGCTATAGTTCTGATGAACAAATTTGACCCTTCCTTGTCCACAAGTCCTTGATCTCCACGTTTCGAACTCTTTCATCTTTGCTTGGGAACACTCTATTGATGCACCCTAGAGGCCACCGGTTACGTTTGGACTGAGTGTCTTTCTTGAGAACTATATTGCCCTTAGTGACGTCTTGCCTTTTTGATTGCCTCTTCTTTCTAGATTGTAGTGTGGAGAGATATTGCTTCTGCCACCTGTCCTGGACCCGTTTCTACTGTTTTCTGTAGAGGTCAGCACGATCAAAATCACCAGGTGGAATAAGACAAGGACCATACTTGTGAGTGAGCAAGGTCGAAGGAGTAAGTATGAAGGGATCCTCGGGGTCCATAGAGACTGGCACCAATGGTCTGGAATTTATTATAGCCATCACCTCTGCCAAGAACGTTGTGAGAACCTCATGAGTGATTCTGGATGGTCCAAGCTGAAGCATCATCAGTCCAAGATCTTCCGAGTTATTCCAATCATCCGTTCCCACACCCCACCTATGTGGGAGGCGTGGGGAGGGTTGAAGATCCAATAACATCCTTGTTCCGCAAGAAACCTTGTCACTTTACCTTCATCAAAGTTGGAGGGGATGTTCAGTTCTCTATACGCTCCTACAAAATTCGTTCCCCGATCCGAGCATATCTGCTTCACCGGACCACAAATGGCAATGAAGCGTCTCAAGGCGTTTATGAAACAAGATGTTTCCATAGTCTCCATTACCTCAATATGGACAGCTCTGATAGAACAGGTGAACAACACTGTCCATCTCTTGTCGTTTGCAAGTCCACCTCTTGTGCGATGAGCACAACTATGTATGTAAAGGCGGGCTCTGTGTTGACCCTGCCCATGGGTAGATTAGCCATCCTCTGTACTTCACTTCGTCCACGCAACCTTTGGCAAATCACACATGCGAAGATAAGGGAACATATGCATCTTTTGGCTCCCACAATCCAAAAGCCCGCCATATGAATGGTGCCCTCAGTGAAATGTCTCCCTTGATGTTGAGATTGCTTGTGATAATGTCTGAACGTCGTCGTGGAATAATGATGGGATTGCTCTCGTCGAATCCAATGTTCGCTTGAGACACACGACCCCCAACTCTCCACCCCCAACTCTCCACCCCCAACTAAGTCCATTCTCATCTATGAGGGGATTCAGAGTAAAGAGAGGATTATTCTTCGAGATGTTCCTGTTATCTTCGAGATGTCCCTGTTATCCTCAACGCATCGAAACTCCTAGGCGAAAGCTTCTTGTTGCACAGTACGAATGATTGTATTTTTGGCTTGACTCAAGTCACTTACACTACATGGGTTACAGTGATGCGCGGGTCAATGTATAAACAACCCGCACCCGACCGACGTTTTTTAACTAACCCGCCCGCAACTCGGACCGCAAAAAAAAAGTAGAAAATATTGTACCCGACCCGCTTCCTGACCCGCATTTTTGGACAGAGCGCAGAGCGGCATTTTTAAAAGGATGGAGCGTCGCCCTATTTCCCGCTCCAATTTCGCTCCGCGCACACCACGATTCTGAAGCATGCTCAGTCAAGCCTGACTCAGTCTACTGTTGATGACTGCAAGATGGATTCTATTTTCAGTCAAAACTCAGCTCAATAATGGAGTTCAAAAAGTAGGCTACTTCAAAAAGGAAAATAAGAAGTCACAGGTGTAGGCTACTATAATATAAAACTAACTATAATGTGGTAGAAGAAAGCGAATGTGGAGACATCATTCCAGTCAGTAAAGATTCATTTTGGAATCTAAAAAGACACATCGTAAACATGCAGTGTGATGTGAACACGCTGGGAAGAAAGCAAAAGGTTAGCAAATTGAATACGGTAACCTGTAACAAAGTGTAAATTAAATATAAGCTAGCGTAATATTCAAACAATTGATACAAGCCCATTTAAATTTTAATCCTGCGCGCTGCGCAAAAGTTCAGTTATAAGAATGTTGGCCTAATAGTTAGGCTAATTTAGCCTACTTTTAAAACGTTTATGTATATTTTTTCATATTTTTGTTTATATAAATTTCATTTATATTATTAGGCCCATTTATTCGTTTTATTTTACAGCAGTTTGTGTGTACAATGGATATACGCCCATTTAAATTTTAATCGTGCGCGTTGCGCAAAAGTTCACTTATCAAAATTCTGGCCTAATAGTAAATTTACTTTTAAAATTTTTATGTAGGCTATATTTTTGTTTATATAATTGTTATTTATATTATTAGGCCCATTTATTCGTTTAATTTTACAGGACTTTGTGTACGTAGGCTATATTCCTTCTTACATAGGTCTAATTTGTAATTTGAAATAAAACATTTCTATTTGAAAAATGTTGTTGTTGCTCATTAGTTCTTTAGGAGGTAAGGCTGTGGTCTAAGCTAAAAGTGATATACATGTAGATTTTTTTTTTCCTTTTTTGGAGCGAGCGGGGGCGATTTGAGTGGAGCGCGGAGCAAACTGTGTTGAGCGCTGAGCGATGATGAGCGGAGCGGCCTGATGTAGCTTTGAGCGGGGGAGCGAACATTTCCGTGAATGATGATGAGCGGAGATTCTCACCGCTCCACTCCGCTCATATGCTCTCTAGTACTATATAAATTACAAAGGTTTAATTGGCATCTTTATTTCAAACGGCCCGACCGACCGCGACCCGAATATCATTAAAAATATTTTTGGATGACTCATAACCGCGGGTAACCGCGGGTGACCGCAGGCACCCGCTCATTTCGGATCAACCCGCGCATCACTGATGGGTTAGAACAGTGATGCAATCCTTTACAATTACCTGCATCTTTGTCCAGTTCTCTTTTGTAAGTCCGTACGATGTGTATTAGACATGCAATGGCCCAGAGAATTATCTTCCAATTGGAGAAACGTTTGAAACGTTCTGAGCCCAGCTGACTGTGCTTCATTATAGTAATGAATGCTGCTACCTCAGGACGGACTTCGACATCTGCCGTAGGATCAACGTGTGAGGTATGTATGGTTCGGACAAGACAAGAACGGACCGGTAAGCCATGTTGTATCTTTCAGATGGGCTGCAGGTACGGATCTTGTGGCATGGTCTGCCGGATTCTGGTCGCTTGGCACATAATGCTATTGCTGTGGGTACGTGCTGCTTCTTATTCTTAGAACTCGGTTATTCACGAAAACGTGAAATCTGCGTTTCTCATTATGGATGTAACAGAGGACCACTTTGCTGTCTGAAAAGAAGTTCACACTGTCAAACTCAATATCTATCTCAGACATTATAAGATCAGCCATCTGCATGGCCAACACTGCACTACAGAGCTTGAGGCGTGGGACGGTCAGCTCTGGACGGGGGGCTAGTTTGGCTTTCCCCAAGACGAAGCTTGTCTTGTAGCTCCCATCAGAACTCAAACTTCTGAGATAAGCTACAGTGGCTATAGCTAAAAGAGAGGCATCTGCAAAGATGTAAAGCTCTCTTTGAGAAGCTTCTGAAAGGGAGTCTTTGGTATAATGCCAAGAGACCTGGAGATGTCGAAGCTCTTGAAGGGAGTCCTTCCATTGTTTCCAAGGTCCCAACTTCTCAAGAGGCAAAGGTAAGTTTTTTGTAAGTAAAATCAGTTTTGTAAATTTAATTTGACGTGGACACGCACACATGCTAAAACACAAACTATTTTGATTTCATTTTTCATAGATGGAGTACTGTTTTATAACCGCCATAAGGGCACAGAAAGACAGTTGAAAGTAAAGGTGGTCAGAGGTGCTGCAGAAGCAGAAAGCATTTTTAAAGAATTCCATGCCAGTGAGGCAGGTGGGCATAGTGGCAAGGAGAAGACAACACATGCCATTTCTAATAGATATTATTTGCCTGGAATGTCAGTTGATATCGAAAACTGGGTGAGTTTTACTGACATTTTGCTCAATTGTATAAACAGTGCCAGTTCCTATAAAAAAAAAATATATATATATATGAAAAGAATTACTAAATAATGTTCCCTTTTGAAAGGTAACTCGCACTGCGTCGATTGACGCTTTGGGGAACGCCTCAGGCGTGACAGGTGTCTGAAATCACTATCAAATCACGGCAATCACATTGACCGGCGACAGCCCGTGAATCATTAACTTGAATGATTAACGTGAATGATTAAAGTGCGACCTGCAAGTATAAAAGGGCGCCTTGCAAACATAACAATCACCTTATCGTCTTCAGGGACTGTCTGTTTGAACGCTTCTTCAAAGAATACGGTGAGAAAGAAAAAATATGAAACGTACAGCGAAGGCTGATTGCTTTCGGAAGTATGCCGACCCGTGCCCAAGGTTTTTGACGCCGGGTGACACACATGAACTGTGCGTTTTCTGCCTGGGAGAAGAGCACACATGGGAGGTTCTCGAGGGAGCCCTCTGTGCAAACTGTGAGTGTTTTTCTTTAAAAACGCTCCGCTCCCGTCTGAATCTCTTCTCGAGTGAAGAGGGTTCAGCATCTGGTCCTCGTGGTTCAGGTCCCGCTCTTGCCGAGGCAGAGCGGCGACTTGCATCATGGGGCTCCCAGATGGAGCTCGTCGATCACCTTGAGAGGGCTGTAAGCCTCTCAGATGATCCGACGACTGACGAGGGTGAGCTGCAGGTCGATGAGGAAGACTTTTCGCCTACTATTCCTGCAGCTAGTGCTCTTCTGGACGAACAGGAGATGGCTGAGGAGGTTGATAATCAGGTAGATCCTGAACCCCCTCAACCACCCTGTCCCGTGTACGCAGAGCTGGTGGATGTAATGGAGCGCGCCGCCGGTAGGCTGCAGCTGCCATGGCACCGCGCTAGGGGAGAAACCGCTCGCGGCAGGCTTGACGATCGCTTTCTCCCCGGCCATAGACCACCAGCTCAGGTTAGCCTTCCATTTCTTCCCGACCTCCATACTGAGGTTGAGAGGGCGTGGAAGAACCCATACTCTGCCCATATCCACCAATAAGCGGGCTAGTTTCGCTGATGTCGAGGGGATCGGAGAGCATGGGTACGTGTCGATGCCGCCTATTGACGAGACGTTTGCGAACTATCTCGTGTCTGGGCAGGCATCGATACTGAGAGCTCCAACCCTGCCATCTAAACCACTGAAAACAACGGCTCATTTGAATGGCAGAGCATACACGGCAGCAGGTCAGGCCGGTGCTGCTCTGCACACCATGGCGGTGCTGCAGTGCAGGCATACCAGGCCGACCTGCTGGGGGATCTCGACCAGGGGGCAGGAATGTCCCCTGAGGCGGTGGCTGAACCACAGATCTTGCTCTCCGGGCCACCAAACAAACCGCTGCATCGATCGGTCGGTCGATGGCAGCGATGGTGGCCACGGAGAGACATCTGTGGCTAAATCTAGCCGACATCGGGGACAAAGAGAAGGTCTGAGGATTGTAGGCAGGGCCAGCGAGCCAGCGTCACCTCTCGTGCGCCCCCTCCACGGAGGAGCAGGGTGCAGAAGAGGCGTGACTCCTGCAACAGGAGGGATTTGAGGGAGGTTATCCAGAACAAACGACAGCGTCGGTGAGGGATAACCTCCTCAGAGGGTCATGAAATCTGCCCTCTCCTCTGTTTCTGACTCCCCAGGCGTTCATTACATCAGGCCTGGGGCGGGGCCTATGATGAGAACAATGTTCTGATGGCCCTCCTAGGCTTGGTTAGTGAGTGCGCCTTATGAACCTGGAACTATCTGGCGAGTCTTCACTCCGCACGCCGCAGGTGAGCTGACTGGTCTTCTTAAGAGTAATTTTTGTGAATAAATACTAAAATGTATCTCTCTACAGACCTCGTTCCCTGTATAGAGCTATGGGGTCATGTCAATGTCATAAGGTAAGGTAAATTTTGGATTATTAAGGGCCCTGAAGTTCCCCTTTAGGTGGCTAGAACGATAGGAAGAAGCACCAGCTGTATGGGCTTCTCTTGTGTTGTGAAACTGTGTTAGCCATTGGGCTGTTAGCCACCTCAGGGTAGAGTAGTTGGTCTCTCTCTCATAGGATTCTTTACTTGAGTTTTGACTGACGCTAGAGCTTCAGATAGATCTTATGTCCGGCCCACGGGTCCGTTGGACTTCTTTCCTGAGTACTTCGCCCCCTTGAGCTCTGTTTGGGTTTTCAGTGGGCTGAACGATTCTGCAGCCCCTTTGTATGAAATATAATAACTATTTTTCTAGTAGGGTTATGGCTCCTCCGAGCCCTCAGGTAGATCTATACTTGTAGGCTGGCCCTCACCAGGGCCGCCTCTATAGCTGGCCTAGGCTGTGCCAGAGATAGTGGAGGCGTTTCTGCTTAACCACCTGAGGTCGATGGTATCGCCGGCGATACCAGCTCGCTTTTTTTTTATCAGTGTAAAAGAAACTCATAAATACTCTGTTGACTTTGATTTTCCATAGGAGTTTCATACATCAATCGATTCTGTTAAATGTGTATTATTTTTGTGTATACTCACAGTAAAAACAAAGTGTTGTGCTTTTTGCCAAATAAAGAAAAATAAACACGAAGCGAGTTCTGCCTTCTCTCTGCCAGTGTAGTCCATTCTGAAACGCGTCCGAAAATGAACAATAACTCAGCGAATACTCAGTCAAACAGGCATACAGACACACGGGCATGAAGCTTGAATTCTCTTCTTTTAAATGAAGTAATTTATATAAAAAACAAATATTCTCATCTTGTGAAATCTGTATTAAAAGAGAGCGATTCCAGTCGAGCTCATTACAGCTAATTCAGATGTAATGTGACCCGCCCACGGAGAGCGCGCGCTATTCAAACGCAAATGACTGAGGCAATCCGCGCAATCCTGTGAACGCCCCCATATCAGCTCGAGAAAACACACAAGTTTAATCAGATCATTACTTGTTTACACTGTCTCGCAGCGCTGTGAGGAATAATAATAATGGAAATGTACCTCAGAAGTGCGGGTATATCGAGGAGCGAGCTGAGGAATGCTGTGGTAAGTTTTTTTTCCTTCTCACGTGAATCGGGTTTCTGTTTATGAATGAATGAACGGCAGAGATGCGCGCTGTTTACCACAGCTCAAAGACAGTTTAAATTTAAATCGC
Organism: Squalius cephalus; assembly: GCF_949319135.1. Taxonomy (NCBI): domain Eukaryota; kingdom Metazoa; phylum Chordata; class Actinopteri; order Cypriniformes; family Leuciscidae; genus Squalius; species Squalius cephalus. The sequence goes on along the minus strand of NC_137131.1, from coordinate 29,160,827 downwards.
GTGTGTGAATGAATGATGATGTTTTAGCAAACTGTATTGCTATACTGAGATGAGTAAAAATCGACTGAAATATGTTGAAATAAAATGTAGGCTATTTGTATAAGCAATGTATTAAACGGCAAATTAACATTTATATGCCCTAATATTTCATAAAAACAACGTTACAGTCAGGCGAAATATGAAAGACAACATTTTGTTGACTAGATTTGGGTACAGTTTTTACTGTAGAATATAGCCTACTGTAAGATTACACTTGAATTGTTGTTGTAATTATAACCTTTTTAATAAAAAAATATATTTAAAAGGTAGATGTAAACAAACTATTAAAAGGTAAATATAAATTTTTTTCTTTAAATAATTTGTATTGTGTTTTATTAGTGACAAATTTGGGGAGAGGATAAATATTCCAAAACTGAAAATACAGTATGAGAATTAACTGCACAATTACTAGACATGTTTACCTTGGATATTATACAATTTGCAAGCACAATTTGTGAAAAAAATAAATAAAAATTGCGATGCTTCCAACTGTGAACCAATTTGGTAGTGTATATATATATATATATATGTATGTGTGTGTGTGTGTGTGTATGCATATATATATATGTGTGTGTATGTATGTACAGTGAGGAAAATAAGTATTTGAACACCCTGCTATTTTGCAAGTTCTCCCACTTGGAAATCATGGAGGGGTCGGAAATTGTCATCGTAGGTGCATGTCCACTGTGAGAGACATAATCTAAAAAAAAAATCCAGAAATCACAATATATGATTTTTTAACTATTTATTTGTATGATACAGCTGCAAATAAGTATTTGAACACCTGTCTATCAGCTAGAATTCTGACCCTCAAAGACCTGTTAGTCTGCCTTTAAAATGTCCACCTCCACTCCATTTATTATCCTAAATTAGATGCACCTGTTTGAGGTCGTTAGCTGCATAAAGACACCTATCCACCCCATACAATCAGTAAGAATCCAACTACTAACATGGCCAAGACCAAAGAGCTGTCCAAAGACACTAGAGACAAAATTGTACACCTCCACAAGGCTGGAAAGGGCTACGGGGAAATTGCCAAGCAGCTTGGTGAAAAAAGGTCCACTGTTGGAGCAATCATTAGAAAATGGAAGAAGCTAAACATGACTGTCAATCTCCCTCGGACTGGGGCTCCATGCAAGATCTCACCTCGTGGGGTCTCAATGATCCTAAGAAAGGTGAGAAATCAGCCCAGAACTACACGGGAGGAGCTGGTCAATGACCTGAAAAGAGCTGGGACCACCGTTTCCAAGGTTACTGTTGGTAATACACTAAGACGTCATGGTTTGAAATCATGCATGGCACGGAAGGTTCCCCTGCTTAAACCAGCACATGTCAAGGCCCGTCTTAAGTTTGCCAATGACCATTTGGATGATCCAGAGGAGTCATGGGAGAAAGTCATGTGGTCAGATGAGACCAAAATAGAACTTTTTGGTCATAATTCCACTAAACGTGTTTGGAGGAAGAAGAATGATGAGTACCATCCCAAGAACACCATCCCTACTGTGAAGCATGGGGGTGTTAGCATCATGCTTTGGGGGTGTTTTTCTGCACATGGGACAGGGCGACTGCACTGTATTAAGGAGAGGATGACCGGGGCCATGTATTGCGAGATTTTGGGGAACAACCTCCTTCCCTCAGTTAGAGCATTGAAGATGGGTCGAGGCTGGGTCTTCCAACATGACAATGACCCGAAGCACACAGCCAGGATAACCAAGGAGTGGCTCTGTAAGAAGCATATCAAGGTTCTGGCGTGGCCTAGCCAGTCTCCAGACCTAAACCCAATAGAGAATCTTTGGAGGGAGGTCAAACTCCGTGTTTCTCAGCGACAGCCCAGAAACCTGACTGATCTAGAGAAGATCTGTGTGGAGGAGTGGGCCAAAATCCCTCCTGCAGTGTGTGCAAACCTGGTGAAAAACTACAGGAAACGTTTGACCTCTGCAATTGACCGTTCGCAAAAGCCACGCCCCCTAGTTATTGTTACTACGCCCGTCAAACAATTGAGAAACAGACACATGGCTGGGTTGAGCTCCATACCGGTAAGTGATTGGTTTTGGAGTAATGCAGCAGACATATCCTCCAGGGCACGACAGAAAGGGCTGCAATATGCAGTGGAGGGATATGTTCAAAATGTTAAAATAAGCAAAGACGGGAATATTACAACAATCGAGGCCAATCAACAAATGCTTGAAGTGGGGGAAAAAAGGTGCCGGTAGGCTAACTGTTACTCTCTTGCATTGGCAAATCATGACATTTGAGATTAATACAGTGAAAAACAAAACTTGAAGATATTGCTGGTACAACAACAATTTATTGTTATTTATTAACAATATAAATGTATTTAAACAAGTCGTGTGTGTGTGTGCTTGTGTGCAAACGGAACTCCTCCAAGTCTGCAAGTCCAAAAATACATTTAGGCTATGGTGAGTTTACTACATTTTATTTTATTAAATGCATTTATGGTGATATTATTATATTTTCATGTCAATCTGTGTTCGTTTTGACCAAGAACCATGCGCTGTCATTCTAATTCAGCGCGTGCAGCACAGCAAAAATAGACTCGGTGCGGAAACGATTGCAGCATCCGTGTGCAGTGTGAAAGCTTTAAGTTACCTGTTAACATGGGTGCGAAAAAAAAAAACGCACTGTAAACGGACTACGGAGTATAAGTGAAACCGGCGTGACTGACGCATATTATATACGCTGACATATGTATGCTTATTAATCTTCGAGGCATTTAGCTGTGAGTGAGGTTTCCCACACTGCTTAATCCATTGTCGGCATCTTTCCGCTTGGGTCTTGGGTTTTGGAAAGGCGAAAAAAACGACCCCTCCCTCTAAACTTTTGGGGTACCTAGTGTCAGACTTGCAGGTGCCATAGGCGCATCGTTTCACCATGTGCTGAAATCGCAATGTTTGACGGAGGTCCTTCTCCTTAGTTACAGTTGCTGAGCTAGGATTGGACGAGGGGCGTTCGAGGGCGGGGTTTTGCGAACGGTCAATTGCAAACAAAGGCTGCTGTACCAAATATTAACATTGATTTTCTCAGGTGTTCAAATACTTATTTGCAGCTGTATCATACAAATAAATAGTTAAAAAATCATACATTGTGATTTCTGGATTTTTTTTTTGTGGAATATGTCTCTCACAGTGGACATGTACCTACGATGACAATTTCAGACCCCTCCATGATTTCTAAGTGGGAGAACTTGCAAAATAGCAGGGTGTTCAAATACTTATTTTCCTCACTGTATATATATATATATATATATATATATATATATATATGTGTGTGTGTGTGTGTATATATGAAGAGTTCAGATGCAAAAGCCTCTAAATTCCATCTGAAATGTTCTTCTAGAATGATCATTTTTATCAAGCTCGTATATTTAAGTTAGCTATAGGTGACACACCTGAATGAATGGCTCATTAAGTATGCAGGGGCATTGTCTCTTCAGGTGTGAACCACTAAATATGCATGATAGTTTACGCCCCATTCGCATATTGCCTTTCCAAACTAAAAGTGTTTCACAAAACTAAAATCAATGTATCGTTTTATGTGAATGATTAGGCAGGATGATTTTCACATCATTTTGAAGAAAAAACTCTAGGCGACGACATCCATTAGTCAAAAGTCTTATTGACACATATTTAGTATGTGTTTTGTGGCCTTATTTCAGAAACTTTCAGTTTTAGTTTTTTCAATAACCATGCATAAACATTATTCTCTCAAAAATGAAAACATGTACATACATGTGGCTCACATATTATGGTAGTCCTGTTTGTGCTAAATAGAGTGTATTTTTTTTTTTGCCATTGATATGTTTATAAGCAACTGAAAAAAGCACAAATGTCAGGGCATGTCAGAACATCTCAAGGACCCCAAAAACACCCCAGACCTCAGAGGGTTAAGCATTTCTGCCTCTGACCCTTGTAGGTTTCTAGCATCCCTGTATGACAGCCTCCTCCCATGGGAGTCGTTAGGCCAAGGCCCACCCCCTTCTCTGCATTCTGGGGCGACAAGAGCAATGTAGTGTGGTGCAGAGGCATGGTTTATAAAGATCCCGGGTTAGGCCTCCCCGGCACAATATGTCTTTATTGGCAGGGTTAGGCCGTCTTGCGAGAAAAAATCTCAAGAAGAGACTAGGTCTGTCTGCCTGACCCTGCCGTGCAGAACTAGCATACGGATCTGGGCCGCCAGTTTTGGGTTGTAGGTGGTTTGGCTCACAAACAAGCCCCACTCCCCTAGGTTGGGCACAGATCAATTTTCTGTCACCCCTAGAGCCGCTGGCAGGCCCCGCACCCTGGTAAACCTCAGGGTGAGGTGGGAGTATTCCCCTGTGATACAGGGCAGGTCTGAGTACTTCACTTTCAGTTCTGTATTATCCTACCTCGCACCACTATGGCTCGGGTCGAGCGGAAAGTTCTAGCCTTCACTTCTTTTTAGTCGAAGTACGCTCCCCTGAAGCCAGAGCATTGCCATGAGCTGACACCCATGCATAAAGATGGTAGGTCCCTGACACTCCGTTTTAAGGGTACTAGCTCTCTTGCTTAAGTACACTGCCATGGGCAATGTGATTAGGCACCAGGATGCTGTAGGCGCTGTTTAAATAGCTTGTCTGCCAACGAAGGCTGCACCGTTAGGTAGTAGGCCTCAGCAGGCCTCCTTGAATGGGCAGCCCCCAAGAGGGCGCTGTAGGCCAGCTTACTTCACGTGGTTGGCCTTGGTGGTTCGGGCCTCCTTGAAGGTGAGTTCTCACATGCTGTGATTCTCAGGTAGTAGGCCTCACCGGGCCTCCCTGAATGTGAGCTCCCAGATATTGTGGCTATCAGGTAGTAGGCCTCACCAGGCCTCCCTGAAGGTGAGTTCTCACATGCTGTGATTCTCAGGTAGTAGGCCTCACCAGGCCTCCCTGGAGGTGAGATCCCGCAGACTGTGGTTATCAGGTAGTAGTAGGGCTGGGTGATATGGCCAAAAAAAAAAAAATCACGATAATTTTTTTTATATCAGTCGATATCGATAATTATCACGATAAAAGTTAAATCTTTATTTCTTTCAAGTTTAAAGGCAGATTTTTGCTCCTAAGTGAAAGTTGTAGAAACCAGAGCGTTAATTGTGGTTTTAAACTACTCTTTATTGTCAGAACATATCAGAACAAACACTTGCCAAACAGGTGAACATTTCACACATCTGTGGTAGAACATTCAAACATTTGTCATTTTTCCTTAACAAAATAAATATCTTTATTGGACAATTAATTTCTTAGTTTCTGCATGTACTCATTTTTATTTGGTAAAATGTAATATTCTGACTGTTTGAGTTTTATTAAACTTAACCATTGGTCATCCAGTATCATGCATTTAGATCATGATAACCTCACTATCATGGCAAAATGTAACTTTATGGTTTCTATGGTATTTGTATGGAAAACAGTAGCCTAAATACATTATTAAATACTGTAATTATATTCCATCAGTCCTTTAATACATTATCTACATTAATAATATAATACAAATCAATATGTACAGTGCTATGCATAAGTTTAGACACCCATGCTAAAGTTGACTAAAAAGAGGAATAAAAAATCATCTTTTGGAAATTGAACTTAATGCCTTAATTTAAAAAAATAGGAAAAATCCAACCTTTAAGGACATCAATTTACTTTGTGAATGAATAATGTATCGTAAATAAATAAATGTTCTTCCTTAAAATACAGGGTGCATAAGTTTGGACACCCCTATGTTAAATTCCCATAGAGGCAGGCAGATTTTTATTTTTAAGTATTTTTTTTAATTTTTATTTTAGGATACTATGCATCCTGATAAAGTTCCCTTGGCCTTTGGAATTAAAATAGCCCCACATCATCACATAGCCTTCACCATACCTAGAGATTGGCATGGAGTACTTTCCATAAGATCATCTCTCAATGCAAATCAAACTAGCTATTAGGCTAACTGAAATAAAACCATGCCAATCTCTAGGTATGGTGAAGGCTATGTGATGATGTGGGGCTATTTTAATTCCAAAGGCCAAGGGAACTTTATCAGGATGCATAGTATCCTAAAAAAAAATTAAAAAAAAAATACTTAAAAATAAAAATCTGCCTGCCTCTATGGGAATTTAACATAGGGGTCTCCAAACTTATGCACCCTGTATTTTAAGGAAGAACATTTATTTATTTACGATACATTATTCATTCACAAAGAAAATTGGTGTCCTTAAAGGTTGGATTTTTCCTAATTTTTTAAATTAAGGCATTAAGTTCAGTTTCCAAAAGATGATTTTTTATTCCTCTTTTTAGTCAACTTTAGTATGGGTGTCTAAACTTATGCATAGCACTGTATATCCCACATTTCATGGTGCAGTTAATATTACTAGGCTAACGTTACAGTAAATCCATGGTAAATGCTGGGAATTTGTAAATGGAAAAGCCTTCTGCGCACAGTGTTTCTCCTGTTTGTCAGCGCTGTTTCATCTGCCTTTAAACTGGTTTAAATCACTGAGACATTTGTGTTCTTCGCTGAATTCAAGCGCTTCTCACTGGATCTCGTGACGAGAGCGATCAGAGTAAACGCATTGGCTCTAGTGAGCTGCGCTGCTGTTTGGACTTTGAGCCGAGCGGATAAATGGTCCATGTGGCGCGTGGTTCAAATGAGTTTCGTTCCACTTTTGCCGCATAAACATTATCGAACATTTATCGAACTCTTGATATCGTTTTATCGAGAGAAATGATAGCGCGATAATTATCGTTATCGTTTTATCGCCCAGCCCTAGGTAGTAGGCCTCACCAGGCCTCCCTGTGAGTGGTTTCCTAGCGGTGCTGGGTTCAGGAAGCTAGTGGCCTCTTGCTATCAGGTCAGCTAGCCTTATCAGGCAGCTGCTGAAGGCGAGCTTGCGCCCTGGCCCGACTAAAGTGTTCATTCTCTGCTACTGGTTCCCTCCCGGAACCTCTTTTTCTGCCTACAGCCTGGTTTGCCTACCAGGCGGACCATGTGCTCCCCTCATCGAGGGTCACTATGAGCACACGGAGGCGGAGGCTTCTCGTGAGTCCTCCCAGTTAGATCAGCCCTTAGGCCTTCACAGGCCTCCTCAGTGTTTTGAAACACAAATACTGGGTAGATCCATGGATCGAGTAGAGAAACTCCCCTCGCTAGCAAGGGTTGGAAAGCACTATGCTGAGTCATACTCTCCGGGATATCCCATCTCTGAGATCCGGGCAGAGTGGTTCACTGCCAGCTTCGCAGTCTCTCTTGTTGGATGCCTTACCTGAGGCAAGTGTCCAGAGGCTCTGTCTTCGGACAGACAGGAAGTGGCCAGACTAAGTGTCTATGTACTGACGCCAGGTCAGGCCGTCCTGGTGGAATTTTGGGGTGAGTACATTCCCCTGAATAGTGATTGGCTGGGGTTCCTTCGGGTTCCCTAGCCACATTCCCTAGAAGGGACCCCTTCTAATTGGAAGCTGTGGTTCCAGGCCCTGAGCAGGTCCAGGTAGGCCTTTCATTTAACCATGTTTATGAAGGTTTTCCTGTGAGGCTTATAGCTTGGGCTATGACCGTAGGGAATGCTGTCACTGACAGCCCAGTGTGACCTGAGGGTGAGTGGTTCTAGCGTTTAATTTGAATTTGCTGGTTCTGACAGTTGTCACTGCCACCTGGCATGCACTCCCCTTAGCATGGCAGCATGGGTATATCGTTCCCCAAAGCGTCAATCGATGCAGTGCGAGTTCCCTTTCGAAAGGGAACGTCTCAGGTTACGACTGTAACCTATGTTCCCTGAGAACAGGGAACGAGACACTGCGTCTCCTTGCCATGCCTCGGGGCCTGCCTACTAAACAGTCCCTTCAGACGATAAGGTGATTGTCATGTTTGCAAGACGCCCTTTTATACTTGCAGGTCGCACATTAATCATTCACATTAATGATTCACGGGCTGTCGCCGGTCAATGTGATTGCCGTTATTTGATAGTGATTTCAGACACCTGTCACGCCTGAGGCATTCCCCAAAGCGTCAATCGACGCAGTGTCTCGTCCCCTGTTCTCAGGGAACATAGGTTACAGTCGTAACCTGAGACGTTTTATACCTCTCTTCAGATTAAATTGTATTTTGCGTGCCAGGCGAATAGACCTATCAAACTCCAGGAAGAGTACTGACAGACCAAGGCAGGGAGTTTGTGAATCAGGTTTGTATTTGCATTTGCTCAACTGTTTACTTTATTATTAATGTTTTTATATATATATATATAATTTATTTATTTATTTTTATTCTTTTTTTTATTATTATTATACCAATACATTTATTTTCTCCAGATGAACAAAGAAGTTTGTGAATTGTTCGGTATACAACGCAGTCTTTGTTCACCGTACCATCCACAAACCAATGAGTTAGTGGAACGAATGAATGGCACAATACAAAGGTAAGATTAGTAATTGTGAAAGTAAAAGTATTTATTCATTCATCTCGCAGGTATCATTGAATTGCATTTATGAGCCATAAAAACTTGATGTGTGAAATATAGGGTCTTTCTTTTTTATATATATATTTTTATTTATTTACTTTTTTAGAATTTGAAAGAAATGAAAGAGACTGTTTGTTAAGTGTAATATTGTAATTGAATAGTAGTCCTTGAAAACCAAAAATAGTGCTTGAATACTCCTTGAAATCCCTGGAATTTCAATTTACAGTATCTGTGTGAACCCTGCAAATAATACCTACAGTGGTGGCCTATGGGGCCTGAGCATATAGAAAAGTCAAACAAATTATACAGAGAAAGGGATGGATGACTGAAGGTGCACAATATACACCTATATGTTAAGTGGACCTGATAACATGGACAATGAATTTTCATACATTGGTAGGCATGAGTGCGGTTCATAGTACTTTAATAAAGCAGTGTTTTGCTTCAGTTACACATTGTATTGCAGAAAGTGGAAAGCAATACAGAACTTCACAAACCAAAATGTATAAGCAGTAGCTATATACCATTAAAGTAGTTTTTTTTTTCAGCGCCCTTGGAAAACTGTGTCAAGACAAACCACAAACATGGGACAAATACCGTGATGCTGTGCTGTTTAACATCTGGTCCAAAAAACAACTGACTAACACAGTATTCACAATTTTACCTAATGTTTGGAAAAGAGGCATGCTACTTAGAAGTTCCTGAATCTTTTAGTGTGAGTTAATTCACTGCATATCTATATCTTGTTTCAATCATTTTTAAATATCTACTTTTATATATAATTTCCTATTATTGTCCAGGTAACTGAAACAGTGGAAGATGTGCTCCAGGAAGAGCTAATCAAGCCCGCCATACAGATGAAGGAGCAAGTGTATGAGGCAGTGAAGAAAAATATGCAAGCCTCCAGGGACAAAATAAAAGCAAAAAAACAAGCTTCAAGGGCTGTAATTCACACCTTTTTTCTTGGGGAAAAGGTGCTCAGAAGGACCACTTTTTCTGGGCCTCCAGGTAAAACGGTTCCCCCTTTGTTCTCAGTGGAAGAGACTGATCTGTGGATGACAGTGTTTACACATAAAATTAGACACTTAAATACATCACCAGCATCGCTGCAGTGTGTTATAAATCCTCAAAAGGTTATATATAGGGGGGGAACCACTTTTTCTGGGCCTCCAGGTAAAACGGTTGTAATGATATTAGCTCAAAGGGGAAATATTAATAATAATCCATAATTACCAATTATGATTAATTATTAATATTTGGGTCAGTTAATTAGATTAACTTTGAGGTAAGCCAAATTAATATTACAATCAATCAATCAGTTCCAACTAACTGATTGATTATTAATTATTCTAAGAACAATGCATCTTTCATGGTCACTGAAAAATAATTATTCCTTAGCCTGTACAGCGCTTAGAGCATGTAACAAGATCAAGATCGTAAAAGGGACTTTGTATGCAAACAGAGAATCAGAAACCAAATGCATAATTGTGCACAAATTTTATTAACCCTCTGGGCTTCTTCGTATTATAGTCACACTTAGCTTCCTCCCGCCCGAAAACGGGCGAAGCCTTAAAATCTTACTTTACTTTGTCCCAGGATAATCAATCAAATATATTTTTGTTCTATAATGTTTTCTGATTATTATTTAGAATTTTTGGAATTTTTTATGATATTTTGCATTAATTATATAATTTTTATGAGCTATTTTTTCCATTAGAATTAATATATTATTTTTTATTTTTTTTATTTTTTTTTATTTTTCAATAAATGCAACATTTCACATCAAAATAGAGTGCAGGCCTAAAAAAAAAAAAATTTCAACTGAGAAGAGCGCCATCTAGTGGCTTCAAAATGTATTAATTTGTGTCATGTCCTATAACCGCCTATAGGCGGCCTATAGCTTTTTTATTTATTTATTTGATTTATTCCCATTCGGAAAGAAAAAAAATGATTACTAAGCAACCACTGAATGGAACAACACAAATTATATATCATTTTAAAGCTTAGCTTTTCTCAGCTTTTTAATGCATCTAATTACATTTATTAACTCCTAACGAGTGCTGAGTAATCCCTCTAAAACCGAGTGTACCGCCAGCAGGCGCCACCTAGCTGCGAAAATATTCTTTACCATATTTTTAAAAAATCTTGCCTTGATTAACACAAAGTTGATGTCATTTGAAAGCTTAGAGTCTGAACTTTACAGTGAATGTATCCACTTTGAAAAACTCTTAAGTATTGCTGAGTTATTTGCTGATAAATAGAATTTCTTTTTTTTTTCATAATCTATAAAATAATGTACTGCAATGTGTCAAAAACATCATACAGCTCATGAAACATTCTCAGATAATTGAAAATGGCACTTCATTTTTTACAGCATATTATTACAATTAAAATGAGCCCAAAATTAACATAATCTATTGCTTTTATGACAAGATATTCTTCATGGAGAAAATATTGCCCATGAGGGGGTGTCAAAGACTGTACAAAAAGGCTATCTCTTTTCCAAATGCTGTAACTTTTGATTCCTTTGTCCAAAAATTATTATTTTTTTATCCAGATGCAGCTAACATGTAGGGGTACTTCACTAAAAAAGAATTTTCCTCCTACCTTATTTCCTTCCTGAGTTATTCCATGACAAAAAAGAAAGATATGCAAAATCATAATAAAAATTATATATATATATTGTCTTTTATCCGCTGTTTCTTGGCAGGACAATGTCCAAATGTAATGTAATTTATATTTTCAAAAAATTTAAAAAGAGTTCTTTCAAACGATACCTACCTTTTGACTCTCCTTGCTATAGTTTTGGAGTTATTATGATTATATCATTTTTATATAGTTTGGGGCAAAATTTGCTGTTTCAGTCTTACCAGTTCATTTCTCTCTCTGTGTGTGTGTGTTTGTGTGTGTGGGTGTGTGTGTGTGTGGGGGGGAGGGTGTCTTATTTGCACTCTTGATGTTCTAGAGTGTCACCCCTTCATTGCTGTACACTTTTTTTAAGCACAGTGGCTGATCTGTAGCTTGTACCACCAAAAGTTTCTCTGAGTTTTCCTATTTTTTCGTATTTCCCATTCATTTCCTATGTCGCCCGTTTTCGGGCGGGAGGAAGCTAAGTGTGACTTTTTTTTTTTACGACCCTTTAACATATCAGAATCATCTCCTTGATTTTTTTGTGTGTTCATATAGGTAATAAAACAAAAGTCACCAAGTTTCACCCCCATCCGATGAAGCAAAAAAATTAAACAATTCGAAACGTTCAAGTTTTCGCCCGTTTTCGGGCGAAGAAGCCCAGAGGGTTAACTAAATCACAAACATGACTAAACTAAACAAACACACAAACATACATACATTCATCCATACATGCATAGGGGTGAGTGATGTGGAACCGGAAGCAGGAAATAGAAATATGGAAAAGATCTATTTAACATTGAAAAGAACCATAAGCTTATCTTCAGAGCACCTCATTAAAGTATACTTGCATGCTTGCATGAAACTAAGAAAGATTCTTGTAATACTAATATGTTGCACAGCTATCAGCATATCATGTACATAATCATTTGGATCTTTGAAGTACCAATTTATAGAGACCAAACATGTGGGTTATATAATAAGATATATAGTATCAAAGAGATAATAGTATTAAAGATAATAGTATTAAAAGACACCACACAAGACAATAAACTCACGAAATGTTCTGGAATGCATGTTAATTTCAGGTTAATCAGTTCATCGATAAATGAATGCAGGAGAGTCTGTATTAACCCTCTGGGGTCTGGGCTGTTTTCTGGGCCCTGGAGGTGTTCTGACATGCTCTGACATTTGTGCTTATTTCTGTTACTTGTGACATTTTCATGGCTAAAGTCTAATTACACTGTATTCAGCACAAACTCTGCTACAATAATATATCAGCAGCATGTGTGTAAAAGTTTGTAGTTTTGAGATAATGACATTTATGCGTGGTTTGTGAAAATACAAAAAAAAATTCTCACTGAAATAAGGTCATGAAACCCATACTGATTATTTCTTCACAAGACTTTTGAAAATTGTATGACGTAGCCTAGAATATTTGCTCTAAAACTATGTGAAAATCACCCTGACTGCTCATTCAGATAAGACAATATATTGATTTAAAAATTTTACGACGTGTTTTGTGTGACAAAGCTTTATGCGGGAGCTCATTAATATGTAAGCTTTTCACACCTGAGAAAGACAAAGACCCTCCCCTAACGGCCCTATTAGGAGCTATCAGGCCCTATCATTGTGAGCAACCTTGCACAAAGAATGAGGAGATTTAAAAAAGAATGGCTTTTAGATTGTTTGATTTATTTACAACACAACATAATCCAAAGATACACAACAAATGACAAAAAAGCACTCAGTGAAACCAATGATCCAAAGACAGAGACCTTTGTGCCATTCCTAAAAACATTGTACATACCTTTCATTTCCAAGGTGTTTGATTTTCACTTTACCAGGTTCATGTACAGAGACTCATGTGAATGTTGAAGTCAGCAGGAGTGGCATCTGGGCCCTGAAAAAAAAAAAGTGAACATACTGATATCAAGAGAAAGGCCTGCACGATTTTGGGAATACATTTTAGATTTTTCTGGTTAAAATTGCTTTTTAAAATTCACAGAATACACACACACACAAATGTTTCCAACAATATATAAAATAATGAACACCAGGTTTGTTGTGCCTTGTAGGCATAGGCTATGCGCAGTGCTGCATAAAATAATAATAACAATAACCATAGCAGCCAATAAATCTTCCAAAATATTTCAGTAACAACTAAGCTAGAGAAAAATATATTGATTATCATGTTACTTCAAATGTTTCCATTCGTTATGATGATATGAAATGAGATAATAGTAAAAACATGAAGCCGTTTGGTGCGTTTTGCTTTTCGAATGTATCAAATATGATACATTCAAACGCGATCGCGCTCAAATATAAAACATTATGGTTACCATATACATATCTACGTTTGAGCAGATATCCACAAACACAGTAACAGTAAACACGGGTCTAAATATTATAATATTCACCATATATCTAGCAACAGTTCAACTGCAATGTGAAATTTATGCAACAATAACAAACTAATATGTGAGAATGTCTTACCTTACATCTTTCTTGTCTTCAAATCGCATTCTTCTTCTTCTGAGGTAGCCTAAATCCAATGTAAGCTCACGGCGCGTCTTTCAAACTCGACGAAAAGCAGAGACTTGTGAAGTGTTTTGCTGCTTTGTTTTTGAGGTAACGAGCACGTTCGCGTTCCATGTGGAGATTTGCATGTGAATATCTTTTGCGAGAGTGGGCGTGTTCAAATTAAAAATAATTAGGAAGTGTTTGAGAAGCTGGACATCTTGTTGGTTTTATACAAATTACTTAAACAGAGAATATTTGTTTTCAGTTTGAATCCGATCATTTAAAAGTACACACTTAAATGTTTATAAAGGTATATGGCTCATAAATGTGTGACAAGTATTCGCTGAGTTTTGTTTCAGTTTATAGACGTGCTCAAGAAAAAAAAGTTCACTGCGACGGAGAGGCAGAACGGACACCCTGTTTATTTTCTTTATTTTACAAAAGCACAATGTTTTGATTTGATTGTAAGTGGACACATACAAAAGTAAAAATATCACAGATTCTTTTTTTATATTTCTTTTTTCTGTATGACCATAAATGACGGAGTAATTTAAGTTTATTGTGCTACAATGTGAAGAAAATCCAGCAAAACGCGCCCGCGCATTTGCCGACCTCAGATGGTTAAGGATTGATTCTGTCTTTCCATTGTCTCTCTTTTAAGCATGGGATACATTCTTTAACACTCATAAAACCTTATCTGATCGTGGTCATGACAACTAGGACCGTCTTGCCCTGTTTGGGGGAAGATGGGATTCCAGAGTGGAGTGTAAAGATTTTTATGGTACATATGCCAAATAAATGTGTCTGATTTGGTCTCAGTTGCTACACGGTTCCCCCTGTGTTCTCAGTGGAAGAGACTGATCTGTGGATGACAGTGTCTACACATAAAAGATGACACTTAAATACATCATCAGCATCGCTGTAGTGTGTTATAAATCCTCAAAAGGTAATATACAGGACCACTTTTTCTGGGCCTCCAGGTAGACGAGTATCATAAAATATCATAAATGAAAATAACAAAGAGTACTTATTGTGCAGTACAATATAGTTTATATATGTGTGCAGCAAAACTGACAAAAACAAGACACACACACACACACAGTAATAATAATAAAAAGAACAAATACGATGTACATCTGATTGAGCAATTCTCATTCTATACTTTAAAATCCGTATGTAATTGCAATAAAAGAGTATTAGAAGAGGATTAAGAAGGCAGAGAAGGTAGGAAAAAGATTATGACATAAGAATTTAAGATCATTCTTAAATTTAAAGTGGGAAATGAAATTACAGCAGTTAGCCCGATCACGCTGACGACTGGTTTGAAGAAAGCAATTGGGGAAATAGAAATGGTGAAGGTGTTGCGTGATGGGAGTCTATTGGTGAAATGCAAAAATGCTGAGCAGAAAAATAAAACTATGAATCTGCAAACAGTGTGTAAAAAAGAAATAGCGGAAAAAATAATAATTGGTGAGAAGAGAGGAGCTAAGGGAGTGATAACAGGAATTCCCATAGAAGAGAATCTGGAAGAACTATGAAAAGTGATGAAAGGAGGAATGATCACAGAAATGAGATGAATGCAGGCTTTCAGGAATGGGGACTGATAGTGAGATAGTGAAAACTGATAGTGAGTCAGTACTGCTACAGTTTAAAGATGAGGTGCTTCCTATGAAAGTGATGGTAGGATATATGAGATTTAATGTCAGAGAATATGTACCTCCTCCATTAAGATGTTACAAATTTCAGCGATATGGACATACTGCAAATGTATGTAAAGGGAAACAGAGATGCGGAAGATGTGGAGGAGAACATGCATATGGAGAATGTGGAAACAATGTTACAATTAAGTGTTGTAATTGTGGAGGGAACCACACAGCAGCGTATGGGGGCTGTGAAGTAAGAAAAAGGCAGTAGAGGTTCAGAAAGTAAAATCAAATCAGAAAGTAACATATGCAGAGGCTGTGAAAATATGTAGCAATGAAAGAGGAAAAGATTAAGTTAATCAAAATACGACTGAAGCAGAAATGGGTCCAGGGCAGGAAAATATAGGAATATCAATGGGCAGGATAGTGCTTTTCTTAGCATATGTCATAAACTGTTCAGACCAAGCAAAAACAAAAACGGAGAAGATTAAAATCATTGTTAAGGCAGCAACTAAATTCCTAAACATGAAAGATTTGCCAGATGGAGGGACTCTTAACCAAAGTGGACACGGTGCACCTTGGACTTCCACCAAGATGATGGCCACACATTCCCACGTGGGCCAACCATTGCACAGGGAACCACCCTCCTTTCTGCTGGTCCCCAAACAGACAAGTAGTTAGTTCGGTACCGAGACTTTGCGTTCTGTTCTACCACGAGCGAGAGAAGCAGAGAAAAGTCAGGGCTGGGTCTGCCTCCTCCTATCTATTCCCATTACAGGAGAGATAGGAGCCTTGGCATATATCCAGGCCAGGGTCCCCTGCAGGAGTAGCCCTGGCCCGAATCCAGGCACACTTCGTCAACTGAAATGATGCAAGTTCCCACCTTCTGAGGAGTAAAACACAATAGGAGAACTGTTACTTAAAACAAGTTTTTAACTCGCTATCTGACTACTCGGGACCGCTCCGAGTGCATGGCATTGGAGAAGTCTCAGAGAAGGTAAGAGCTATGCAAGGAGGATGACCCCTTGCATTGCTCAGGAACCAGATGATCAAATTGTACCCCCCTCAGAAGCCGCACCGTGACGTGCCCATGATAACATCGTCACCCAGAAAGTTGGAGCGGAAGCCGCACCCCACAATTCTAGTGCAGGAGGGAAGTGACAAAATGACGAACATCTCAGGGGTTCTTATTTCTAAGAACGCCAACGAACAGGTTCTACTTCGGATCACAAGCAGGCCTCCAGTATGGAGGGGGCTCACGCAGAAGTATTAGTATCCATAGCTCTTTCAGAGGTAGATACTGAACCACCACAACCAAGCTGCCGTTTAGGGCTCAGTGCGGGTGCCATCGATGCCCATCTCTGAGTGACTCAGAGGAAGTCAGAAGGCTCTCGAGGAATAAGTCTAGTTGGGCCGGAACGGGGCAACTGAAGACTGTTCCATTCTGACATAGCACGCTGACGTGCAAGAAAGCTCACCGGGGAACGCCCTTAGTGTGAACCCTGGCGTCAGTTCGTTCCGATACAACCACTATCCCCAGTGAAAAGATAGGGGAATACCCAAAGCAGCACGGATGACCCAGTGCAGCCCCGACACCTAGGGGGATGGGATTTCCACTCTCTTATGGCATTATTGAGCAGGCCAGAGTTCTACTGTGGAGAAGCGTACCCAGCTTCAGCCCCATCTGAGGTAGTTGCAGGAGATTTTGGACCAGCGAGGAAGCCCTTGAATTATCCTCGCTGAAACTCTAGGCGAAAAGACGCCAATGTAGTCTGACACGCCCAACTTAACTGACTACATGCCCGTTATACATGGCCTCTGCACTCATGTCCCCAGATCTGGTCTAGAGTCACTGACTCGAAAACCAAGACCTGTACACGGTTAAGGGTTTGGTAGCACACCACGTGAGTGTGCTACTCTGCCATGGCCACTAGTGAATCTGGTCATAAAGTCAATGTTGAAGCAGTCAACACATGGAGGAAACCATCCAGGATGGCTGCGTCTCACACATGCCCCGGGAGCCTCTGAAATTAATCAGTGGGACCCTTTCTCACCCCAACACTGACCGGACATGTCCCCTTAGGAACATGTAAACCAAGTTCACCTCCAGACTAAGAAAGGTTCCACTCTGTTTAGAAAAGGAACCCCTCTCAGTTGACCTGCGAACCCCACTGGCTATGCAGCACTCGTAGGGTAAGGACCCGTACCAAGACCTCCACCCCAGATGCCAGGCACGGGATGACCCATGTCTCGCGGAAGAGTGGAGCCCAAAGTACTGATCCAGCAGATCCTTCGTTGCAACCACTGAAGGACCACAGTTTTGCCTGCTGTGTGAAAACTGAACGGGGGCTTTTTATCTTCCAAAAAAGGCCTGAACAGTAAACACAGATCCCAATGAACTCACTGTAACCCAAGTATTACAGAAACGAGTTTCCATATCGGCTGGAGGAATGGCCTCACCGCAACCCTCACCAGTGGGAAGCGATGACCACGCTCGTCACGGTACTACCTGCACACATAGTGACACAAGCAGCACCGGACCGAACAGGTGCCAGACGAACTGAATCGCCTTAGCCGAGTCAAAAATACACGAACCAATCGAGACAACTGACCACCCCAAAAGGCTCAGCGTATCAGACCTACTCAGAATGAGGCAACTGTTCGGAGGCAGAGACCTAGCTTCAGAGAGCCCGTAGGCGGCCAAAGACCAGGTCTGCCTCCTTAGTTAGCAGCAGAGTGCATGAGAAGGCATGAGCGGGTCCTCGAACGAATTACTGCTAACTAATGAAGCTGAGTCTCTAGCATAAGGAAAAAAGCTGAAACAGCCAGGAACACCTCACGGCACTACACCGGTGAATCAACAGAATTCCAGATACCATCAACCACAACTTCAGTAAACAGGGACTCTACTCGGAAGGCCCGTAGGCGGCCCGAGACTGAATCATGTGTACATGTAAGTGCACTTACCCATTTCCCTCGTTTCAGAGGATCTCAAAATAGCGTGAGACGCCCAACCAATACCGAATTGCCATAATGAGGGCTGGTGATACAGACGTGGCTGTTGGTGTCAGGCTCCTGGGTTGCACACCTACAGCTCACCTCTGCTAATGCTCAGGGATAAAGAAATTTGCTCTTTCTTTGAAAATGTAGGTACCGCTGGCCCCACTTTACGGGGAGCCAGCGGCGGAACAGACATAAAAAAAACAGACATAAACAAACAATGACTCCCCCCGGTCCTCCACCGAGGTGAGGGAGTGAACCGGTACCATCTCCAAGAACAAAATCCCATCCCTGGGCGGCCCACCTCACTAGCGCTTGCGCTTGTGCTTACCACCTGGCTTGGCAGCACCTGAGGTGGGCTGGGCGCTACGTCTGCATCTGGATCCACGCTGAAAGGCTGCTGCACGTGCTTAGCGGCAGAAGAGGCGGAAGCAGGGGGACGCCCTCGGCGACGGGCAGGCGGAGGATCTACCCCTGACGGCCGGGTGGAGGCAGCAGCAGGCCGTTGGGGAAGGATGTGCCAGATGGCCTCCATCTGCTTCTGTACAGTGGAGAACTGTTGGGCGAAGTTCTCCACCGCGTCTCCGAATAACCCAACCTGGGAAATGGGGGAGTCCAGGAACCGAACCTTGTCCGCTTCCCTCATATCCGCCAGGTTGAGCCAGAGATGGCGCTCCTGGACCACCAAGGTGGACATCGCCAGACCGATCGCGCGAGCTGCAATCTTTGTACCCCGGAGGGACAAATCGGTTGCAGTGCGGAGCTCACCCATGAGCTCACAATCTGCACTACTCTCGTGCATGTCCATGAGTCCCTGGGCCTGGTGGACCTGAAGCAACGCCATGGCATGCAGCAAAGATGCGGCCTGCCCACAGGCCTTGTAAGCTCTGCCCACCAAAGCAGATGAGAACTTACAGGCCTTAGAGGGGAGAAGAGGGTCTCCCTTCCAGGAGGTAGCGGTCGCTGGACACAGTTGCATCGCAACAGACCGCTCCACTGGGGGGATCGCCTCTTAACCCTTATCTGCACCTCCATCGAGGGTAGTGAGGGAGGAGGAGCTACCAAGCCTGTTTCTGGCAGAGAACGGTGCCTTCCACGACCTAGTGAGCTCCTCATGCACTTCAGGAAAGAAAGGTACCGGAGCGGCGGGCTGAGAACCAGACCGGCCCGCTCCAAGAAACCAATCATCCAACTGAGACGGTTCGGGACGCGGTGGAGTATTCCACACGAGCCCGACCGCCTCGGCGGCCTTCTTGAGCATAGCCGTCATCGCAGGATCCAACATCGGCGTCGCCACCCTCCCGGAGGAGGGCAATGGCACCGAGTCTTCTTCCATCAAATCAAGCTCCCCCTCTGATGCCATCGTCAGGAGTCGCCCCAAAAGAAATGTCCGGTCGGTCCATCACAGAGGGACCGACGAATTCCTGCTGAGCTTCCCCCGGCTGCGATGCCTGAGAAACGGGAGGGATCCACGGGGCCCCACCGGGTGGATTACCCCTCACCGTAACTCTCAGATCACCCGTACCCTGCGGCATTCCAGGTTTCCCCTGGGAGGTTAACCTAGAATGGGGCAAAGGCACGGGGACTACACTTCCGCGTTTAACGGAAGCGAGTCTCGATCTTAGCACCGAGATGAACATATCCCTGCAATGAGGACATGAATCATCCACAAGAGCCGCTTCAGCGTGCTGAATGCCCAGGTACGTGACGCAGCTCTCGTGGCCGTCAGAGGACGACAGAAACCGACCGCAACCAGAACGCACGGATGAAATGGCATCTTGAAAAAGACACACAAATCACAACCGTGTTTTCTCTTTTAGAAATGGGACCTGTCACCAGTGCCAGAGCACACAGGGGAACAACCGCGGCAACACTCGAAAGTGAAGCACTCCCTACTTCCGCCCTCAACTGCATCAACAAAACACTCTTACTAAGAAGAAAATGCTGTGGAAACAGCTGAAGAGAGCTTCCGTAGCTCGCGACCACCGCTGCAACTGCTGTAAACACCGACACCTGGAGAGTCTTCCAGAAGAACACCGGCACACTCGTTGTATAGTCGCTCGATCAGAGACCATCAGAATGAACCGATCAGCTCCGAAAGCAAAAGACAACTGGTAGGTGCATCCACTTCCATGTTCATACCCGCAGGGTAGGCGGGGCGTTGATTATGCACCTGCCAAAGCTTGTTGGCTTGATTTTTTTTTTTTTTTTTTTTTTAATTTAACATACAGACATACAGACCAAAATAGTGCAGTAACGAACAATCTAGTAATTCCATAATTCCAGAAGTGAAATAAAAGTGTGTAAATGTATAGGTGTGTGTGGGTGGGTGTGAGTGTGTGTGTGTGTGTGTGTGTGTGTGTGTGTGTGTGTGTGTGTGTGTGTGTGTGTGTATGCATAAGCAAAGTAACCATTTATTATTTATTACCATCTTCATTAACATCACCACCACCACTCCTCACTACCATCATACTACCAACATTGTATTAGTCAAATTTTATTTTTATTTTTATTTCTATTTCTATCTTTTCTCCTATGTAACAATTACCATTGTCAGCACTCTCTTTAGATAAAACAATGTTTAGATAGTAAGATAATAATAGAAGATAATATAATAAGATAATATAAGATAACCCTCCCCCACATCTCTTCAGTCCCTATTTTCTCCTATACTATTTTTATTTTATTTTTTATTATGTTATGTGTAGTGTCTAAGGTGCATTAAAAGAAGGGGTACAGTGTGAGAGTGTCTCAACTTCGGACAGAGATGCTGTCCTATGGAAACCACTTCTTGCCTGTCTTGCCTGCCTGAGTGTTTATGAGGTTTTTCAATGTGTGTATATATATATATATATATATATATATAATTATTTTTTCTTTTCTTTTTTTTCTATTCTACGATGGGGTGCATTAAAAACACATGAAAAGATTAGGGGGGAATTGGAAATAATCAATTGATTTAACCATAGCAGTAGTGATAACAATGAACACCAGGTTAGTAATTCCAAAACAGCATTAATAATAATAAAAATAATAATAATAATAATAATTAAAGCTGCAAGCAGCATTTATCGGGGTTCAAGCTATTAAGGATTTTAAGGTTTTTAAGCACAAAAGCATCAAAAGTTAATAAGTTTTATTTAGCAAGCATGTAACCACTGACATAATAGATGGAAAACACCATTTACAGCCAATACAGGCAATGTACCATAGGAAATATATGGTTTTAAAGCTTTTTAACAGTTATAGCTCCAACTATTCTCCGATCTCCAGAAAATTTTGCACGTTTGTTAATGATGTTATATTACATATGCTTACCAATTTTTGTGAAGTTCTGAGTTTTCATTTAGGATTTATAGGCTTTTTAGTCTATTTTGCCACGCCAATTTTATAAATGACCCTATTACAGCCATCCAAATACAAAAATTCAACTTTTTTTTTGATAATTATTGATCTAGAGAGTCCATAGAATTGTCCTAGTCTCATTTGGTTCCGATCGGGCGAAAAACCTAGGACTAGTTCGCAAAAGTAGGTTTTTAACATAATTACAAATATTTAATGAACGGTTTGATTGACAGCAATGGTTCTTGAGGCAAAGTTGTTCAGCATGAGCAGATCTATCAAATGCTATGCATTTTGTGACAATAAGTGTAACACCACGTGATTACAGAGCCATAAAACTCGTTAGCGCCAACTAGTGGCCGATTTCTTTCAAAATTCTTACAGACCTCTAGGCCCATGAGTTGAACATGCCCATCGAGTTTTGTTCCGATCGGCCTCCGTTAACCTTGTCTTATAGGTGCTCAAATTTCATTGGCCGACGGCGGCCATGTTTTTTGAGATACACCAATGTCCTCATAGATATACATGGGGCCTTGGACCAAGACACTGCATACCAATTTTCAAGTCAATCGGACTAACGGTCAGGTGGTTACAGCCTGTTTTATGTTTTTTTAATGTTATAGCGCCACCTAGTGCTCAATCGACGCGATTTTTTTACTGTCACCTCATACTGAGCTCATACATATGTGTACCGAGTTTGGTGAAAATATCTCATTTTGTTCACGAGTTATAGCCATTTTAGTAAAATTAGCTCCGCCTCCTGCGAACGTTTTGACGCATTTTAGCAACTGTGGATCGAAATTTCAACTTTTTCTCAATAATTATTGATATGTAGACTCCAGAGAACATTTCTGCACTGGTTTGGTTCTGATCGGGCGAAAAACCAGGGACTAGTTTGCAAAAGTAGGTTTTGGACAAAATTCAAAATGGTGGAAAAATTTGCATATCGGAAATGAAATCGGAGATAAACATTTTATTCGTCAGGTGTCCAGTTTTCCAATGATATAAGACACTTGAGTCTACGACATACGGTCTAGGAGTTATGAACAGTTTTGCGCTTTTGGTCGCTATAGCGCCACCTATGGGCCAATCGGGGTCATACTCTCTGAACCTCTCCTCGATTTTTGTACTACCATCTGGCAAAGTTTCAAGGTTCCAGCTCTTACGGTTTGGGCTGCACGATGCGTTTTACGGCAGAAGAAAAATAATAATAATTAAAGCTGCAAGCAGCATTTATCGGGGTTCAAGCAATTAAGGCCTTTAAGGCCTTAAAGCACAAAAGCATCAAAAGCTATTAAGTTTTATTTAGCAAGCATGTAACCACTGACATAATTGATGGAAAAGACCATTTACAGCCAATACAGGCAATGTACCATAGGAAATACATGGTTCTAAAGCTTTTTAACAGTTATAGCGCCACCTATTGTCCGATCTCCATGAAATTTTGCATGCTTGTTAATGATGTTATTTTACATATGCTCACCAATTCTTGTGAAGTTCTGAGTTTTCATTTAGGATTTATAGGCTTTTTAGTGTATTTTGCCACGCCCATTTTATAAATGACCCTATTACAGCCATCCAAATGCAAAAGTTCAACTTTTTTTTGATAATTATTGATCTAGAGAGTCCATAGAATTGTCCTAGACTCGTTTGGTTCCGATCAGGCGAAAAACCTAGGACTAGTTCGCAAAAGTAGGTTTTTAACATAATTATGAATATTTAATGAACGGTTTGATTGACAGCAATGGTTCTTGAGGCAAAGTTGTTCAGCATGAGCAGATCTATCAAATGATATTCTTTTTTTGACAATAAGTGTAACACCACGTGATTACAGAGACGTAAAACTCGTTAGCGCCAACTAGTGGCCGATTTCTTTCAAAATTCTTACAGACCTCTAGGGCCATGAGTCGAACATGCCCAGCGAGTTTCGTTCCGATCGGTCTCCGTTAACCTTGTCTAATAGGTGCTCAAACTTCATTGGCCAATGGCGGCCATGTTTTTCGAGATACACCAATGTCCTCATAGACATACATGACCCCTTGGACCAAGACACTGCATACCAAATTTCAAGTCATTCGGAAAAACGGTCAGGTGTCTATACGTCTTTTTTGTTTTATAGCGCCACCATGTGGCCAATCGACGCATTTTTTTTACTGTGACCTCAGATTGACCTCCTACATATGTGTACCAAGTTTGGTGAAGTTTACTAAATTACTTCTTGAGTTATAGCCATTTTAGTAAAATAGGCTCCTCCCACAGCGATAATTTTGCACCCCCTAGCGACCGTGAATGGAAATTTCCACTTTTTTTCGATAATTATTACTTTACAGACTCCAAAGAACATTTCTGCACTGGTTTGGTTCCGATCGGGCGAAAAACCACAGACTAGTTTGCAAAAGTAGGTTTTTGACAAAATTAAAAATGGCGGAAAAATTTGCATACCGGAAATGAAATCGGAGATATACATTTTGTCCGTCTTGACCAAAGGATTACAGTGATATAAGACACTTGAGTCTACGACAAACCGTCTAGGAGTTATTAGCGATTTCATACTTTTGCTTACTATAGCGCCACCTATTGGCCAATTGGGGTCATAATTTGATAACCTCTCCTCGATTTTTGTACTACCATCTGGCAAAGTTTCAAGTCTCCAGCACTTACGGTTTGGGCTGCACGATGCGTTTTACGGCGGAAGAATAATAATAAAAATTAAAGCTGCAAGCAGCATTTATCGGGGTTCAAGCAGTTAAGGCCTTTAAGGCATTTAAGCACAAAAGCATCAAAAGTTATTAAGATTTATTTAGCAAGCATGTAACCACTGACATAATAGATGGAAAAGACCATTTACAGCCAATACAGGCAATTTGCCATGGGATATATATGGTTTTAAAGCTTTTTAACAGTTATAGCGCCACCTATGGTCCGATCTCCATAAAATTGTTTACTGTGACCTCAAATTGAACCCATACACATGTGTACTGAGTTTGGTGAAGATATCTCATTTACTTCTTGAGTTATAGCCATTTGAGTAAAATAGGCTCCTCCCACAACGATTTGCCACATTCTAGAATTATTTAATATGATTCTAGCATGATTTACTATCATATACCATGTTCCAGAAGGATTTATTAGGATTCTAGCATGATTTACCTTGATACACCTCATTTCAGTATTATTTACTATGATTTACAATGTTTCTAGCATGATTAACCACATTACTGGCATATATGTGAAGTGTCAGTGCAAATGAGGTGATGAACACTGACAAAATATTATTGTGTTATAATAGTTAGTTATATACGTGATTTTTAGTGTGTGTCCAAGTATGAATGCAAAAGCACATGTAAAATATTTCATTATTAAGTAGAATGGCCAGCAGAGTAGAAGACCACTTATTGGCTCACTTTCACTTTAAACCAGTTTTCTGCACTAAAGCAAACCAGTTTTTCCATGTTAACTCAATGCATGCTTACACACACACACACACACACACACACACACACACACACACACACACACACACACACACACATACACACACAGCATAGTTAACCATGATTTACCATGATATACCACGTTCTAGTATTATTTACCAGGAGATAAACGACAATCTAGTATTATTTACTTTGATTTACCATGTTTCTAGCCTGATTTATCACATTACTAGCAATTATTTGAAGTGTCAGTGCAAATAAAGTGGTTAACACTGACAAAATATGATTGTGTTATAATAGTTATTGCTATATAAGTGATTTTTTTAGCGTGTATTCAAGTATGAATGCAAGCACATGTTGAAATATTTCATTAATAAGTAGAATGGCCAGCAGAGGGCAGTAGAAGACCACTTATTGGCTCACTTTCACTTTAAACCAGTTTTCTGCACTAAAGCAAACCAGTTTATCCATGTTAACTCAATGCATGCTTACACACACACACACACACACACACACACACACACACACACACACACACACACACACACACACACAGCATAGTTAACCATGATTTACCATGATTTACCACATTACTAGCAATTATTTGAAGTGTCAGTGCAAATAAAGTGATTAACACTGACAAAATATGATTATGTTATAATAGTTATTGCTATATAAGTGATTTTTAGTGTGTATTCAAGTATAAATGCAAGCACATGTGGAAAAATTTAATTAATAAGTAGAATGGCCAGCAGAGGGCAGTAGAAGACCACTTATTGGCTCACTTTCACTTTAAACCTCATGATTTTGACCAGTTTTCTGCACTAAAGCAAACCAGTGTTTCCATGTTAACTCAATAATGCATACTTGCTACATATGCTACACACAATAATGCTACACACACACACACACACACACACACACACACACACACACACACACACAATGTTTCAGTGATATTGGTGTCACATTCACCTTCATCACATTCACCTTCTGTCTTCATCACATTCACCATCTGTCGTCATCACCGGCACCTGCTCCTCATCACCCTCCTCATCATCACCTGCTCCTCATCATCATAACCGTCACCTGTTGTCCTTGTCTTGATCTGTGTATTTAAGTTCCCCTCTCATCCATTATCATTGTCGGTTATTGTTTGTGCACTAGCACTCTGTTATGTTTGTTTTCATGTTGGAAAATAAAACCTTTGTTATATTTGTACCACACACACACACACACACACACACACACACACACACACACACACACACACACACACACACACCATCATTTATCATGATTTACCATGGCTGATACCAATACCAATATGAGAAAATGACTATTTTAAACAGCAGGGGGCAGTAAAATACCACTTATTGGCTTAACATGCCATTAATTCATATCATTTTCACCTTTTTAACTGTTATAGAGGCAAATTTTGTCCGATCTGTCTGAAAATTTTCATGCTTGTTCAGGGTGATATTTCACACGTTCTGACTTGTTTTTAAGAAGGTCTGAGCATTGATTAAAGAGATATAGGCTTTCGGGGACACTTGGTAAAGGCCAGATTTTGAAGTGAACCTATTATAGCTATCCAAATGAAGTAGTTCAACTTTTTCTGACAATTATTGATCTAGTGAGTCCAGAGAATTGTATTGCACTAGTTTTGAACATTATGATATGAAAATTATATGATCAGAGATGGAAAAGACCATTTACAGCCAATACAGGCAGTTTACCATAGGAAATATATGATTTTAAAGCTTTTTAACAGTTATAGCGCCACCTATCGTCCGATCTCCATAGAATTTTTCATGCTTGTTAATGATGTTATGTCACATATGCTGACCAATTTTTGTGAAGTTCTGAGTTTTTATTTAGGATTTATAGGCTTTTTAATGTATTTTGACACGCCCATTTTATAAATTACCCTATTACAGCCATCCAAATGCAAAAGTTCAACTTTTTTTTGATAATTATTGATCTAGAGAGTCCAGAGAATTGTCCTAGACTGGTCTGGTTCCGATCGGGCAAAAAACCTAGGACTAGTTCGCAAAAGTAGGTTTTTAACATATTAATGAATAATTAATGAACAGTTTGATTGACAGCAATGGTTCTTGAGGCAAAGTTGTTCAGGATGAGGAGATCTATCAAATGATATGCATATTGTGTGGATATTTGTAACACCACGTGATTACAGAGCCGTAAAACTCGTTAGCGCCAACTAGTGGCCGATTTCTTTCAAAATTCTTACAGACCTTTAGGGCCATGAGCCGAACATGCCCATTGAGTTTCGTTCCGATCGGCCTCCGTTAACCTTGTCTAATAGGTGCTCAAACTTCGTTGGCCAATGGCGGCCATGTTTTTTGAGATACGCCAATGTCCTCATACACATACATGGCACCTTGGACCAAGACACTGCATACCAATTTTCAAGTCAATCGGACTAACGGTCAGGTGGTTATAGCCTGTTTTATGTTTTTTTCATTTTATAGCGCCACCATGAGGCCAATCGTCGCGATTTTTTTACTGTGACCCCAGAGTAAGCTCATACACATGTGTACCAAGTTTGGTGAAGATACCTCATTTACATCGGGAGTTATAGCCATTTTAGTAAAGTAGGCCCCTCCCACAACGTACGTTTTGGCGCCCCTTAGCGACCGTGAATCGAAATTTCCACTTTTTTTCCATAATTATTGATATTCAGTCTCCAGAGAACATTTCTGCACTAGTTTGGTTCCAATCGGGCAAAAAACCAGGGACTAGTTCGCAAAAGTAGATTTTTGACAAAATTCAAAATGGCGGAAAATCTATCATGGCGGAAATGAAATCGGAGATATACGTTTTGTTCGTCAGGCGTCCAGCTTTCCAATGATATAAGACACTTGAGTCTACGACATACGGTCTAGGAGTTATGAGCAGTTTCGCGCTTTTGGTTGTTATAGCGCCACCTATGGGCCAATCGGGGTCATAATCTCTGAACCTTTCCTCGATTTTTGTACTACCATCTGTCAAAGTTTCAAAGTTCCAGCTCTTACGGTTTGGGCTGCACGATGCGTTTTACGGCGGAATAATAATAATAATAATAATAATTAAAGCTGCAAGCAGCATTTATCGGGGTTCAAGCAGTTAAGGCCTTTAAGGCATTTAAGCACAAAAGCATCAAAAGTTATTAAGATTTATTTAGCAAGCATGTAACCACTGACATAATAGATGGAAAAGACCATTTACAGCCAATACAGGCAATTTGCCATGGGATATATATGGTTTTAAAGCTTTTTAACAGTTATAGCGCCACCTATGGTCCGATCTCCATAAAATTGTTTACTGTGACCTCAAATTGAACCCATACACATGTGTACTGAGTTTGGTGAAGATATCTCATTTACTTCTTGAGTTATAGCCATTTGAGTAAAATAGGCTCCTCCCACAACGATTTGCCACATTCTAGAATTATTTAATATGATTCTAGCATGATTTACTATCATATACCATGTTCCAGAATGATTTATTAGGATTCTAGCATGATTTACCTTGATACACCTCATTTCAGTATTATTTACTATGATTTACAATGTTTCTAGCATGATTAACCACATTACTAGCAATTATGTCAAGTGTCAGTGCAAATGAGGTGATGAACACTGACAAAATATTATTGTGTTATAATAGTTAGTTATATACGTGATTTTTAGTGTGTGTCCAAGTATGAATGCAAAAGCACATGTAAAATATTTCATTATTAAGTAGAATGGCCAGCAGAGGGCACTAGAAGACCACTTATTGGCTCACTTTCACTTTAAACCAGTTTTCTGCACTAAAGCAAACCAGTTTTTCCATGTTAACTCAATGCATGCTTACACACACACACACACACACACACACACACAAACACACACACACACACACACACACACACACACACATACACACACAGCATAGTTAACCATGATTTACCATGATATACCACGTTCTAGTATTATTTACCAGGAGATAAACGACAATCTAGTATTATTTACTTTGATTTACCATGTTTCTAGCCTGATTTATCACATTACTAGCAATTATTTGAAGTGTCAGTGCAAATAAAGTGATTAACACTGACAAAATATGATTGTGTTATAATAGTTATTGCTATATAAGTGATTTGTTTAGTGTGTATTCAAGTATGAATGCAAGCACATGTTGAAATATTTCATTAATAAGTAGAATGGCCAGCAGAGGGCAGTAGAAGACCACTTATTGGCTCACTTTCACTTTAAACCAGTTTTCTGCACTAAAGCAAACCAGTTTATCCATGTTAACTCAATGCATGCTTACACACACACACACACACACACACACACACACACACACACACACACATACACACACAGCATAGTTAACCATGATTTACCATGATATACCACGTTCTAGTATTATTTACCAGGAGATAAACGACAATCTAGTATTATTTACTTTGATTTACCATGTTTCTAGCCTGATTTATCACATTACTAGCAATTATTTGAAGTGTCAGTGCAAATAAAGTGATTAACACTGACAAAATATGATTGTGTTATAATAGTTATTGCTATATAAGTGATTTTTTTAGTGTGTATTCAAGTATGAATGCAAGCACATGTTGAAATATTTCATTAATAAGTAGAATGGCCAGCAGAGGGCAGTAGAAGACCACTTATTGGCTCACTTTCACTTTAAACCAGTTTTCTGCACTAAAGCAAACCAGTTTATCCATGTTAACTCAATGCATGCTTACACACACACACACACACACACACACACACACACACACACACACACACACACACACACACCACACAGCATAGTTAACCATGATTTACCATGATTTACCACATTACTAGCAATTATTTGAAGTGTCAGTGCAAATAAAGTGATTAACACTGACAAAATATGATTGTGTTATAATAGTTATTGCTATATAAGTGATTTTAGTGTGTATTCAAGTTTAAATGCAAGCACATGTGGAAAAATTTAATTAATAAGTAGAATGGCCAGCAGAGGGCAGTAGAAGACCACTTATTGGCTCACTTTCACTTTAAACCTCATGATTTTGACCAGTTTTCTGCACTAAAGCAAACCAGTGTTTCCATGTTAACTCAATAATGCATACTTGCTACATATGCTACACACAATAATGCTACACACACACACACACACACACACACACAAATGTTTCAGTGATATTGGTGTCACATTCACCTTCATCACATTCACCTTCTGTCTTCATCACATTCACCATCTGTCGTCATCACCTGCACCTGCTCCTCATCACCCTCCTCATCATCACCTGCTCCTCATCATCATAACCGTCACCTGTTGTCCTTGTCTTGATCTGTGTATTTAAGTTCCCCTCTCATCCATTATCATTGTCGGTTATTGTTTGTGCACTAGCACTCTGTTATGTTTGTTTTCATGTTGGAAAATAAAACCTTTGTTATATTTGTACCACACACACACACACACACACACACACACACACACACACACACACACACACACACACACACACACACACACACCATCATTTATCATGATTTACCATGGCTGATACCAATACCAATATGAGAAAATGACTATTTTAAACAGCAGGGGGCAGTAAAATACCACTTATTGGCTTAACATGCCATTAATTCATATCATTTTCACCTTTTTAACTGTTATAGAGGCAAATTTTGTCCGATCTGTCTGAAAATTTTCATGCTTGTTCAGGGTGATATTTCACATGTTCTGACTTGTTTTTAAGAAGGTCTGAGCATTGATTAAAGAGATATAGGCTTTCGGGGACACTTGGTAAAGGCCAGATTTTGAAGTGAACCTATTATAGCTATCCAAATGAAGTAGTTCAACTTTTTCTGACAATTATTGATCTAGTGAGTCCAGAGAATTGTATTGCACTAGTTTTGAACATTATGATATGAAAATTATATGATCAGAGATGGAAAAGACCATTTACAGCCAATACAGGCAGTTTACCATAGGAAATATATGATTTTAAAGCTTTTTAACAGTTATAGCGCCACCTATCGTCCGATCTCCATAGAATTTTTCATGCTTGTTAATGATGTTATGTCACATATGCTGACCAATTTTTGTGAAGTTCTGAGTTTTTATTTAGGATTTATAGGCTTTTTAATGTATTTTGACACGCCCATTTTATAAATTACCCTATTACAGCCATCCAAATGCAAAAGTTCAACTTTTTTTTGATAATTATTGATCTAGAGAGTCCAGAGAATTGTCCTAGACTGGTCTGGTTCCGATCGGGCAAAAAACCTAGGACTAGTTCGCAAAAGTAGGTTTTTAACATATTAATGAATAATTAATGAACAGTTTGATTGACAGCAATGGTTCTTGAGGCAAAGTTGTTCAGGATGAGGAGATCTATCAAATGATATGCATATTGTGTGGATATTTGTAACACTACGTGATTACAGAGCCGTAAAACTCGTTAGCGCCAACTAGTGGCCGATTTCTTTCAAAATTCTTACAGACCTTTAGGGCCATGAGCCGAACATGCCCATTGAGTTTCGTTCCGATCGGCCTCCGTTAACCTTGTCTAATAGGTGCTCAAACTTCGTTGGCCGATGGCGGCCATGTTTTTTGAGATACGCCAATGTCCTCATAGACATACATGGCACCTTGGACCAAGACACTGCATACCAATTTTCAAGTCAATCGGACTAACGGTCAGGTGGTTATAGCCTGTTTTATGTTTTTTTCATTTTATAGCGCCACCATGAGGCCAATCGTCGCGATTTTTTTACTGTGACCCCAGAGTAAGCTCATACACATGTGTACCAAGTTTGGTGAAGATACCTCATTTACATCGGGAGTTATAGCCATTTTAGTAAAATAGGCCCCTCCCACAACGTACGTTTTGGCGCCCCTTAGCGACCGTGAATCGAAATTTCCACTTTTTTTCGATAATTATTGATACTCAGTCTCCAGAGAACATTTCTGCACTAGTTTGGTTCCAATCGGGCAAAAAACCAGGGACTAGTTCGCAAAAGTAGATTTTTGACAAAATTCAAAATGGCGGAAAATCTATCATGGCGGAAATGAAATCGGAGATATACGTTTTGTTCGTCAGGCGTCCAGCTTTCCAATGATATAAGACACTTGAGTCTACGACATACGGTCTAGGAGTTATGAGCAGTTTCGCGCTTTTGGTTGTTATAGCGCCACCTATGGGCCAATCGGGGTCATAATCTCTGAACCTTTCCTCGATTTTTGTACTACCATCTGTCAAAGTTTCAAAGTTCCAGCTCTTACGGTTTGGGCTGCACGATGCGTTTTACGGCGGAATAATAATAATAATAATAATTAAAGCTGCAAGCAGCATTTATCGGGGTTCAAGCAGTTAAGGCGTTTAAGGTTTTTAAGCACAAAAGCATCAAAAGTTATTAAGATTTATTTAGCAAGCATGTAACCACTGACATAATAGATTGGAAAAGACCATTTACAGCCAATACAGGCAATTTACCATGGGATATATATGGTTTTAAAGCTTTTTAACAGTTATAGCGCCACCTATGGTCCGATCTCCATAAAATTGTTTATTGTGACCTCAAATTGAACCCATACACATGTGTACTGAGTTTGGTGAAGATATCTCATTTACTTCTTGAGTTATAGCCATTTTAGTAAAATAGGCTCCTCCCACAAAAATTGACCACATTCTAGTATTATTTACTATGATTCTAGTTTACCATAGTTTATCATGATTTATCATAGCTTTCCATGATTTACCATGTTAATTGTCAATAGTAATTGTTATATAAGTGATTTTTAGTGTCTTATTGTTATATAAGTGATTTTTAGAGTCTAATGAATGCAAAAGCATATGTGAGTAGACTTCATTAATAAGTAGAATGACCAGCAGAGGGCAGTAGAAGACCACATATTGGCTCACTTTTACTTCAGACTTCTTGATTTTCACCATTTTTCTGCACTAAAGCAAAACAGTTTTTCCATTTTAACTCCATAATGCATGTTTACACACACACACACACACACACACACACACACACACACACACACACACACACACACACACACACACACACACACAGACAAAGACAAATGTTGTTATTTTTTCAATGCTATTGGGATATGTCATTATATAAAATATTATTTGAATGGTCTATAAACATTTCACAAAGTCTTTGTAAGCTATTAATCAGATGATTCAGAATTTATTCAGAAACCTAAGACTACACACACACATTATGTTGTAGATACAGACGTTTGAAATATATGATGTGATCAAACTGTCAATACTAATACTTTAACAGATGGATTTTGACTAAATGTAATTGTAAATGTCAAAATAGTGATTTTATAAAGTCTAAATATAAATTATAGAACAATATGACAAAATGACTATTTTAAACAGCAGGGGGCAGTAAAATACCACTTATTGGCTTAATATACCATTATATTCATATCATTTTCACCTTTTTAACTGTTATAGAGGCAAATTTTGTCCGATCTGTCTGAAAATTTCCATGCATGTTCAGAGTGATATTTCACATGTTCTGACTTGTTTTTAAGAAGGTTTGAACATTCATTAAAGAGATATAGGCTTTCGGGGACACTTGGTAAAGGCCACATTTTGAAGTGAACCTATTATAGCTATCCAAATGAAGTAGTTCAACTTTTTCTGACAACTATTGTTCTAGTGAGTCCAGAGAATGGTTATGCACTAGTTTTTAACATTATGATATGAAAATTATATGATCAGACATGGAAAAGACCATTTACAGCCAATACAGGCAGTTTACCATAGGAAATATATGGTTTTAAAGCCTTTTAACAGTTATAGCGCCAACTATTGTCCGATCTCCATAAAATTTTGCAAGCTTGTTTGTGATGTTATGACACATATGCTCATCAATTTTCGTGAAGTTCTGAGTTTTCATTTAGGATTTATAGGCTTTTTAGTGTATTTTGCCACGCCCATTTTATAAATGACCCTATTACAGCCATACAAATACAAAAGTTAAACTTTTTTTTGATAATTATTGATCTAGAGAGTCCATAGAATTGTCCTAGACTGGTCTGGTTCCGATCGGGCGAAAAACCAGGGACTAGTTCGCAAAAGTAGGTTTTTAACATATTCATGAATATTTAATGAACGGTTTGATTGACAGCAATGGTTCTAGAGGCAAAGTTGTTCAGCATGAGCAGATCTATCAAATGATATGCATTTTGTGACAATATGTGTAACACCACGTGATTACAGAGCCATAAAACTCGTTAGCGCCAACTAGTGGCCGATTTCTTTCAAAATTCTTACAGACCTCTAGGGCCATGAGTCGAACATGCCCACCGAGTTTCGTTCCGATCGGCCTCCGTTAACCTTGTCTAATAGGTGCTCAACTTCATTGGCCAATGGCGGCCATGTTTTTTGAGATACACCAATGTCCTCATAGACATACATGGCACCTTGGACCAAGACACTGCATACCAATTTTCAAGTCAATCGGACTAACGGTCAGGTGGTTATAGCCTGTTTTATGTTTTTTTCATTTTATAGCGCCACCATGTGGCCAATCGCCGCGATTTTTTTACCGTGACCTCGGATTGACCTCTTACACATGTGTACCAAGTTTGGTTAAAATACCTCTTTTACTTCTGGAGTTATAGCCATTTTAGTAAAATAGGCTCCTCCCACAACGTTAGTTTTGCACCCCCTAGCAACCGTGAATCGAAATTTCAACTTTTTTTCGATAATTATTGAACTTCAGACTCCAGAAAACAATTCTGCACTGGTTTGGTTCCGATCGGGCGAAAAACCAGGGACTAGTTCGCAAAAGTAGATTTTCGACAAAATTCAAAATGGCGGAAAATCTATCATGGCGGAAATAAAATCGGAGATATACGTTTTGTTCGTCAGGCGTCCAGCTTTCCAATGATATAAGACACTTGAGTCTACGACATACGGTCTAGGAGTTATGAGCAGTTTCGCGCTTTTGGTTGCTATAGCGCCACCTATGGGCCAATCGGGGTCATAATTTGATAACCTCTCCTCGATTTTTGTACTACCATATGGCAAAGTTTCAAAGCTCTAGCCCTTACGGTTTGGGCTGCACGATGCGTTTTACGGCGGAATAATAATAATAATAATAATAATAATAATAATAATAATAATAAAAATCAGCACAATTACAATAGGGTTTCAGCACTTCGTGCTTGAACCCCTAATAATAATTAAAGCTGCAAGCAGCATTTATCGGGGTTCAAGCAGTTAAGGCCTTTAAGGCATTTAAGCACAAAAGCATCAAAAGTTATTAAGATTTATTTAGCAAGCATGTAACCACTGACATAATAGATGGAAAAGACCATTTACAGCCAATACAGGCAATTTGCCATGGGATATATATGGTTTTAAAGCTTTTTAACAGTTATAGCGCCACCTATGGTCCGATCTCCATAAAATTGTTTACTGTGACCTCAAATTGAACCCATACACATGTGTACTGAGTTTGGTGAAGATATCTCATTTACTTCTTGAGTTATAGCCATTTGAGTAAAATAGGCTCCTCCCACAACGATTTGCCACATTCTAGAATTATTTAATATGATTCTAGCATGATTTACTATCATATACCATGTTCCAGAATGATTTATTAGGATTCTAGCATGATTTACCTTGATACACCTCATTTCAGTATTATTTACTATGATTTACAATGTTTCTAGCATGATTAACCACATTACTAGCAATTATGTGAAGTGTCAGTGCAAATGAGGTGATGAACACTGACAAAATATTATTGTGTTATAATAGTTAGTTATATACGTGATTTTTAGTGTGTGTCCAAGTATGAATGCAAAAGCACTTGTAAAATATTTCATTATTAAGTAGAATGGCCAGCAGAGGGCACTAGAAGACCACTTATTGGCTCACTTTCACTTTAAACCAGTTTTCTGCACTAAAGCAAACCAGTTTTTCCATGTTAACTCAATGCATGCTTACACACACACACACACACACACACACACACACACACACACACACACACACACACACACACACACACACACAGCATAGTTAACCATGATTTACCATGATATACCACGTTCTAGTATTATTTACCAGGAGATAAACGACAATCTAGTATTATTTACTTTGATTTACCATGTTTCTAGCCTGATTTATCACATTACTAGCAATTATTTGAAGTGTCAGTGCAAATAAAGTGATTAACACTGACAAAATATGATTGTGTTATAATAGTTATTGCTATATAAGTGATTTTTTTAGTGTGTATTCAAGTATGAATGCAAGCACATGTTGAAATATTTCATTAATAAGTAGAATGGCCAGCAGAGGGCAGTAGAAGACCACTTATTGGCTCACTTTCACTTTAAACCAGTTTTCTGCACTAAAGCAAACCAGTTTATCCATGTTAACTCAATGCATGCTTACACACACACACACACACACACACACACACACACACACACACACACACACACACACACACACACACACACACAGCATAGTTAACCATGATTTACCATGATTTACCACATTACTAGCAATTATTTGAAGTGTCAGTGCAAATAAAGTGATTAACACTGACAAAATATGATTGTGTTATAATAGTTATTGCTATATAAGTGATTTTTAGTGTGTATTCAAGTATAAATGCAAGCACATGTGGAAAAATTTAATTAATAAGTAGAATGGCCAGCAGAGGGCAGTAGAAGACCACTTATTGGCTCACTTTCACTTTAAACCTCATGATTTTGACCAGTTTTCTGCACTAAAGCAAACCAGTGTTTCCATGTTAACTCAATAATGCATACTTGCTACATATGCTACACACACGAATGCTACACACACACACACACACACACACACACACACACACACACACACACACACACACACACACACACACAAATGTTTCAGTGATATTAGTGTCACATTCACCTTCATCACATTCACCTTCTGTCTTCATCACATTCACCATCTGTCGTCATCACCTGCACCTGCTCCTCATCACCCTCCTCATCATCACCTGCTCCTCATCATCATAACCGTCACCTGTTGTCCTTGTCTTGATCTGTGTATTTAAGTTCCCCTCTCATCCATTATCATTGTCGGTTATTGTTTGTGCACTAGCACTCTGTTATGTTTGTTTTCATGTTGGAAAATAAAACCTTTGTTATATTTGTACCACACACACACACACACACACACACACACACACACACACACACACACACACACACACACACACACACACACACACCATCATTTATCATGATTTACCATGGCTGATACCAATACCAATATGAGAAAATGACTATTTTAAACAGCAGGGGGCAGTAAAATACCACTTATTGGCTTAACATGCCATTAATTCATATCATTTTCACCTTTTTAACTGTTATAGAGGCAAATTTTGTCCGATCTGTCTGAAAATTTTCATGCTAGTTCAGGGTAATATTTCACACGTTCTGACTTGTTTTTAAGAAGGTCTGAGCATTGATTAAAGAGATATAGGCTTTCGGGGACACTTGGTAAAGGCCAGATTTTGAAGTGAACCTATTATAGCTATCCAAATGAAGTAGTTCAACTTTTTCTGACAATTATTGATCTAGTGAGTCCAGAGAATTGTATTGCACTAGTTTTGAACATTATGATATGAAAATTATATGATCAGAGATGGAAAAGACCATTTACAGCCAATACAGGCAGTTTACCATAGGAAATATATGATTTTAAAGCTTTTTAACAGTTATAGCGCCACCTATCGTCCGATCTCCATAGAATTTTTCATGCTTGTTAATGATGTTATGTCACATATGCTGACCAATTTTTGTGAAGTTCTGAGTTTTTATTTAGGATTTATAGGGTTTTTAGTGTATTTTGCCACGCCCATTTTATAAATGACCCTATTACAGCCATCCAAATGCAAAAGTTCAACTTTTTTTTGATAATTATTGATCTAGAGAGTCCAGAGAATTGTCCTAGACTGGTCTGGTTCCGATCGGGCAAAAAACCTAGGACTAGTTCGCAAAAGTAGTTTTTTAACATATTAATGAATAATTAATGAACAGTTTGATTGACAGCAATGGTTCTTGAGGCAAAGTTGTTCAGGATGAGGAGATCTATCAAATGATATGCATATTGTGTGGATATTTGTAACACCACGTGATTACAGAGCCGTAAAACTCGTTAGCGCCAACTAGTGGCCAATTTCTTTCAAAATTCTTACAGACCTTTAGGGCCATGAGCCGAACATGCCCATTGAGTTTCGTTCCGATCGGCCTCCGTTAACCTTGTCTAATAGGTGTTAAAATTTCATTGGCCAATGGCGGCCATGTTTTTTGAGATACGCAAATGTCCTCATACACATACATGGCACCTTGGACCAAGACACTGCATACCAATTTTCAAGTCAATCGGACTAACGGTCAGGTGGTTATAGCCTGTTTTATGTTTTTTTCATTTTATAGCGCCACCATGAGGCCAATCGTCGCGATTTTTTTACTGTGACCCCAGAGTAAGCTCATACACATGTGTACCAAGTTTGGTGAAGATACCTCATTTACATCGGGAGTTACAGCCATTTTAGTAAAATAGGCCCCTCCCACAACGTACGTTTTGGCGCCCCTTAGTGACCGTGAATCGAAATTTCCACTTTTTTTCGATAATTATTGATATTCAGTCTCCAGAGAACATTTCTGCATTAGTTTGGTTCCAATCGGGCAAAAAACCAGGGACTAGTTCGCAAAAATAGATTTTTGACAAAATTCAAAATGGCGGAAAATCTATCATGGCGGAAATGAAATCGGAGATATACGTTTTGTTCGTCAGGCGTCCAGCTTTCCAATGATATAAGACACTTGAGTCTACGACATACGGTCTAGGAGTTATGAGCAGTTTCGCGCTTTTGGTTGTTATAGCGCCACCTATGGGCCAATCGGGGTCATAATCTCTGAACCTTTCCTCGATTTTTGTACTACCATCTGTCAAAGTTTCAAAGTTCCAGCTCTTACGGTTTGGGCTGCACGATGCGTTTTAGCGGAGAAGAATAATAATAATAATAATAAAAATCCTTACAATTACAATAGGGTTTCAGCACTTCGTGCTTGAACCCCTAATAAAAATCAGCACAATTACAATAGGGTTTCAGCACTTCGTGCTTGAACCCCTAATTAAAGCTGCAAGCAGCATTTATCGGGGTTCAAGCATTTAAGGCCTTTAAGGCATTTAAGCATTCAAGACATTAAGATTTATTTAGAAAGCTTTTAACCACTGAAATAATAGATTGAAAAGTCCATTTACAGCCAATACAGGCAATTTACCATTGCTTTTTAACAGTTATAGCGCCAACTATCATCCGATCTACATACAATTTTGCATGCTTATTTAGAATGTTATGGCACATATGCTCACCAATTTTCGTGATGTTCTGAGTTTTTGTTTAGGATTTATAGGCTTTTGTTTGCATTTTGCCACGCCCATTTTCTTTATGACCCAATTATACCCATGCGAAAAATGCAAAAGTTCAACTTTTTTTGATAATTATTGATCTAAAGAGTCCAGAGAATTGTCCTAGACTCGTTTGGTTCCGATCGGGCAAAAAACCAGGGACTAGTTCGCAAAAGTAGGTTTTTAACATATTCGTGAATAATTAATAAACTGTTTGATTGACAGCAATGGTTCTAGAGGCAAAGTTGTTCAGCATGAGCAGGTCTATCAAATGATATGCATTTTGTGATGATAAGTGTAACACCACGTGATTACAGAGCCATAAAACTCGTTAGCGCCAACTAGTGGCCGATTTCTTTCAAAATTCTTACAGACCTCTAGGGCCATGAGTCGAACATGCCCACCGAGTTTTGTTCCGATCGGCCTCCGTTAACCTTGTCTAATAGGTGCTCAAACTTCATTGGCCGATGGCGGCCATGTTTTTTGAGATACACCAATGTCCTCATAGATATACATGACAGCTTGGACCAAGACACTGCATACCAATTTTCAAGTCAATCGGACTAACGGTCAGGTGGTTACAGCCTGATTTATGTTTTTTTCATGTTATAGCGCCACCATGTGGCCAATCGCCGCAATCTTTTTACTATGACCTCAGATTGACCTCTTACACAGGTGTACCGAGTTTGGTGAATATACCTCATTTACTTCTGGAGTTATAGCCATTTTAGTAAAATAGGCTCCGCCTTCTTCAAACATTTTGGCGCCCCTTAGCGACCGTCAATCGAAATTTCAACTTTTTTTCGATAATTATTGATATTCTGACTCCAGAGAACATTTCTGCACTGGTTTGGTTCCGATCGGACACAAAACCAGGGACTAGTTTGCAAAAGTAGGTTTTGGACATAATTCAAAATGGCGGAAAATTTGCATACCGGAAATGAATTCCTTGAGGCCTTTTTTGTTCGGCTTGACCCAAGGATTCCAATGATATAAGACACTTGAGTCTGTGACAAACGGTTAATGAGATTTAAGCAAAAATATGATTTTTTTTTGTTTTTTGCACTGTAGCGCCACCTATGGGCCAATCGGGGTCATATTTTGATAACCTCTCCTCGATTTTTGTACTACCATCTGGCAAAGTTTCAAGTCTCTAGCACTTACGGTTTGGGCTGCACGATGCGTTTTACGGCAGAAGAAAAATAATAATAATAAAAATCAGTACAATTACAATAGGGTTTCAGCACTTCGTGCTTGAACCCCTAATTAAAGCTGCAAGCAGCATTTATCGGGGTTCAAGCTATTAAGGCCTTTAAGGGTTTTTAAGCACAAAAGCATCAAAAGTTATTATGTTTTATTTAGCAAGCATGTAACCACTGACATAATAGATGGAAAAGACCATTTACAGCCAATACAGGCAATGTACCATAGGAAATACATGGTTTTAAAGCTTTTTAACAGTTATAGCACCACCTATAGTCCGATCTCCATAAAATTTGGCATGCTTGTTAATGATGTTATGGCACATATGCTCACCAATTTTTGTGAAGTTCTGAGTTTTCGTTTAGGATTTATAAGCTTTTGAGTGCATTTTGCCACGCCCATTTTCTTTATGACCCAATTATAGCCATACGAAAAATTCAAAAGTTCAACTTTTTTTCGATAATTATTGATCAGGAGAGTCCAGAGAATTGTCCTAGACTGGTCTGGTTCCGATCGGGCGAAAAACCAGGGACTAGTTCGCAAAAGTAGGTTTTTAACATATTCGCGAATAATTAATGAACGATTTGAT
The DNA here is from genome assembly GCF_949319135.1 of Squalius cephalus. Taxonomy (NCBI): domain Eukaryota; kingdom Metazoa; phylum Chordata; class Actinopteri; order Cypriniformes; family Leuciscidae; genus Squalius; species Squalius cephalus. Next base: position 29,119,496 of record NC_137131.1, on the reverse strand, counting down.
TGACAGCAATGGTTCTTGAGGCAATGTTGTTCAGCATGAGCAGATCTATCAAATGATATGCATTTTGTGACAATAAGTGTAACACCACGTGATTACAGAGCCGTAAAACTCGTTAGCGCCAACTAGTGGCCGATTTCTTTCAAAATTCTTACAGACCTCTAGGGCTATGAGTTGAACATGCCCATCGAGTTTCGTTCCGATCGGCCTCCGTTAACCTTGTCTAATAGGTGCTCAAACTTCATTGGCCGATGGCGGCCATGTTTTTTGAGATACACCAATGTCCTCATAGACATACATGACACCTTGGGCCAAGACACTGCATACCAATTTTCAAGTCAATCGGACTAACGGTCAGGTGGTTAAAGCCTGTTTTAAGTTTTTTTCATGTTATAGCGCCACCATGTGGCCAATCGCCGCGATTTTTTTACTGTGACCTCAGATTGACCTCTTACACATGTGTACCGAGTTTGGTGAAGATACCTCATTTACTTCTGGAGTTATAGCCATTTTAGTAAAATAGGCCCCTCCCACAACGTACGTTTTGGCGCCCCTTAGCGTCCGTGAATCGAAATTTCAACTTTTTTTCGATAATTATTGATATTCAGACTCCAGAGAACATTTCTGTACTGGTTTGGTTCCGATCGGGCGAAAAACCTAGGACTAGTTCGCAAAAGTAGGTTTTTGGCAAAATTCAAAATGGCGGAAAATCTATCATGGCGGAAATTAAATCGGAGATATACGTTTTGTTCGTCAGGCATCCAGCTTTCCAATGATATAAGACACTTGAGTCTACAACATACGGTCTAGGAGTTCTGAGCAGTTTCGCGCTTTTGGTTGCTGTAGCGCCACCTATGGGCCGATTTGGCTAAGTCCGTGTATCTGAGTAGCGAGCAATACTACTACCATTTGACCAAGTATCACGTCTCTAGGCCTTACGGTTTTGGCTGCACGATGCGTTTTAGGGAAGAATAATAATAATAATAAAAATCAGGGCAATTACAATAGGGTTTCAGCACTTCGTGCTTGAACCCCTAATTAAAGCTGCAAGCAGCATTTATCGGGGTTCAAGCATTTAAGGCCTTTAAGCACATAAGCATTTAAGACATTAAGTTTTATTTAGAAAGCTTTTAACCACTGAAATAATAGATGGAAAAGTCCATTTACAGCCAATACAGGCAATTTACCATAGGAAATATATGGTTTTCAAACCTTTTTAACAGTTATAGCGCCACCTATGGTCCGATCAACATGAAATTTGGCATGCTTGTTTAGAATATTATGGCACATATGCTCACCAATTTTCGTGAAGTTCTGAGTTTTCGTTTAGGATTTAAAAGCTTTTGAGTGCATTTTGCCACGCCCATTTTCTTTATGACCCAATTATAGCCATACGAAAAATTCAAAAGTTCAACTTTTTTTCGATAATTATTGATCTAGAGAGTCCAGAGAATTGTCCTAGACTGGTCTGGTTCCGATCGGGCGAAAAACCAGGGACTAGTTCGCAAAAGTAGGTTTTTAACATATTCGCGAATAATTAATGAACGATTTGATTGACAGCTATGGTTCTTGAGGCAATGTTGTTCAGCATGAGCAGATCTATCAAATGATATGCATTTTGTGACAATAAGTGTAACACCACGTGATTACAGAGCCATAAAACTCGTTAGCGCCAACTAGTGGCCGATTTCTTTCAAAATTCTTACAGACCTCTAGGGCTATGAGTTGAACATGCCCATCGAGTTTCGTTCCGATCGGCCTCCGTTAACCTTGTCTAATAGGTGCTCAAACTTCATTGGCCGATGGCGGCCATGTTTTTTGAGATACACCAATGTCCTCATAGACATACATGACACCTTGGGCCAAGACACTGCATACCAATTTTCAAGTCAATCGGACTAACGGTCAGGTGGTTAAAGCCTGTTTTATGTTTTTTTCAAGTTATAGCGCCACCATGTGGCCAATCGCCGCGATTTTTTTACTGTGACCTCAGATTGACTTCTTACACATGTGTACCGAGTTTGGTGAAGATACCTCATTTACTTCTGGAGTTATAGCCATTTTAGTAAAATAGGCCCCTCCCACAACATACGTTTTGGCGCCCCTTAGCGTCCGTGAATCGAAATTTCAACTTTTTTTCAATAATTATTGATATTCAGACTCCAGAGAACATTTCTGTACTGGTTTGGTTCCGATCGGGCGAAAAACCTAGGACTAGTTCGCAAAAGTAGGTTTTTGGCAAAATTCAAAATGGCGGAAAATCTATCATGGCGGAAATGAAATCGGAGATATACGTTTTGTTCGTCAGGCATCCAGCTTCCCAATGATATAAGACACTTGAGTCTACGACATACGGTCTAGGAGTTCTGAGCAGTTTCGCGCTTTTGGTTGCTGTAGCGCCACCTATGGGCCGATTTGGCTAAGTCCGTGTATCTGAGTAGCGAGCAATACTACTACCATTTGACCAAGTATCACGTCTCTAGGCCTTACGGTTTTGGCTGCACGATGCGTTTTAGGGAAGAATAATAATAATAATAATTAAAGCTGCAAGCAGCATTTATCGGGGTTCAAGCATTTAAGGCCTTTAAGCACATAAGCATTTAAGACATTACGTTTTATTTAACAAGCTTTTAACCACTGAAATTATAGATGGAAAAATCCATTTACAGCCAATATAGGCAATTTACCATAGGAAATATGTAGTTTTCAAACCTTTTTGCCAGTTATAGCGCCACCTATGGTCCGATCTACATGAAATTTTGCATGCTTGTTTAGAATGTTATGGCACATATGCTCACCCATTTTCGTGAAGTTCTGAGTTTTCGTTTAGGATTTATAGGCTTCTGAGTGCATTTTGCCACGCCCATTTTCTTTATGACCCAATTATACCCATGCGAAAAATGCAAAAGTTCAACTTTTTTTCGATAATTATTGATCTAGAGCGTCCAGAGAATTGTCCTAGACTGGTCTGGTTGTGATCGGGCGAAAAACCAGGGACTAGTTCGCAAAAGTAGGTTTTTAACATATTCATGAATATTTAATGAACAGTTTGATTGTCAGTGATGGTTCTTGAGGCAAAGTTGTTCAGCATGAGCAGATCTATCAGATGATATGCATTTTGTGATGATAAGTGTAACACCACGTGATTACAGAGCCTTAAAACTCGTTAGCGCCAACTAGTGGCCGATTTCTTTCAAAATTCTTACAGACCTCTAGGGGCTTGAGCCGAACATGCCCATCGAGTTTCGCTCCGATCGGACTTCGTTAACGGTGCTCAAACCTCATTGGCCAATGGCGGCCATGTTTTTCGAGATACGCCAATATCCTTTTAGACATACATGGCCCCTTGGGCCAAGACACTGCATACCAAATTTCAAGTCATTCGGAAAAACGGTCAGTTGTCTATATGTTTTTATTTGTTTTATAGCGCCACCATGTGGCCAATCGACGCAATTTTTTTACTGTGACCTCAGATTGACCTCTTACACATGTGTACCAAGTTTGGTGAAGTTTACTTAATTACTTCTTGAGTTATAGCCATTTTAGTAAAATAGGCTCCTCCCACAACGTTAATTTTGCACCCCCTAGCGACCATTAATCGAAATTTCAACTTTTTTTCGATAATTATTGATCTTCAGACTACAGAGAACAATTCCGCACTGGTTTGGTTCCGATCGGGCGAAAAACCAGGGACTAGTTCGCAAAAGTAGGTTTTTGACAAAATTCAAAATGGCGAAAAATCTATCATGGCGGAAATGAAATCGGAGATATACGTTTTTTTCTTCAGGAGCTCTGGATTTCAATGATATAAGACACTTGAAGCTACGCCTTACGGTCTGGGAGTTCTGAGCAGTTTTGCGCTTTTGATTGCTATAGCGCCACCTATGGGCCGATTGGGCTGAGTCCGTGTATCTGAGTAGCGAGCAATAGTACTACCATCTGGCAAAGTTTCAAGTCTCTAGGTCTTACGGTTTGGGCTGCACGATGCGTTTTATGGCGGAAAAATAATAATAATAAAAATCAGGACGATTACAATAGGGTTTCAGCACTTCGTGCTTGAACCCCTAAAAATCAGGGCAATTACAATAGGGTTTCAGCACTTCGTGCTTGAACCCCTAATTAAAGCTGCAAGCAGCATTTATCGGGGTTCAAGCAGTTAAGGCCTTTAAGCACACAAGCATCAAAAGACATTACGTTTTATTTAGCAAGCATTTAACAACTGCCATCATAGATGAAAAAGTCAATTTACAGCCAATACAGGCAGTTTACCATAGGAAATATATGGTTTTAAAGCGTTTTTACAGTTATAGCACCTTTTTGCCTGAGTCTTCTTACAGTCTTGCCTGATCTCCACCACTTTTATTAGTAGTACTCAAAGTGTGCCCATATATATGTGTCAAATTTGTTGTAAATATGTAATTTTGATAAGGAGTTTAGACAATTATATTCAGTGGCGTAACGAGCCAACACCGGGCCCTTAAGTAGGATTATCAAGGCGGGCCCCTTGATGACGCAATTGATGACATTGATGACGCAATGTCCGCGAGTAGGCTACTATGAATAGGGCAGGATATGATCATACACAGCATATAAGAGATGAGATGACTAACAAAATCAGGAGGAGCCTACGGTCACCAAAAACAAAACAAAAAAAACACTGGTGACAGCGCACCATAACACATTGTTAGGCCTAGGTCCAAATACATAAAAAAGATGCTCTCTTACATTATAGCGGGATTTTCCGGGCTTTCCTATGTGCAACTGCAAAGTTGTCGATTAGATCAGGATTGTGCGCACGGGCATTCTCAATTGACCCTTCGCAGGGAGTTTGATTGACAGGCGATCTGACTAATCATAATACGCCATTTTGTCCCACAAAGCAGTCAGGAGAGTTAGTAGATTAATATTGGAGGATTTAAATTTGAAAAACAAAGTGTGCTGACATCTTAGCACTTTAAAACAACATTCCTTTTATGTTCATTCATGTTTATTTTAATGCTATAAATTAACTAGAAGGAAGAGATGATTGGTTCACAAGCAGCTTTAACTGAGCCTCGAGTCTACAGCGATCTGTCAGACACATTAAAGAGTCACAAAACGGTATTTATTGTTTAAATGTCTCTAAAAAATTACTACATTTGAAAGGTGAAACTTTTGGCGCTTTTCCATTACCAGCTCAACTCAACTCGACTCGACTCGGCTCGGCCCGCTTTTCGCTCCATTTTCCATTGCAGATAGTACCTCCACAATAGTACCTGGTCGTAATAGCGACGCCGCAGGAAACTGCCGTGACATAATCTTCTACACGAGATACATCCGCTGCCACACACACAGGACAATGGAGGAAATCGAGTGTATGCTGTTTTTGGATTTTTTTGTTTTTGCTGTTTTTTATTCAGGATACTCCGTCTGGCGCGTGCAATGATGATGCAGTGAATAGTGACGATTCTCTCTGACCAATCAGCAGTCTGCCGTGTTTTCACGTCACATTTTAGTATCGCCTTGCTTAGAACTTTGCCGGAGGTGGTACGAAAAAAAGTACCTGGAAGCAGGTACAGGTACAACTTTTACACAGTGGAAAACCAAACAAAGCCGAGTCGAGTCGAGCCGAGCCGAGCCGAGCCGAGCCGAGCTGGTTGTGTAGTGGAAAAGCACCATTTGTTTCATATCAAAAGTACTTGTCTGTTAGCGCGCAGTCTCCTCTCTGATCCGTAATGTATTTTTCACTGCGTGAGAACTTGGTGTGGTGTGAGAGTGGCGTCGCTTTTCAGACATAGCAACAGTAACTAAAGTGGGCGTGTCTTTGCGAATGGTCATTGACAGTATGGACGGGGATTCGCCAGTCCCAATTCAAAACAAATTTCATCACAATCCATCATTGTTCGTTTCAAACATGTGAGAGCATCAAAATGATCCATGGGTGAAATTGATTGGATTTAATTCATTTTTTTGTCAGTTCCTATCATAATTTTAAAGGGGTGGTATAATGCCCTTTTCACAAGATGTAAAATAAGTCTCTGATGTCCCCAGAGTGTGTATGTTAAGTTTCAGCTCAAAATACCCCACAGATATTTTTATATAGCATGTTAAAATTGTCACTTTTTGAGGGTGAGCAAAAACGCACCGTTTTTGTGTGTGTCCCTTTAAATGCAAATTAGCTGCTGCTCTCAGCACAGGGGGTGGAGCTTCAAGAGCTCCTGTCCTTTTACCTCACACAGACATGCACTGGAAATGTCAATGTTTATGTTCAAACTGGAGTCAGACAATGATGGAGAGACTCCAGTAAAGAAGTGACAACATGTAGAATGCAACAGGACGTTTCTGAATGGTTAGTTGATGAATTTATGTAGCTTATGTGTAGTTATCTTCTAGTCATTGATTAGCATATTCTGTCATGATAATCTATAAATCTTGTTCCCGGGGGTGGGGTTTATGTAAATTATAGGGTTAGTGATGTCACTAACCCGAGAGGAAGCTCGTGTAGTCCCTACCAACCGTTTGCTGTAGTCCTTAAAAAACGATTTCTTTAAAAGCAAATATCTCCCTTTGCTTTGAACTTTGAGCGTTGTAACTTTGCAGATGTTGTTTATGCTCAAACAGCAACATTACACACTAACTAAAGTTAGAAAAGTGAAATCATAATCAACCACCCCTTTAACATTTTGGCATTATTGTTTAGCTATGTACCTATGTTTTCAAATTTCCTTTGTTTTTTTGTTGTTGCCTCGATCGGACTAACGGCTTTGAAGATAAACACAATTTTTTAAAGCTCTAAATGACACTTACAAAAACCATAAGGCGAAACCTGGCATGTTTGGTATTGTTGGACTTGGCAAGAATACAGGAGTCTTAGGAGGTCACTCCTGTGAAAAAACACTGGCTTGAAACTTCTAAGGCTCCTTCAAGGCATTGTGCCAATGACGTATACTGAGTTTTTTGAGATACACCAATGTTCTCATAGACTATCATGGCACCCTGGACAAAGACACTGCATGCCAATTTTCAGTAGACTAACAGTTGGGTGCGCTTATAGCTATTTTCATGATTTTTTTCACTGTTATAGCGCCACCAAGTGGCCAATTGTCACGATTTTTTTCATGTTTTTATTTTTTAATTTTTATTTTTTATTATTTATTTCATTCATTTAAAAACAAATGCAACAACAGCATTTAACATGAATGAAAAGGAGCAGAAAGAAGTAAATACTTATAATGTCTGCCCCCTATCAACACAAAATTAATTCCAGTTCATTTGAGCTGTCTCATGCAGCAGTCTCCTTTTTTTTAAGACATCAAAAACACAAAAATACATCAGTAAAGTTGATCTGCTACTCCGCAGTATTATATTTCAGCAACATTGATAATTTAACATACTTCTTAAACACATAAATGGACTTAGAAGTTTTAATTTTACAATCAAAACTGTTCCACAAACTGACTCCTTTGATTGTGACACATTTTTCCTTTACAGCCGATTGGAACCTGGGTTTTGTAAAAACCTCAGTACCTTTTAATTCATATCTACTTTTCCTCTTAGTGAATCTGTTTTGCAAATTGTTTGGTAAACTTTCTAAATGAGCTTTATACATGGTTTTTAGAAGGTTATATTCTACTAATTCATTAAATTTCAGAGTTTTTAGTTGTATGAATAAAGGATTAGTTGAATCTCTGTATCCACTTCCACTAATAACTCTAATCGCTCTTTTCTGTAAAAATAAAATTGGATTAATATATGTTTTACAGGCACTTCCCCACACTTCAATGCAATATGTCAGATATGGCACAATCAATGAGTTATACAACAAAAACAATGCATTCTTATTTAAATAATCTTTAACTTTATGCAGCACACCTATTATTTGGGATACCTTTACTTTGATATTATCAATATGTGATTTCCATGTCAAATGTTCGTCAATCATAATACCTAGAAACTTAATCACATGTGCCCTTTCAATTTCTAATCCATTAATAAACAATGATGTTTCGACATATTTCTTTTTACTACAAAATATCATAAATTTAGTTTAACTAATATTTAGGGACAATCTATTAGCATTGAACCACTTCATGATTTTCTGAAATTCATTCTCTACGATTTGTAGGACATCTTTTATATTTTTTCCTGAATAAAATAAAGTGGTGTCATCCGCAAACAGAATGCACCTAAGTAACTGAGACACAGACACAATGTCATTTACATATAAAAGAAAAAGTATAGGTCCTAGGACAGATCCTTGTGGTACCCCACAAGTTATGCTGCAATTTTTAGACTTTATATTATCAATTTCAACAAACTGACTTCTGTTTTTTAAATAGCTGGTAACCCATTGGTGCGCCACACCTCTGATACCATATTTATATAATTTATGCAACAATATCTTGTGGTCTAGCGTATCAAACGCTTTTTGAAGATCCACAAAGATACTTACTAAATAGTGCTTTTTGTCTATAGCATTGGTGATTTCTTCAGTTAGCTCCATAATTGCTGTAGCAGTTGAGTGATTAGGACGAAACCCATATTGGCTGTTACTTAAAATCTTAAATTCATTAAAAAATTTATTCAGTCTAATCGCAAATAACTTCTCCAGAATTTTAGAGAACTGTGGAAGTAATGATATTGGTCTATAATTAGAAAATTCAGATTTATTTCCTTTTTTAAACAGTGGAATTACTTTGGCTATTTTCATGCAGTCTGGAAATATCCCTGAAATAAATGACAAATTACAGATATAGGTAAAAGGCTCAATAATTACATCTATAATTTGCTTTATCAATACCATATTCATATCAGTGTAATCATTTGATGTTTTATTGGCACACATTGTCAACTCAGATTGAGCTTATGAACATGTGTCCCAAGTTTAGGGAAAATATCTCTTTCCGCTCACAAGTTATAACCATTTTATAGTGCCACCAAGTGGCCAATTGTCATGATTTTTTTTTCAAGTGACCTCAGAATGAGCTCATGAACATGTGTCCCTAGTTTTGCGAAAATATCTCTTTCCGTTCACAAGTTATAAACGTTTTATAGTGCCACCAAGTGGCCAATTGTTGCGATTTTTTTCAAGTGATCTCAGATTGAGCTCAGGAAGATGTATCCCAAGTTTAGCAAAAAAATCTCTTTCCGTTCACAATTTATAACCGTTTTAGTAAAAGTGGCCCTGGTGCCATCAAAAATTTTGGTTCCCCTTATCGACCGCTAATTGAAATTGTGAATTTTTTGGATGATTATTGATTGTCAGACTCCAGAGAATATTCTTGCAGTGGTTTGGTTCCGATCGGGCCAAAAACCTAAGAGAAGTTTGCAAAAATAGGTTTTTCAAAAAAATGCAATTTACTCAAAATTGGCGCGTGAAGGGCGAGCAAATCGGAGATAGCCATTTTGTCCGCCTTGAGCCAAGGATTCCAACGATATAAGACACTTGATCCTGGGACAAACGGTCTAAGAGTTATGAGCGATTTTGAACTTTTGGTTGCTGTAGCGCCACCTATGGGCCAATCGGGGTCATACTCTGATAGGTTGTCCCCAAATTGAGGCCTACCATCTGGCCAGGTTTCAAGTCTCTAGGCCTTACGGTTTGTCCTGCACGATGCGTTTTACAAATCCTTACAATTACAATAGGGTTTCAGCATTTCATGCTTGAACCCCTAATAAGAATGAAGGCTTTTTGCCAGTTATAGCGCCACCTATGGTCCGATCTCCATGAAACTCTGCATGCTTCCTCACCATGTTCTGACACATATGCTCATCAATTTTTGTGAAGTTCTGAGTTTTCCTTTGGGATTTATAGGCTTTTGAGTGTATTTTGCCACGCCCCTTTTCTAAATGACCCTGTTACAGCCACCCACATGCCAAAGTTCAACTTTTTTTCGATAATTATTGATCTAGAGAGTCCAGAGAATTGTCCTAGACTGGTTTGGTTCCGATCGGGCGAAAAACCAGGGACTAGTTCGCAAAAGTAGGTTTTGGACAAAATTCGACATAGCAGAAAATTTTCCCTGCCTACATCCAAATCGGAGATAGCCATTTTGTCCGCCTTGAGCCAAGGATTCCAACGATGTAAGACACTTGATCCTGGGACAAACGGTCTAAGAGTTATGAGCGATTTTGAACTTTTGGTTGCTGTAGCGCCACCTATGGGCCAATCGGGGTCATACTCTGATAGGTTGTCCCCAAATTGAGGCCTACCATCTGGCCAGGTTTCAAGTCTCTAGGCCTTACGGTTTGTCCTGCACGATGCGTTTTACAAATCCTTACAATTACAATAGGGTTTCAGCATTTCATGCTTGAACCCCTAATAAGAATGAAGGCTTTTTGCCAGTTATAGCGCCACCTATGGTCCGATCTCCATGAAACTCTGCATGCTTCCTCACCATGTTCTGACACATATGCTCATCAATTTTTGTGAAGTTCTGAGTTTTCCTTTGGGATTTATAGGCTTTTGAGTGTATTTTGCCACGCCCCTTTTCTAAATGACCCTGTTACAGCCACCCACATGCCAAAGTTCAACTTTTTTTCGATAATTATTGATCTAGAGAGTCCAGAGAATTGTCCTAGACTGGTTTGGTTCCGATCGGGCGAAAAACCAGGGACTAGTTCGCAAAAGTAGGTTTTGGACAAAATTCGACATAGCAGAAAATTTTCCCTGCCTACATCCAAATCGGAGATAGCCATTTTGTCCGCCTTGAGCCAAGGATTCCAACGATATAAGACACTTGATCCTGGGACAAACGGTCTAAGAGTTATGAGCGATTTTGAACTTTTGGTTGCTGTAGCGCCACCTATGGGCCAATCGGGGTCATACTCTGATAGGTTGTCCCCAAATTGAGGCCTACCATCTGGCCAGGTTTCAAGTCTCTAGGCCTTACGGTTTGTCCTGCACGATGCGTTTTACAAATCCTTACAATTACAATAGGGTTTCAGCATTTCATGCTTGAACCCCTAATAAGAATGAAGGCTTTTTGCCAGTTATAGCGCCACCTATGGTCCGATCTCCATGAAACTCTGCATGCTTCCTCACCATGTTCTGACACATATGCTCATCAATTTTTGTGAAGTTCTGAGTTTTCCTTTGGGATTTATAGGCTTTTGAGTGTATTTTGCCACGCCCCTTTTCTAAATGACCCTGTTACAGCCACCCACATGCCAAAGTTCAACTTTTTTTTCGATAATTATTGATCTAGAGAGTCCAGAGAATTGTCCTAGACTGGTTTGGTTCCGATCGGGCGAAAAACCAGGGACTAGTTCGCAAAAGTAGGTTTTGGACAAAATTCGACATAGCAGAAAATTTTCCCTGCCTACATCCAAATCGGAGATAGCCATTTTGTCCGCCTTGAGCCAAGGATTCCAACGATATAAGACACTTGATCCTGGGACAAACGGTCTAAGAGTTATGAGCGATTTTGAACTTTTGGTTGCTGTAGCGCCACCTATGGGCCAATCGGGGTCATACTCTGATAGGTTGTCCCCAAATTGAGGCCTACCATCTGGCCAGGTTTCAAGTCTCTAGGCCTTACGGTTTGTCCTGCACGATGCGTTTTACAAATCCTTACAATTACAATAGGGTTTCAGCATTTCATGCTTGAACCCCTAATAAGAATGAAGGCTTTTTGCCAGTTATAGCGCCACCTATGGTCCGATCTCCATGAAACTCTGCATGCTTCCTCACCATGTTCTGACACATATGCTCATCAATTTTTGTGAAGTTCTGAGTTTTCCTTTGGGATTTATAGGCTTTTGAGTGTATTTTGCCACGCCCCTTTTCTAAATGACCCTGTTACAGCCACCCACATGCCAAAGTTCAACTTTTTTTTCGATAATTATTGATCTAGAGAGTCCAGAGAATTGTCCTAGACTGGTTTGGTTCCGATCGGGCGAAAAACCAGGGACTAGTTCGCAAAAGTAGGTTTTGGACAAAATTCGACATAGCAGAAAATTTTCCCTGCCTACATCCAAATCGGAGATAGCCATTTTGTCCGCCTTGAGCCAAGGATTCCAACGATATAAGACACTTGATCCTGGGACAAACGGTCTAAGAGTTATGAGCGATTTTGAACTTTTGGTTGCTGTAGCGCCACCTATGGGCCAATCGGGGTCATACTCTGATAGGTTGTCCCCAAATTGAGGCCTACCATCTGGCCAGGTTTCAAGTCTCTAGGCCTTACGGTTTGTCCTGCACGATGCGTTTTACAAATCCTTACAATTACAATAGGGTTTCAGCATTTCATGCTTGAACCCCTAATAAGAATGAAGGCTTTTTGCCAGTTATAGCGCCACCTATGGTCCGATCTCCATGAAACTCTGCATGCTTCCTCACCATGTTCTGACACATATGCTCATCAATTTTTGTGAAGTTCTGAGTTTTCCTTTGGGATTTATAGGCTTTTGAGTGTATTTTGCCACGCCCCTTTTCTAAATGACCCTGTTACAGCCACCCACATGCCAAAGTTCAACTTTTTTTTCGATAATTATTGATCTAGAGAGTCCAGAGAATTGTCCTAGACTGGTTTGGTTCCGATCGGGCGAAAAACCAGGGACTAGTTCGCAAAAGTAGGTTTTGGACAAAATTCGACATAGCAGAAAATTTTCCCTGCCTACATCCAAATCGGAGATAGCCATTTTGTCCGCCTTGAGCCAAGGATTCCAACGATATAAGACACTTGATCCTGGGACAAACGGTCTAAGAGTTATGAGCGATTTTGAACTTTTGGTTGCTGTAGCGCCACCTATGGGCCAATCGGGGTCATACTCTGATAGGTTGTCCCCAAATTGAGGCCTACCATCTGGCCAGGTTTCAAGTCTCTAGGCCTTACGGTTTGTCCTGCACGATGCGTTTTACAAATCCTTACAATTACAATAGGGTTTCAGCATTTCATGCTTGAACCCCTAATAAGAATGAAGGCTTTTTGCCAGTTATAGCGCCACCTATGGTCCGATCTCCATGAAACTCTGCATGCTTCCTCACCATGTTCTGACACATATGCTCATCAATTTTTGTGAAGTTCTGAGTTTTCCTTTGGGATTTATAGGCTTTTGAGTGTATTTTGCCACGCCCCTTTTCTAAATGACCCTGTTACAGCCACCCACATGCCAAAGTTCAACTTTTTTTTCGATAATTATTGATCTAGAGAGTCCAGAGAATTGTCCTAGACTGGTTTGGTTCCGATCGGGCGAAAAACCAGGGACTAGTTCGCAAAAGTAGGTTTTGGACAAAATTCGACATAGCAGAAAATTTTCCCTGCCTACATCCAAATCGGAGATAGCCATTTTGTCCGCCTTGAGCCAAGGATTCCAACGATATAAGACACTTGATCCTGGGACAAACGGTCTAAGAGTTATGAGCGATTTTGAACTTTTGGTTGCTGTAGCGCCACCTATGGGCCAATCGGGGTCATACTCTGATAGGTTGTCCCCAAATTGAGGCCTACCATCTGGCCAGGTTTCAAGTCTCTAGGCCTTACGGTTTGTCCTGCACGATGCGTTTTACAAATCCTTACAATTACAATAGGGTTTCAGCATTTCATGCTTGAACCCCTAATAAGAATGAAGGCTTTTTGCCAGTTATAGCGCCACCTATGGTCCGATCTCCATGAAACTCTGCATGCTTCCTCACCATGTTCTGACACATATGCTCATCAATTTTTGTGAAGTTCTGAGTTTTCCTTTGGGATTTATAGGCTTTTGAGTGTATTTTGCCACGCCCCTTTTCTAAATGACCCTGTTACAGCCACCCACATGCCAAAGTTCAACTTTTTTTTCGATAATTATTGATCTAGAGAGTCCAGAGAATTGTCCTAGACTGGTTTGGTTCCGATCGGGCGAAAAACCAGGGACTAGTTCGCAAAAGTAGGTTTTGGACAAAATTCGACATAGCAGAAAATTTTCCCTGCCTACATCCAAATCGGAGATAGCCATTTTGTCCGCCTTGAGCCAAGGATTCCAACGATATAAGACACTTGATCCTGGGACAAACGGTCTAAGAGTTATGAGCGATTTTGAACTTTTGGTTGCTGTAGCGCCACCTATGGGCCAATCGGGGTCATACTCTGATAGGTTGTCCCCAAATTGAGGCCTACCATCTGGCCAGGTTTCAAGTCTCTAGGCCTTACGGTTTGTCCTGCACGATGCGTTTTACAAATCCTTACAATTACAATAGGGTTTCAGCATTTCATGCTTGAACCCCTAATAAGAATGAAGGCTTTTTGCCAGTTATAGCGCCACCTATGGTCCGATCTCCATGAAACTCTGCATGCTTCCTCACCATGTTCTGACACATATGCTCATCAATTTTTGTGAAGTTCTGAGTTTTCCTTTGGGATTTATAGGCTTTTGAGTGTATTTTGCCACGCCCCTTTTCTAAATGACCCTGTTACAGCCACCCACATGCCAAAGTTCAACTTTTTTTTCGATAATTATTGATCTAGAGAGTCCAGAGAATTGTCCTAGACTGGTTTGGTTCCGATCGGGCGAAAAACCAGGGACTAGTTCGCAAAAGTAGGTTTTGGACAAAATTCGACATAGCAGAAAATTTTCCCTGCCTACATCCAAATCGGAGATAGCCATTTTGTCCGCCTTGAGCCAAGGATTCCAACGATATAAGACACTTGATCCTGGGACAAACGGTCTAAGAGTTATGAGCGATTTTGAACTTTTGGTTGCTGTAGCGCCACCTATGGGCCAATCGGGGTCATACTCTGATAGGTTGTCCCCAAATTGAGGCCTACCATCTGGCCAGGTTTCAAGTCTCTAGGCCTTACGGTTTGTCCTGCACGATGCGTTTTACAAATCCTTACAATTACAATAGGGTTTCAGCATTTCATGCTTGAACCCCTAATAAGAATGAAGGCTTTTTGCCAGTTATAGCGCCACCTATGGTCCGATCTCCATGAAACTCTGCATGCTTCCTCACCATGTTCTGACACATATGCTCATCAATTTTTGTGAAGTTCTGAGTTTTCCTTTGGGATTTATAGGCTTTTGAGTGTATTTTGCCACGCCCCTTTTCTAAATGACCCTGTTACAGCCACCCACATGCCAAAGTTCAACTTTTTTTTCGATAATTATTGATCTAGAGAGTCCAGAGAATTGTCCTAGACTGGTTTGGTTCCGATCGGGCGAAAAACCAGGGACTAGTTCGCAAAAGTAGGTTTTGGACAAAATTCGACATAGCAGAAAATTTTCCCTGCCTACATCCAAATCGGAGATAGCCATTTTGTCCGCCTTGAGCCAAGGATTCCAACGATATAAGACACTTGATCCTGGGACAAACGGTCTAAGAGTTATGAGCGATTTTGAACTTTTGGTTGCTGTAGCGCCACCTATGGGCCAATCGGGGTCATACTCTGATAGGTTGTCCCCAAATTGAGGCCTACCATCTGGCCAGGTTTCAAGTCTCTAGGCCTTACGGTTTGTCCTGCACGATGCGTTTTACAAATCCTTACAATTACAATAGGGTTTCAGCATTTCATGCTTGAACCCCTAATAAGAATGAAGGCTTTTTGCCAGTTATAGCGCCACCTATGGTCCGATCTCCATGAAACTCTGCATGCTTCCTCACCATGTTCTGACACATATGCTCATCAATTTTTGTGAAGTTCTGAGTTTTCCTTTGGGATTTATAGGCTTTTGAGTGTATTTTGCCACGCCCCTTTTCTAAATGACCCTGTTACAGCCACCCACATGCCAAAGTTCAACTTTTTTTTCGATAATTATTGATCTAGAGAGTCCAGAGAATTGTCCTAGACTGGTTTGGTTCCGATCGGGCGAAAAACCAGGGACTAGTTCGCAAAAGTAGGTTTTGGACAAAATTCGACATAGCAGAAAATTTTCCCTGCCTACATCCAAATCGGAGATAGCCATTTTGTCCGCCTTGAGCCAAGGATTCCAACGATATAAGACACTTGATCCTGGGACAAACGGTCTAAGAGTTATGAGCGATTTTGAACTTTTGGTTGCTGTAGCGCCACCTATGGGCCAATCGGGGTCATACTCTGATAGGTTGTCCCCAAATTGAGGCCTACCATCTGGCCAGGTTTCAAGTCTCTAGGCCTTACGGTTTGTCCTGCACGATGCGTTTTACAAATCCTTACAATTACAATAGGGTTTCAGCATTTCATGCTTGAACCCCTAATAAGAATGAAGGCTTTTTGCCAGTTATAGCGCCACCTATGGTCCGATCTCCATGAAACTCTGCATGCTTCCTCACCATGTTCTGACACATATGCTCATCAATTTTTGTGAAGTTCTGAGTTTTCCTTTGGGATTTATAGGCTTTTGAGTGTATTTTGCCACGCCCCTTTTCTAAATGACCCTGTTACAGCCACCCACATGCCAAAGTTCAACTTTTTTTCGATAATTATTGATCTAGAGAGTCCAGAGAATTGTCCTAGACTGGTTTGGTTCCGATCGGGCGAAAAACCAGGGACTAGTTCGCAAAAGTAGGTTTTGGACAAAATTCGACATAGCAGAAAATTTTCCCTGCCTACATCCAAATCGGAGATAGCCATTTTGTCCGCCTTGAGCCAAGGATTCCAACGATATAAGACACTTGATCCTGGGACAAACGGTCTAAGAGTTATGAGCGATTTTGAACTTTTGGTTGCTGTAGCGCCACCTATGGGCCAATCGGGGTCATACTCTGATAGGTTGTCCCCAAATTGAGGCCTACCATCTGGCCAGGTTTCAAGTCTCTAGGCCTTACGGTTTGTCCTGCACGATGCGTTTTACAAATCCTTACAATTACAATAGGGTTTCAGCATTTCATGCTTGAACCCCTAATAAGAATGAAGGCTTTTTGCCAGTTATAGCGCCACCTATGGTCCGATCTCCATGAAACTCTGCATGCTTCCTCACCATGTTCTGACACATATGCTCATCAATTTTTGTGAAGTTCTGAGTTTTCCTTTGGGATTTATAGGCTTTTGAGTGTATTTTGCCACGCCCCTTTTCTAAATGACCCTGTTACAGCCACCCACATGCCAAAGTTCAACTTTTTTTCGATAATTATTGATCTAGAGAGTCCAGAGAATTGTCCTAGACTGGTTTGGTTCCGATCGGGCGAAAAACCAGGGACTAGTTCGCAAAAGTAGGTTTTGGACAAAATTCGACATAGCAGAAAATTTTCCCTGCCTACATCCAAATCGGAGATAGCCATTTTGTCCGCCTTGAGCCAAGGATTCCAACGATATAAGACACTTGATCCTGGGACAAACGGTCTAAGAGTTATGAGCGATTTTGAACTTTTGGTTGCTGTAGCGCCACCTATGGGCCAATCGGGGTCATACTCTGATAGGTTGTCCCCAAATTGAGGCCTACCATCTGGCCAGGTTTCAAGTCTCTAGGCCTTACGGTTTGTCCTGCACGATGCGTTTTACAAATCCTTACAATTACAATAGGGTTTCAGCATTTCATGCTTGAACCCCTAATAAGAATGAAGGCTTTTTGCCAGTTATAGCGCCACCTATGGTCCGATCTCCATGAAACTCTGCATGCTTCCTCACCATGTTCTGACACATATGCTCATCAATTTTTGTGAAGTTCTGAGTTTTCCTTTGGGATTTATAGGCTTTTGAGTGTATTTTGCCACGCCCCTTTTCTAAATGACCCTGTTACAGCCACCCACATGCCAAAGTTCAACTTTTTTTCGATAATTATTGATCTAGAGAGTCCAGAGAATTGTCCTAGACTGGTTTGGTTCCGATCGGGCGAAAAACCAGGGACTAGTTCGCAAAAGTAGGTTTTGGACAAAATTCGACATAGCAGAAAATTTTCCCTGCCTACATCCAAATCGGAGATAGCCATTTTGTCCGCCTTGAGCCAAGGATTCCAACGATATAAGACACTTGATCCTGGGACAAACGGTCTAAGAGTTATGAGCGATTTTGAACTTTTGGTTGCTGTAGCGCCACCTATGGGCCAATCGGGGTCATACTCTGATAGGTTGTCCCCAAATTGAGGCCTACCATCTGGCCAGGTTTCAAGTCTCTAGGCCTTACGGTTTGTCCTGCACGATGCGTTTTACAAATCCTTACAATTACAATAGGGTTTCAGCATTTCATGCTTGAACCCCTAATAAGAATGAAGGCTTTTTGCCAGTTATAGCGCCACCTATGGTCCGATCTCCATGAAACTCTGCATGCTTCCTCACCATGTTCTGACACATATGCTCATCAATTTTTGTGAAGTTCTGAGTTTTCCTTTGGGATTTATAGGCTTTTGAGTGTATTTTGCCACGCCCCTTTTCTAAATGACCCTGTTACAGCCACCCACATGCCAAAGTTCAACTTTTTTTCGATAATTATTGATCTAGAGAGTCCAGAGAATTGTCCTAGACTGGTTTGGTTCCGATCGGGCGAAAAACCAGGGACTAGTTCGCAAAAGTAGGTTTTGGACAAAATTCGACATAGCAGAAAATTTTCCCTGCCTACATCCAAATCGGAGATAGCCATTTTGTCCGCCTTGAGCCAAGGATTCCAACGATATAAGACACTTGATCCTGGGACAAACGGTCTAAGAGTTATGAGCGATTTTGAACTTTTGGTTGCTGTAGCGCCACCTATGGGCCAATCGGGGTCATACTCTGATAGGTTGTCCCCAAATTGAGGCCTACCATCTGGCCAGGTTTCAAGTCTCTAGGCCTTACGGTTTGTCCTGCACGATGCGTTTTACAAATCCTTACAATTACAATAGGGTTTCAGCATTTCATGCTTGAACCCCTAATAAGAATGAAGGCTTTTTGCCAGTTATAGCGCCACCTATGGTCCGATCTCCATGAAACTCTGCATGCTTCCTCACCATGTTCTGACACATATGCTCATCAATTTTTGTGAAGTTCTGAGTTTTCCTTTGGGATTTATAGGCTTTTGAGTGTATTTTGCCACGCCCCTTTTCTAAATGACCCTGTTACAGCCACCCACATGCCAAAGTTCAACTTTTTTTTCGATAATTATTGATCTAGAGAGTCCAGAGAATTGTCCTAGACTGGTTTGGTTCCGATCGGGCGAAAAACCAGGGACTAGTTCGCAAAAGTAGGTTTTGGACAAAATTCGACATAGCAGAAAATTTTCCCTGCCTACATCCAAATCGGAGATAGCCATTTTGTCCGCCTTGAGCCAAGGATTCCAACGATATAAGACACTTGATCCTGGGACAAACGGTCTAAGAGTTATGAGCGATTTTGAACTTTTGGTTGCTGTAGCGCCACCTATGGGCCAATCGGGGTCATACTCTGATAGGTTGTCCCCAAATTGAGGCCTACCATCTGGCCAGGTTTCAAGTCTCTAGGCCTTACGGTTTGTCCTGCACGATGCGTTTTACAAATCCTTACAATTACAATAGGGTTTCAGCATTTCATGCTTGAACCCCTAATAAGAATGAAGGCTTTTTGCCAGTTATAGCGCCACCTATGGTCCGATCTCCATGAAACTCTGCATGCTTCCTCACCATGTTCTGACACATATGCTCATCAATTTTTGTGAAGTTCTGAGTTTTCCTTTGGGATTTATAGGCTTTTGAGTGTATTTTGCCACGCCCCTTTTCTAAATGACCCTGTTACAGCCACCCACATGCCAAAGTTCAACTTTTTTTTCGATAATTATTGATCTAGAGAGTCCAGAGAATTGTCCTAGACTGGTTTGGTTCCGATCGGGCGAAAAACCAGGGACTAGTTCGCAAAAGTAGGTTTTGGACAAAATTCGACATAGCAGAAAATTTTCCCTGCCTACATCCAAATCGGAGATAGCCATTTTGTCCGCCTTGAGCCAAGGATTCCAACGATATAAGACACTTGATCCTGGGACAAACGGTCTAAGAGTTATGAGCGATTTTGAACTTTTGGTTGCTGTAGCGCCACCTATGGGCCAATCGGGGTCATACTCTGATAGGTTGTCCCCAAATTGAGGCCTACCATCTGGCCAGGTTTCAAGTCTCTAGGCCTTACGGTTTGTCCTGCACGATGCGTTTTACAAATCCTTACAATTACAATAGGGTTTCAGCATTTCATGCTTGAACCCCTAATAAGAATGAAGGCTTTTTGCCAGTTATAGCGCCACCTATGGTCCGATCTCCATGAAACTCTGCATGCTTCCTCACCATGTTCTGACACATATGCTCATCAATTTTTGTGAAGTTCTGAGTTTTCCTTTGGGATTTATAGGCTTTTGAGTGTATTTTGCCACGCCCCTTTTCTAAATGACCCTGTTACAGCCACCCACATGCCAAAGTTCAACTTTTTTTCGATAATTATTGATCTAGAGAGTCCAGAGAATTGTCCTAGACTGGTTTGGTTCCGATCGGGCGAAAAACCAGGGACTAGTTCGCAAAAGTAGGTTTTGGACAAAATTCGACATAGCAGAAAATTTTCCCTGCCTACATCCAAATCGGAGATAGCCATTTTGTCCGCCTTGAGCCAAGGATTCCAACGATATAAGACACTTGATCCTGGGACAAACGGTCTAAGAGTTATGAGCGATTTTGAACTTTTGGTTGCTGTAGCGCCACCTATGGGCCAATCGGGGTCATACTCTGATAGGTTGTCCCCAAATTGAGGCCTACCATCTGGCCAGGTTTCAAGTCTCTAGGCCTTACGGTTTGTCCTGCACGATGCGTTTTACAAATCCTTACAATTACAATAGGGTTTCAGCATTTCATGCTTGAACCCCTAATAAGAATGAAGGCTTTTTGCCAGTTATAGCGCCACCTATGGTCCGATCTCCATGAAACTCTGCATGCTTCCTCACCATGTTCTGACACATATGCTCATCAATTTTTGTGAAGTTCTGAGTTTTCCTTTGGGATTTATAGGCTTTTGAGTGTATTTTGCCACGCCCCTTTTCTAAATGACCCTGTTACAGCCACCCACATGCCAAAGTTCAACTTTTTTTTCGATAATTATTGATCTAGAGAGTCCAGAGAATTGTCCTAGACTGGTTTGGTTCCGATCGGGCGAAAAACCAGGGACTAGTTCGCAAAAGTAGGTTTTGGACAAAATTCGACATAGCAGAAAATTTTCCCTGCCTACATCCAAATCGGAGATAGCCATTTTGTCCGCCTTGAGCCAAGGATTCCAACGATATAAGACACTTGATCCTGGGACAAACGGTCTAAGAGTTATGAGCGATTTTGAACTTTTGGTTGCTGTAGCGCCACCTATGGGCCAATCGGGGTCATACTCTGATAGGTTGTCCCCAAATTGAGGCCTACCATCTGGCCAGGTTTCAAGTCTCTAGGCCTTACGGTTTGTCGTGCACGATGCGTTTTACAAATCCTTACAATTACAATAGGGTTTCAGCATTTCATGCTTGAACCCCTAATAAGAATGAAGGCTTTTTGCCAGTTATAGCGCCACCTATGGTCCGATCTCCATGAAACTCTGCATGCTTCCTCACCATGTTCTGACACATATGCTCATCAATTTTTGTGAAGTTCTGAGTTTTCCTTTGGGATTTATAGGCTTTTGAGTGTATTTTGCCACGCCCCTTTTCTAAATGACCCTGTTACAGCCACCCACATGCCAAAGTTCAACTTTTTTTCGATAATTATTGATCTAGAGAGTCCAGAGAATTGTCCTAGACTGGTTTGGTTCCGATCGGGCGAAAAACCAGGGACTAGTTCGCAAAAGTAGGTTTTGGACAAAATTCGACATAGCAGAAAATTTTCCCTGCCTACATCCAAATCGGAGATAGCCATTTTGTCCGCCTTGAGCCAAGGATTCCAACGATATAAGACACTTGATCCTGGGACAAACGGTCTAAGAGTTATGAGCGATTTTGAACTTTTGGTTGCTGTAGCGCCACCTATGGGCCAATCGGGGTCATACTCTGATAGGTTGTCCCCAAATTGAGGCCTACCATCTGGCCAGGTTTCAAGTCTCTAGGCCTTACGGTTTGTCCTGCACGATGCGTTTTACAAATCCTTACAATTACAATAGGGTTTCAGCATTTCATGCTTGAACCCCTAATAAGAAT
Organism: Squalius cephalus; assembly: GCF_949319135.1. Lineage (NCBI taxonomy): Eukaryota > Metazoa > Chordata > Actinopteri > Cypriniformes > Leuciscidae > Squalius > Squalius cephalus. The sequence goes on along the minus strand of NC_137131.1, from coordinate 29,097,534 downwards.
GAAGGCTTTTTGCCAGTTATAGCGCCACCTATGGTCCGATCTCCATGAAACTCTGCATGCTTCCTCACCATGTTCTGACACATATGCTCATCAATTTTTGTGAAGTTCTGAGTTTTCCTTTGGGATTTATAGGCTTTTGAGTGTATTTTGCCACGCCCCTTTTCTAAATGACCCTGTTACAGCCACCCACATGCCAAAGTTCAACTTTTTTTCGATAATTATTGATCTAGAGAGTCCAGAGAATTGTCCTAGACTGGTTTGGTTCCGATCGGGCGAAAAACCAGGGACTAGTTCGCAAAAGTAGGTTTTGGACAAAATTCGACATAGCAGAAAATTTTCCCTGCCTACATCCAAATCGGAGATAGCCATTTTGTCCGCCTTGAGCCAAGGATTCCAACGATATAAGACACTTGATCCTGGGACAAACGGTCTAAGAGTTATGAGCGATTTTGAACTTTTGGTTGCTGTAGCGCCACCTATGGGCCAATCGGGGTCATACTCTGATAGGTTGTCCCCAAATTGAGGCCTACCATCTGGCCA